>NW_023270268.1:68064137-68437760 GCF_011800145.1 Mirounga leonina | reverse complement strand
CCCCCCCCCGCCCCAGGCCACCAGCAGGGGCAGGGGTAGCTATGCGTTCATTCTTTCGCTAATTCAGCAATGATCTTCCAGGGCTCCTGGCCCTAGAGCCTTGGAATTCTGGATCAGGAAGCCAAAGGGAAGTTGGGGAAGCCAAGAACAACCACACCAGACTTTCCTGACGGTAGACAGCCCTCTTTTAAACCCTTTCCTTAACAAAGAGGGTTGTTGTTGCTGTTGTTGTCGTTGTTACAAAAGCCAGCATTGCCATTGTGTCAGGGAAATGAGTGCAAGCACACACCTGCACTGGGCGTAGAATGTAAACTTGAGTGGCTTTTCGCAAATGCAATTAGATACTATGTATCAAAGGTCTTTAAAATGTGCATACCTTCTTAACCAGAAATTCCAGTTCTTGGAATGTGCTTAAGACAGTGACTAACAAGACCAATATGGTGTGCTGGTGAGGAGCTAGTCCCTGATGTCAATGGAATCTGGGTTCAGGTCCTCATTCCACTGACTAGCTGAAACTGTGGACAAATTACTGAACATGAACTTGAACATCGGGGTGTGTGAAATGGGGGTAATAATCATTGCCGTTGCACAAGGCTATCGTGAGGGTAAAAGGAGCGAAAACATGGGAATGCTCAGCACCGGCGCGCCTGGCAAGATGGGCAAGAGGAGCCAGTTCAATAAATGTTGCTGTTGGCCTTGAAGCATACATACCATGTAACATACAGAGAAATGATGAAACAACAGTGGTACATCACACCATTGTTTGGAAAAGGGAAAAGCTAAAATGCAATGAAAATACCTAATAATAAATGATCCACTAAACAAAATTATTATATGTCCAGATAATGAATATTAAGCCATCCTTTAAAAAGGTTAGGGAAACATATGTATTGCTATAGAAAGATGTTCACAACATATCATTAAGTGAAGGAGGCAGGTTTATAAACTAGCATGCACAGCATGATCAGCTTTTTGTTTATACATGCATATATATACATAGAAAAATATACAGAGAGATGGACTCTAAAGATATTAAGATCAGGGCGCCTGGGTGGCTCAGCTGGTTGGGCGACTGCCTTCGGCTCGGGTCATGATCCTGGAGACCCGGGATCGAGTCCCGCGTCGGGCTCCCTGCCCGGCGGGGAGTCTGCTTCTCCCTCTGACCCTCCCCCCTCTCATGTGCTCTCTCTCATTCTCTCTCTCTCAAATAAATAAATAAAATCTTAAAAAAAAAAGATATTAAGATCATTGCCTATAAGTGAGATTATGGATTTTTAAGTTTCTCTTATCTTTGGCTTTTTATATTGAATATGTATTGCATTTGTAATAAGCAAAAAAAAAAATTTGTTATAAAAATGTCACTTTTAAACTGGAAACGCTCCTTAGGAAGACATAGGTAAATTTTATCAGGTAATTATCAAAAATCCCTCACAGAAGAATTCCAATTAAAAATGTAGAAGGGATGAGGGGAATAGAAAACCACTTAGAACACCACAGTAATACTCGCCACAATCAAGACCCACCAACGGATGCTAAAATCATGGGTAAAATTTTGAGGAGTGGAATACTGGCACAATTCCAAAGTATCTCCCTCAAGATAGTTACTAATTACCAAGGGGGAAAGAGTAGCTTTACAATGAAGAAGACTGGCAGATGGCACGTTCACCACATGATCAAGGTTAACATTACCACCAATGAGACATATCAACATCATGAACCCCTTGATATGATGATGCCCTGAGTGCAAGCACATGTCACTTCTATCATATTCTTGTACAAAAGGTGGGACTTCCATCTTACGATGAGAACAGATCAGGCAAACTCAAATTGAAAGACATTCTATAAAATAACTGACCAGTTCTCCTTAATAGCATCAAGGTTATAAAAGACAAGGAAAGGCCAAGAAACTATCCAATGTGTGACATGACAACCAAGGGCAATGGGAGATCCTGAATTGGCTATTAGAACAACTAAAGGACACTAGTGGAAGAACTAGGGAATCCAAATAAAGTCAGTAGTTGAGCTAAGAGGATTGTCCTACTATTAATTTCTTAGGTGTGATAATTGCTCTATGGTTATATAAGATATTAATACTAGAAGAAGCTGGGTGAAAGGTATATAGACACTCTTTGCACTATTTTTGCCATTTTTTGTATGTCTAAAATTATTTCAAAATAAGAAGTTTAAATACAAAGCAAGACTGGATAAGCCTGGATACCTGGAATTAGACATTATTGGGAAGTCCCCAAGAGGGCCCAGGCAGGAAAGGTCTTAGTCCTATATCTCCTCATATTTGAATAGAAAATATTACTTTTACAACTTGCTAGGTTAAAATTAGATTAAGGCAAACATAGGGAAATGTAGCATATCAGTTTTTAGCACATAGCCACAGAGAACATTCACAGATACTATCAATATTCAACATTTCTCTTTTGAACTGTCGCTCTTCAAAAGCCATAATTTCCCCATTCCAGTTCATTGGTTCAATTCTCTTTTTTAAATCTCAATAATCTTTTTTTCATGTCCTGTGAGTCAACAAAAATTAAAGATGAAAGTCCTTTGAATTTTAAATATCTCAAAAAGCGTCTTTATTATTCCCTTTTTTTTTTTCAAAATCAGGTATGAAATGTTTGTTTCCTTCGTGCCTACTGAATTGGTATCTGAATCAGAAATAAAATCACCAATCGAGGAAACAGATGTTTTACCTCCTAGTCCAAGCCTATTGGTAATTAAAACAAGTAGCAACTACAAATGCAACTAAATTTATTGAGATTTACTCTGTTTACTTATATTTTCACCATCCCCATTTTACAGTTGACAAAACTGAGGGTTAAAGAAATGAATTAGTTTTTTTTCAAGGTTGGAAAAAAAGTGGCAGAATCAGGTCCCAGGTGCTCTGCTATTCATTGTTTGTTTATCTTAAAAACTTGTGTGAATATTCATTGGTGAATTTCACTGGTATTAGAGGTCTATCTAGAAACTTCTGGAAATCCAAAACTGCTGGTTGAGGAAAAGATGCCTATTGCATGTAGGAGTCTGCAGGCATACATCACCCTTTCTACCTTGCACAGGGTAACTAAGAATATGTAGATCTGATTAGAACAGGGCAAACAAAAACTGCATCATGCAAATCAATTGAAGGACCAAGGGGGAGCTTACTAATCTGGGATTTCTCCTTAGCTATACAGAGATTCATTTTACATTTTAATATGCAAAACTGCAGCTGACTTAAGATGGAGACTAGATTCTCTAATCACTGTAATTCCACATGTGTAGACTTTTACTGTAGGGAATGTACCACCTCCTTGTGGGCACTCTCTTCCCTCCCCTAAACCACCCTACATACATCTGCCGGATTAATCTTCTTACAGTTTTAATTACTTCATTCCTCAGCTGAAAAACCTTAAATGGCTCCACACTGTCTTTGAAATGTTATCTAAATTCCTCAACGTCTGTCTCCAATTTCTCTTTCCAATAAAATTTTATCATCAGTTAGGATAATTTCCGAAACAACTAACAGAAATCTCAACTCACACTGGCCTAAACAGAAGGGAACTCATGTTCTCAGATAACTGGGAGGACAGAAATAGGATGGGCTCTGAGGTGGCTTAATCCAGTAGCTCTGGTTCCATGACCCCAGGCCTCTCTCTCTCAGACTCTCTTCTCTCTCTCTCCCACTCTCTACCCTCGTCAAGCATTCAGTACTCAAGCCAAATGAAAACAGAAGTTTGTGCCTTCCCACTTTGTCATGGAACTTCCACCCACCACCCTTCAAGGCCTATGTCTTCCATGGCCCATCCCTGTGTTTCCCAGCAAGAGCCTTGCCCTCTTTCTCTGTGATTCCATAGTACTTTACACCTGTGTATAAAGGCCCTTGCTGCGTCCTGTCTTGTAAAATAGCCACTCATATCTATGTCTTACTTTCTGTACTCAACTGTAAGATCCTTGAGGGCTGAGTCCAAAGCTGGCCCCCTCTTCATCTCCCCATTTCCTGACCAGTGCTTTGTACACAGGCTGTCAGCAAATAAGCTAATCAATCAAGGAAAAGGTCAACCTTATGAGAAAATGTGCATGGTTGTTTGTCCTAAGGCACCATTTTTTCCCTTTCATTTGGCAGTCTTCAGGGCCTAACACAAATTAAGACAAGTTTTTGTTTTTTAGTTAAATGTGCCATTCTCAGCAAATAATAAAGAGGACTTCCTAGAAAGAAAGAAAGAAAGATCAGATTTCTCCGAAACCTTGGGTTGAAAACAACCAGAGGACACTTAGGTTTGCAGGAGGAGTTTTCTGCAGAAAAGAACATCAAGCAGAAAAGCTCTTCCAAAGCCAAAACTGATCGCAGGACCCAGGCTAGGCCTGCTTCGTGTTGATGATGTTTCTTCCGTGTTCCCTGCTTACCTGCACATCATCCTCATCTAAGTGAGACACCAGACAAAAACCAGCCTCCTCTTGGCATCACTCACTCTCTAAACCCTTCAGAGGCCTGAAGCTAACCTGTTCGACGATTTGCCTGCCCAGAAGTAGAGTCCAAGAGAAACCCTCCAAGGAGTATGGCCTAGGGGAAGTCACATGGCAAAGTCAGGATGCCCTGACCACCTCCCTGCCCGAGATCATTATCCACATAAACCACATTGAAATCTATGTTATCTCACAGCAAACTGGGCACTAGCATCTTTCAGTTAATAACAATGGCAGAGAAGTCAGCAAAGGTCAACATGATTCCTGAGTGCTATGTGAGAGAGAATGAAAGTCTGCTTTGGTGTAGAATGAGGTCATCTGTCAGATAAAGTCTTGCATTGGGATTCGTTCAATCGCTCACCCTAAAATATTTAATAAATGTCTGTTAGGCATTAGGTGCTATGTTAGTTATGAGCTTGCAACCTCTTTGGGGCCAGCTGAAAAAGCCAACTCCATCTTCTCCCAAAGCCACCTACCTCATTGATGGCCCGACAGCTCAAGTTCTCCTTGAAATGTGGAGCTCAGGGTGAGGAGCTTCCATGAAGGTTCTGCCTCAAGTCCCAGGGCAGAAGTGGCCACGTCTCACCAGAAGCTGTGGTTGTGCCAAGTCAGCTGGCTATGCCCCATGTGTTGCTAAATGGAGGGGGGACATTTACCCTCTCATCCCTTGTGAGAAAGACCGTAAGAATATATCACTTATGACTTTCAAACAAAGCCTCGTTGTAGAACATGGGACAGAGCAGTCCTTTGACTATACTGAGCCAGGGTAATCACGCTAGCACCAAAAGTTGGGGGTCCCCATGGCAATGGAAAGTGGCTCAGAAAGACAACTGCTGATGGAGAGCTCATTCTTTCATCATTCATTCACGTCTTGAGCTTATTAAGAAGAAACGAACGTTTATTGAGAATCTTCCATTTGCCAGGTTCTCTGGCCTGGAAGACACATGAACCAATTACCATACACCAAGATCAGCACAGAGGGAAATAAGCACAGAGGAAAAAGGACAAACTCCACCTGGAGAGTTAGAGAAGGCTCAGAGAGGAGGTAACACTGAATCAATGAAGGATGTAAACAACAGAGATGTTCCAACACAAACTTGTCCCGAGCATCCAAAGTAATGCAAATATAAGCAGAGATGTGAATGGTTTTACTTTAAATATAGGAAAAGTTGAAAAAGGACAGGTCAGGACTTTTCAGCTAAATATGGGGATGCAATCATTGCAAGAAGACAACCCAAGTTGCTAATCATTTTTTATGGATAGTAACTTCTTTCCTGGGGCCCTTCTCTGTCTTCTCAGTTCTCTGTTGTTTGTGGGTAAATATCCACCTGCTATTTTACAGTATTCCTGTCTAATTGGCAACCAGCTGCCTCTAAGAAATAAGATATTATGTTCAAGTGTAACTATTTTCCCACCTCCCTCTAATCACTGAGACAAAGACTGAATAGAGAAAATATATTCTTTTTTTTTTTTTAAAGATTTTATTTATTTATTTGAGAGAGAATGAGAGACAGAGAGCACGAGAGGGAAGAGGGAGAAGCAGACCCCCTGCTGAGCAGGGAGCCCGATGTGGGACTCAATCCCGGGACTCCAGGATCATGACCTGAGCCGAAGGCAGTCGCTTAACCAACTGAGCCACCCAGGCGCCCGAGAAAATATATTCTTAAAATAGATAGGCTTTTTAGAAAATAAAACCAGCAATGTGATATAAAGTTAGTGCTAAGAAGTCTAGCTTTTCTAAGGTGTCCGTTCATGGTAGGCAAAGACTATACGATCATGACTAGGAGCAGACCTAGTCAAACGTTAGTAATCACCTCTCAATCAAATTAAAGAATGAGCTGCTTCTTGAATAGCTTCTCTTGAGAGTGCTTTTATTTGAAACCTTTATGGCCCTCCGAACTTTTGAAACTCTTCAATAGCAAATTGCCATAATCTGGGAGCTGGCTTTCTGGGTTAGCTCGATGCTGCCTGTCTGCTCAGTATAGGGTTGGTGGGATATGCCAGAATGCAAGTGTGCTTTGGAAGAAGGCCATGCACGTGTGCTTGGACACATCATGAGGAAGACCATCCTGACCAGTAAAGGAAGACAAACAAAACCATCAAGGCCTTGTTGGTTAAAGGGCAGCCCAAAGAGATAGGGAAATCCCTAAAGCAAAGAATAAATAGTGGAATTCCGGACACCTGGGTCCATGGAGGGGAAGAGATGTGCTGTGGGGGGAGGGTGGGGAGTGGAGTAGTGCTGTGTCTGGCCTGCTAAGTGAACCCTCCTTCACAGAGGTCCCATCACTCGCATTCATGTTCACAGATAAAACAAATAGGTAATTATTCCATCCAGAAAACATCAAGACTGTGATACAGATATAAAAACACTGTCTTATAGATGTAGCAGATTAGCCCCCCAAAAATTCAATGGCCTTCTTATAGTCCCAAATGACTTAATAATATGAGAAATTCCATAGCAAACATTTCCAGACTGAAGATGGAAATTTCTTTAGAGGCAGCTCCTCCTATCCAGGGCATTTTGCTGCACTTGAACAGGGGCAACAAGAAATGCTTTATAGCATCATAAAAATTATAACAAATCATAACATTTTGGAATTCAAAAAATCTAATAAAGTTCAACTCCTCCTTTTTATAGATGAGGAAGATGAGGCCTCAGGGAATACAGTGACCTCCTTAAAATAATACAACTACCAAAGTATGTGAAAAAAGCCACAACTTGCACTTGAGTCATCTGATCCCAACTTCGAACTATCTCTACCTCCAAAAAAGATAATGAGCAACAATAAGAGAAACAAAATCTCAACTTTTTCAAAGGTAGGGAGCATTCTTACAAATCCCTGCGATTTCATGGGAATACTGGCCTTGGATTTATCTTCTTGAACTAATCTACATTCCTGAACTATTGCTCTCCTTAGTGAGGACCCTTCACCTGCTACCTGCTATATAAAGTTAATCTTCTTTTAATGACTATAATGGGAGCCAGTAGCTCTTGCTCTCCAGGAATTGTTCCATCTTCGATTCATCCTTATCCATCTTGGTTTTGTAAATTCACTGGATAGACTAAAAAATACCTTTCTTCTCCTAAGAAATTCTCTCTGAGGTTGTAGCTTGGTGAATTTAAAGCTCTATGAGGAGAGAGCAGAAATAAAAGCCAGTTGGAAAACAACCAAGCCTTTAGCGGAATTCTCTGAGCCTGTGCGCACATGTGCATATGCTCCCCTCCACTATAGCAGCTCAATATTTGCTCTTGGTTTTGACCTGTTTTCATTTCCTGGCACCTGCTTCTGGGCCTCTGCATCCATGAGAGGCTGTCCTGGTTGAACACAACAGAGGTTGTCACCCAGCTACATAAAAGGTCAAGCCCATGGTTTCAGCCTAGGGACGCTACTTGGATGTCAGCAAGAGGGGTCAACGCCTCATGGTGGCATTCTGATTCTCTTCCTACTCCTGGGAGAAAAAAGAGAGAGGCCAATTTTTTTAAAGTGCAGTATGTCTCCTTGAAAGGCACTGAGACTCTAAAGCCACTCTGTTTGGGGTCTAATTATAATGACTCATATTAATTGAGCACTCTCAATGCTCAGAACTTTGCATACATGATCTCATTTCATGTTGAAAACATCTCTATGAAGAAAGCATTATTCTTTTTTCATGACAAAGAAACTGAGGGTCATAGTAGTAAAGCTGGGATTTGAACCCAGGGGAGTCTGCATGCTTAACCACTCACTATACTGCGCCTTAGGAGTTAAGACAGGTAGGAAACACTTGCCCAAAATAATATTGATGGAAGGGTGTCTGGAGAATATGCAGTCTGTCAATTCCCCCCAGACATTTCAAATTTCAGCCTTGGATCAAGCAAGAACTCTAGCAAGCTGTACAGCCATCAGCTTGACATTGAAGGACATTATAATCTAACACTGAAGGAAAAAACAAATCTAACACAAAGATGTTGTTGAAGGCATCCTCCACTACCTTGACATAGTATCCTCCTTACCAAGACCCATGGGGAAACATTTCCTGTTACTCTCAGTATCAGGAAAAGCTGTATTCTCCTAAATAGTCACTTTGTTTGTAAATGTGAACGGAGTAAATTCAGTTCCTGTTTGGTTTCCATCTTTGTTATGGCTTCTAGGAATTCTTAAGCCAAATTTATATCCCACATCTAGAAACTCTCCAGGACTATATACCTGTAATATGTCTTGGTATACTATACTCACTCCTTGTTTATTAGTTTCCTACCTATATTCTCCTTTGGTCCTGATCCCACAGCTATTAATTTTTTGCTTTCTTTCATTTATTATACTATCTCTAATCCTTTATGGAATGAGGTGCTGAATGAATGAATGAATAATAGTTAAACAGTTGTCTTCTTTTCAATGAGTTGGAAAAGATGCATGGCACCTATTCAAGTCCCTGAACTCCAAATCAGAGGAAAGCCCAGACCCTGATCAACAAGACAGTGCTTGTGGGAACCCTATGATCAACAGAGACAGTAGCAACACAGAAACTAGCAAAGCCATGTAATGAGAGGAAAGGGTGAATGGTGACCTCATGGTAGCAAAGAGAGGAACATTAATGCTACCCCAAAAAGCATTTGAACCACCCTGAAGACCCTGCCCATGAGGAACAGAGAACTTTGGAGGACTGAGTTTCCACTCATGATGCTATACAGGCTTGAACCCGAGACTTCCATTAGCATAACCCACACACTCTTGAGTCCAACGTTCCAGACTGCAGTGTCCTAAAGACATAATTATACACATGTAAGATTATGCCATGTTTTTGCATTGGTTTGCCTCACCGGTTTGCAGTTTGTAGCTCCAGATCATAATTATATTTTTAAGTACTACCTTTATCTCGCATCTACAAGTCATGAAGTGATTATTATGCCTTTAGGGCCCCCTAAATGCTCTTGAAACTATGCCTATTCAAGGCATCCAAATCTCTAGTGTTGATTCAGTATTACAGCCCTAGCAAACCCAGGTTGATTGGTCTGTTCCAAATGGTCGACAGAGGAGAGGGAGTCTAAGAGGAAGGTAAATTTGGCCAAAGAGGAATCATATGAGTGTAGCTCTGTTTGCTTAGACTATGAAAGCAAATACACTCTAAATTCTGTGTTCAAGATTCCCCCTGTTGGATCCTGATGGTCAGACTGATTAAGCACATTACCTTATGCCTGGGCAATGATCTGGAGTTTAACGATACATGATCTTTCCAATACTTTTCCTAAATGATTATATGTGCCGTAAGAAAATATCCTGTCCAAGATTGGAAATATCTGGAGGAGACCTTCATGTTCCTGAATCAATCAACCACAAGTATTTATTGGTCATCACGCATATGTTCATCACTGCGACAAGCTTATTGGTGAAACCATAAAAGAAACCAAGATCTGATTGCTGCCCTCAAAGGACTTACACTTTAGCTGAAAAGACAAGCCATTATTATTATTTTTTAGATTTTTTATTTATTTATTTGACAGAGAGAGACACAGCGAGAGAGGGAACACAAGCAGGGGGAGCAGGAGAGGGAGAAGCAGGCTTACCGCTGAGCAGGGAGCCCGATGCGGGGCTCAATCCCAGGACCCCAGGATCATGACCTGAGCCGAAGGCAGTCGCTTAATGACTGAGCCACCCAGGTGCCCCAAGACAAGCCATAATTAAAAATTAAAGAAACCTTATAATCAAAGCATTTAGCATTAGTGATAAAAATTTTAAAAAGAGAGAGAGAGAACACTGGGAGTGGGGTTTGTTAAAGCAGAGGCAGAATTTGAGCTGGCCTTGAAGAGGAGCTAAAATTTAATGAAGAGCAAAAAATGAGAGAGTTTGTTCCAGGTTGAGGCAAAGAGGAGAAAACTCTAGACACAACTAGCCGTAGTAGTTTTGAGCTGATATTGGACTTCTCCCATCACTCTGGCTCAAGAGACACTGTCTGATACTCCAGGCAAGAAGAGCAATTCTTTCAAGAGCACACACCTCAGAGTTTTGCAGAAAGGGCTCTAGATTTTACTTTCCTTGTTTACCACTTGGATTTCATTCGATTCTTTTCCCTTCCATGTGCGCCTTACTATCCCACTTATATTTTCAGCTGCAATTTTGAAAGCACATTTATTGGGGTTTGTAAAGAATGTTCAAAATACAGTTACTCATATATTCTTCAGCAGAAAGTATTGCCCTTCTAGATCATTCTGTTGCAAGGACTCTTATTATGCTCTGCACTGGGATGAGGGTACATCTTCTAATTCTAAAACTAATGTAATATGGCTCCATTTCCCCCCATCTGCTTCTAGCCACCTGGGAGCTCTTCATTTTTCTTGGAGACGATGGTGGAATTATCTAAGGAAAGGGGGAATACACTATCCCTGGGGCAAGAAGATCATTGATTCATAGCCCGTAGACATGTAGTCTCCGAGCAGCCAGTGATGTTCCTATAAGGACGAGAACCTACATTCTCCTGTCAAGCTAAGGGCTTTAGAAACACCAGGGAGGGGCGCCTGGGTGGCTCAGATGGTTAAGCGTCTGCCTTCAGCTCAGGTCATGATCCCAGGGTCCTGGGATCGAGCCCCACATCGGGCTCCCTGCTCAGCAGGGAGTCTGCTTCTCCCTCTTCCTCTGCCTCTCCCCACTGCTCCTGCTCTCTCTCTCTCTGTCTCAAATGAATAAAAAAAAAAAAAAAAAAAAATTAGAAACACCAGGGAGATGGAAACAGCACGTTGTGTTTCTTCATAATAAATCTCCCATCTTATTGTATGAGACATTTTGCTCTCTGGAGGACACAGGGCCTGTTTCTCAGCATTTTTCAATTGGGCCCTTCCTTGCCTCCCGCCCATTTCTATTAAAACGGTTTACTGGGATCCCAAAGAGGCAACCTGCCACATCACATTTGTCATTTTCTTTTCTCCCCCTCCCCCCTCCTTTCCAATCTCATTTAGATACTTTTTCTTTCCCCACCCCCCTTCCCCACCTCCCCATCCTGGTCTTCCTCAGTCATCCATCATGACCCAAGGGACCTCTTTCTCTAGGTCTTCAGAGAGAAACAATTCCTGGGTTGGACTGTGAAGCAAAACATTATGAGACTCTAACTCAATCTCAATTACTATTTGGCACTATGTTTTATGAGTGAGAAATGCAATAAAATAGCGATTTCTAAATTTAACTAACATTATATAATCAATTATTTATTCCAGAAGGCTGTCGTTTATATATTGCCTGTGCTATTGATTAGTATGAAAAGGCAATGTACAGGAAGCCATATAAATCGATCATTATTTAAAGCGGTTAATCAAATATCTAATCTGTTTCTATGAATTTCCCTCCAGTAATCACACTGCACATCACACAAGGTACCGGTGGACTGTAATCCAAATCCACACACCAACCCTAGACTAGAATGGAGTCTATCAAGAGAGGCAAAGAGATGACTCTCTCATTCTATTGTTTGAAATGCTGGAAAGGCCATTAAAGCAGAGGAAACCATGTTTTTCTTCCACATACCCCTCCTCACTTTGCTCCCACCCCTCATCACCATAAGCTGAAGCCACTTAAGGATCACAGCGATCAGTCATCATTATCACCCACATGATGACGGGGCCACTACCCACAGCAAACGATGCTTTGATGCTTCAGGAAGTGAAAGATGCTCTTCTGAGGGATTCTTGTTTGTTTGTTTTTGGTTTTATAGGCTCCTTCAGGCAGAATGGGGGCAGGAGGAGAACAAGAAGTGGAAATTCAGTCAGGAAAACAATTAACTAGCACAGCTTCACTGCACAGTAACATCAAATCATATAGCAATTAGAGCCCCGCAAAACCCCCGGTTTGGTTTCACGCGCATTTAAGGATGAAAACTGATATGTAGACGGCGCTGATGCTGGATTGCAAATGAAAAAATCAAAGAGGCAAACATTATAAAATTTCATTCTCTGCCTAATCACATCTCTAGAATGGTGATTTGAGCTCAGAGTATTTTTAGTCTGTACACAAGAAAATTCACCTTCTCTCTCCTCAGGCCTTGGTAGATTGCCAGAGAATTGTCTATCTCTCCTTTTTTTTTTTTCCCCCACGTTGCATATAAAGAAGTGAATGTTTACTTAAAAATATGTTGCACTTGTTCACTAATAAAGGGGTTAGTTAACCCATTGGCCTCACAGATTACCAAAGCTTTCATGGTTAAATCCAGGAAAATAATAACCAAAACTTCCCCCAAAGCAAAGCAACAGTGTTTTTAAAATGTGGACGGATCTACCAATCCTCGTGCTGTTAAGCTTTACTGTGTAAAAAGGAACTTACCTTTCTTTATCTTGTGAAAATGTCAGTACAGGTGACATAACCTGCAAAATATTCATGTTCCTTTCCATTTTTTTTCTTAATTGAGTGTTTTTCTCTTGGAAAGTTTTTGGTAGAATAGTTCATTTGTAATACAGCAGGAATTTCTCAATACAAAGCAAGCCACGAAGGTTCATTTTCCCCTGTCTAGTTCTGAAGGTGTTTTTGTCATTTGACTTTAGGTTGAAAAAGGAAATAAAGTGACTAAGACATCTGCCTCCTTTATTTTTTTTTAAATAAACTATTTTGGAATAATTTGAGATTTACCGGAAAGTTGCAAAGGTTATACAGAGTTCCTGCATACCCCTTTCCGAGTTTCCCCATATTTTACATCTTACGTTATTATTGTAGGTCTGTCAAAACTAAGAAATCGATATTGATAGATTGCTAGTAATTGAACTCCAGACTTTATTTGGATTCCACCGGCTTCTGTATTACTGTCCTCTCACCGTTCCAGAATCCAATGTACCTGCCACATTGCCCCGAGTTTCATGTTTCCTCGCTCTCCCCAATCTGTGACAGTTTCTCAGTCCTTCCTTGTTTTTCACGACTGATCCAATATCCTATAGCGTTTCCTCCAACCTGAGCTTCTCTCTTGTTTTTTTCTCATGATGAGACCAATGTTAGGAGATTTTAGAAAGAATAACAGAGGTGAATTGCCCTTCTTGTCACTCCATATCAGGGTACCTGATACCCATATGATGTCAGCTGACATTAGCCTTCATCCTCTATGAAGCTAGTGTTGGCCAAGTTTCTCCACTCTAGGTTTACCATTTTACTGTTTCTTTTATTTACTTTTTTAGAGAAAAGTCACTAAGTCCAACCCACACTCAATGGTAATAAATAAATAAATAAAATCTTTTTTTTTAATGTAGCCATTTGAAACTTAGGCCAAAGCATTTTGGTTCAGCAAACATCCCAGTCACTTGTCAACCTTACTCAGCTACATGATTATCTCTGCAGAAAACAGAGGAAGCAGTGTCCACATCCTTCTCTGAAGGCCCCATTTGACATCCTATGGCACTCCAAGGACAGCATGTCTTGGTCATCCATCATAGCCACTCCATCATAACTACTCTCTATCTTTCACCATTCATTAAGTCATTACCCATGCCTTCAACAGACATTTCTTTAACACTTACTATATGCCAAATGCTGTGCTGGGTCTTGAGGCAGCAACTGGAAAGAAAGGTTACAAGAACAAGTAAGGGGCTTAGAGAATAGCAGGTTCTATGTGAAGCACATTAATGGGGTGCAAAGTGGGCCCAGAGGAGGAAGTGATCCATCCACCCGAGGAAGGACAGCATGAATGGCTACATGAAGATGTTACTGAAACGGGGTCTCAAAAACTGTTTCCCAGGTACCATGCTGGTGTAGAGAAAGGTAGGGGGTGTGAGCGAAGGATGACCTAGTCCAAAGGACAGCCTTGAGCACAGGCACTGAGAATTGCAAGAGTTGACGTGAGATCACACACCTTCTGTGAGCAGCTGATCAGGGATGAACTATTTCTATTAAGATCCTTGGAAGAATCATGGCCCCCAACAGAGGCTATGGTTCCTTGCTCCTATCAGTGGTTTACAGAATGGAATAAGACAGAATAATTTACCAAATGATGCATGGAAAGTACTTTGATGTTTATTCTATGAACATGCCAAAAGATTATACCTCCTATCTCACCCCAAGGTAGAAAAGAAGGAAACAGAATAAAGTGCACATTTCAACAACATTAATCAGGCTTCTATCATCTCCAAGCACTTTGCTAGGTACCCTGCAAACATTTGTTCATATTTATTGTTATTATCATCACCATTTTATGATGATGAAACTCAGTCTTAAAGGTTAACATGGCAGGTTACACACCAAGTAAGGGAAGAAAAATAGACTGTTAATCTTGTTCTAATTTTGATTGAATTTTATTTCCCCCTCTGATTTTTTTTCTTTTTTTAGGTAGCAGATTTAATAAGCTGGGGAACTTACATGTGAAGCTTGTCTTGGATGGTTGCAAGAGGAATAGATCTCCTCATCCACTTGCCAAAATCTTGAGTTTATATAGAGGACTTAACAGGGTTCAGTCATGTATATAGTACAGATGGTCTCAATAACATATTACTCTCTTAAGGCTATGTCCCTAAAGTGGCTCTTGCTGTGGGAATGGTGGGCGGAACATACATTCCAAGGACAGGGGCAGGATGAGGAGCCTCGGATCGCCTGGGTCCAGCTCTTGGGTCAACAAGAGGTCACATCCTCTCCTTGACCTCCTCCAACACCACCCCTCATGGCCAACTCTTACAATCTCACACATCCCCCTCTCCTGCAATGTTCCCTAAGCGGTCAGCAAAGGGTTACTCTAGCATCGAGGAGCATCTTTGCTGGCTCCCAGGCTGCCCTGGAGGCATAGCACAGCAACAATGTATGCACAGACAAGAGAAAACACAGGTGAAGATAATGATTCCCAAAGCAAGTGATTTTTTTTTTTTTTCCCCACCAAAAGCCCATGATCCAAACCACTGATTTATTAAGTCTACTAGGCTGGGGCCTCGGATCACTCAGGGTGTTCACTTGTGTCTCCAGATTTAATAAAGATGATACATTAGCAGACTCATCAGGTATGAACACACAGCATTCTGCTTGGAGAATGGGACAGATGGCCACTGTGAGGCAGTAACGATGTCCAAGGCCATTCTATTTTGGAGGACAGCTTTTCTCATTAGAGACATTTCAGTGTTCAGGAAAAATGGGCTTTGTCCATCATTTAAGGCTTGCTGGGTGAATTTAGTAAGGCTGCTATGTGTGCTATAATGTCCTCCAGGCTGATGGAGGGAACAAAGACAGAGGCCAAATGATTGTACCAGTAAAAATAGAATGTGCCCAACTGGACTTGAGGGGAGGGAAGATGGCAGATTTTTCCCCCCGTGCCCAGGGAAAACCCAGGGTTCAGTGGCCCAACCACCCAGGTGGAAGCCACGGCCAAAGATCTGTGTCACGCAATCACTGGGTTCCCTTCAGGACTACCCAATAAACACCTGGGCAACCCAACAAGTCAGTGCCAACTGGCCACTATCCTTTAATATGACAGAATGACCACACAGCTCCAGTGATATCTCTCCCATATTCCTGGTGTAGTTGGGGTGGTTCTGTTTAGAGTAATTTTTCTGTTCTCAACAGAGGGATGCATGAGTGCTCAAATGTCCGTAATTTGGGGTAAGCCACATGAACCCATCCTAAATCTGGTGTTGCCACCATGGCTCTGACAGTGGTATTTTCAGGACACTTCTAGTCAGCAATCTGATGGGCTGCCCGTGCAGCTCGATTGGCAGAGAAAGCATACCAATGCCTGGTGTTATTGTTAGCACGTGCCACAGGCTAGGTCTTTGGATCAATATTGGTGATAGCAGATGAATTGAGAGTAATAGCCTCAGCTTGTTCTTCCTTAATGTACTGCCTTTCTGCCTTCCAGCCCCTTCCCTGGAGTGTTGATACCCACCATGGCAGCCTAGCATGCTAGAGAGGGGCACCTGTCCACACACCCAACCACTGGGTCTCCGTACTGAGAGATAGACGATATCTACAAAGCTGTTGCTGTACCTGAGTGAAACTGGGTCTATCCATCATGTTTATTTCCTACAAGGTGAGAGTATAACAGCTGCTGCCCCCCAGCACACAGGAGGTGATGGGTGATGGCATTGAGGGTGGAAAAAATCAATGTGAAGTCAACAGGACTTTAGTCAACTGAGACAGAGATTGAACAGTCACTACACTTTGGCTCAAATCTGAGTGAAACAACAAAGATCTAAAGGGTAGATCAGAGAGGTAGAACGTGACTCAAAAGGACACAGTCCATGGAAATAACAGAAATGACCACGTCAAAATATGCTGAGTGTCAAACACTTCAAGAATCTAGATTAATGGGGCACCTGGGTGGCTCAGTCAGTTAAATGTTTGCCTTCAGCTCAGGTCATGATCCTGGAGTCCCAAGATCGAGTCCCACATCAGGCTCCCTGCACAATGGGGAGTCTGCTTCTCCCTCTGCCCGCCCCCCACTCATGTTTTTTCTCTTTCTCTCTCTCAAACAAATAAATAAAATCTTAAAAAATAAATGAAGAGGAGTGCCTGGGTGGCTCAGTCGTTCAGCATCTGTCTTCAGCTCAGGTTATTGTCCTAAGGTCCTGGGATTGAGCCCCACATTGGGCTCCCTGCTCCGCGGAAGCCTGTTTCTCCCTCTCCATCTCCCCCTGCTTGTGTTCCCTCTCTCTCTGTCTCTCTCTCTCTGTCAAAAAATAAATATAATCTTTAAAAATAAATAAATAATAAATTTAAAAAATAATCTAGATTGAAAATTCTGTCTGATAATAAGCCACGGTAAATAAGAGCTGGGCTCAGCCCCCAGAAAATAAGGCTGGTAGGAACAAGAGAAGAACTTCCCCTCCCACTCCCACATATATCAGGGGTTAACAAGGGGCTCCCTTTTCCCTGGGTAATGGTGCCTTTTTAGAAACAGAGAAATTCAACAGCAATATCAGCTCCTCTAAAACAAAAAGTTAAGAGTAAAAAAAAATAAGCCAAAGAAGAACTACAAGAAACCTTGTGTGAATATATCACTTTTAAAGGGAAAAGGGGGGGCGCCTGGGTGGCTCAGTCGTTAAGCATCTGCCTTCAGCTCAGGTCATGATCCCAGGGTCCTGGGATGGAGCCCCGCATCGGGTTCCCTGCTTGGCGGGAAGCCTGCTTCTCCCTCTCCCACTCCCCCTGCTTGTGTTCCCTCTCTCGCTGTGTCTCTCTCTGTCAAATAAATAAAAATTTAAAAAATCTTTAAAAAATAAAATAAAAACATTAAAAAAAGGGAAAACGGATCTTTTTGGGGGGACAGGGGAAGAGAATCCTAGAGAGTAAAGGTTCACACACTTGTGGGTTTCAACGTTACTGAACACCATCATCCCTGTGAGATGTGAGTAGTGAACTGACCTTCAGATACACCCTACCACTCAACCCCAATGTGTAATTGCCAGAAGATCTCTACATTATGGTCACTAATGGATTAGAAAAAACAGGTATCTGGAGACACTCTTGCTAGGAGGCACCCCTCCCCGGCTGGAAGTGGTCTCCACCAGCGGCTGAATGGAAGAGGCCTTGGCTGTGGACAGCCTCTTTAGGACGTCAGAGATGATGATACTCAGCAGGCCATGGGGGCTTTACCTGGATAGAGGGAAAGCTGACCTCAGCAACCTTCGCTTTCACAGTGTTGGTGAGGACCAGTGCCCTCTAACTACAGATATGCCCCTTCACCACGAAAGAGGTGGTGAGCTGTACATTGTACATTGAGCTGGAAATTGTACTATGTTTCTGAACGACATTGAAAAAATTCCCTTTTCTCTGTCCCCGTCACCTTGCTCCCAACCCTAGGAAAACATTTTTGTAAAGTATCTCTACTTCAGTCCACGGCTTAATGGTGAGTGGTAGTTATCTAATGCTGAGTAACGAATTACCTTGAAACCTAGCAGCTTGAAACAACAAATGTTATCTCTCCGCTTGTGTGGGTCGGATTAGCTCTGGTTCCAAGTCTCTCCTCAGGTTGCGGTCAGGCTGTCAGCAAGGGCTGCTGGCCCAGCTGTGAGGACGCTGTCACCACTGGCCCCTGTCCATGGGCCTGCCTCACAGCCTGGCATCTGCCTTCCCCTCCCCCCACCACCCCGGGGCAAGTGATGCAAGAGAGAGGGGGCACCCAAAACAGAAGCCACCGTCTTCCTGACCTTTTTTAAGTGAAGGAGGCTATTATAAAAACACCCCTTCTTTTCCTGCCTTAAGTTTGTAACCAGTTGAGATATAGATCCAGGAGTCAGGGAGATGTTGAACATTTTCACAGATTAAGCAGAGAGCGGAGAACACGGCTTAAGTCGGCCATGACAACGGGTCTGCTAATCCCGTATCCCAGGAGTGGACTTTCTCAGTTATAGGCAGTGCTAACTACCTGTGGGCCTTCACCTGGCACGGCCGGAGCTTATAAAACAAGGACCAGAGGAGGAGTGCTGTTTGCAGAAGGGGGCAGATTCATGGAGAAGGGGCCATCTCTTCTCCCAAATTCACCACTCCGGTAAGGATCCGTCCAGAGAGAAGCCAGGTGTTACTCCAGCAGAGATCCCCCCACACGGAAAATAGGAAGGGCAGAAAATAAACATTCTCCCAATCCAAAGACAACACCAAGGCCCGATCCATAAAGAACAAACTGAAGTATTTGACCGGACAAAATGTCTACATGTAAAGAATATATGTAAATATATATGACATGTATATAGTAATAACAAGACATACAGATATATTCAATTCTCATTCTTTGCTGTAGGTATGGTCTATAAAGTCATCATGAACTCTGAAGTAGCAAAGACTGAGACATTACTCCTGGGGGAAATACAGCACGGGGTTCTTGCAAGCCTTGGATCCCAACATTTTTGTCAACCAATCAATACATAACCTTATTTGATGTGTGTTTCTGTTTAAAGATGCCTCATTTCATATGCATTGTTGATTCGCTAACACTGAAATCCCAGCCAACAGCTGCTGTAACTCATGCCTGAATGAAGCTCATGCGTTTTCTCAGTGCGGCACCTCACAGCCTTCTTGCAGTAGGAACTAGACAGCACTCCAGTACTGCCCTGAGGGCCATTTTAAGCAGTGAAATCTCCAACAAAACAAGCACAAAAATGTGAAAAATGTGGCACCACATAGGCTGTGAAAGGACACTTGTTTACAGTACGAGAGGTGAGCCGAGAAGGTGAAGGGTTGCATTGTTGGACCTTGGCCGGGACTGTTCGTGTCATGCAATTCAAATTTTTCACTGCTCTGCCCATGTCCGCAAATGATCACAAAACACCACAAATATTGATTCGGGGTTACAAGTAATTTTTAGTGAGTAGGCAAATTTGCAAACACAGAATGGACAAATATGAGGATTGACTGCAAACACACACACACACATGCTTCAAGGGCAGATGACAAAATAAGAATGCCTTCCCAGATGTCAGGTAAAAGATGTATTAATTACTACATTAAGAGATTTTGTAAATTAAAACAAAAAGGCCAATATCCCGATAGAAAAAAAACAAAATCAAAGGACTTATTCAGGTAATACATGCTTGAAGAAATGCACATAATTTCTAGAGAAAGAAAGCCCTTCACAATGTTTAAATGATACACCACCTCTTCCTTCATACACGTTCCCACACTGCAGGTAGGAGTAGAAACAGTGCATAAGCCATTCTGGAAAACAGTGAGGCAAGGCTTTAGAAAGCTCATCTCTTTTAAACCAGTATTTCCAGTTTTAGTAAAATAAATAAATAAATTAGTGCAAAGATATATGTCCATTGATATTCTTTTCCACTGTTTATAATAATAAAGGGAAATGTGGGGAAATGTTGTATTTCTAAAAACAAAACACTAATTAAATTATGACATATCCGTGGAATACTGTAGATGTTAAAAATGGTGTTAATATATGTTTTGACATGACAGGTACACTTTTCTTCTGTAATTTTATTTTAAATAATTAAAAAACATTGTCACGAGAATTGCTCCCAATATATTTATAAGTGAAAAAAATTATAAAACAATATTCACAACATGGTCTCATTTTCATGGGACCACAGGTATGTTCACCAAAATGTTAAGAGTAGTTATCTCTTTAGGGTGGGAATATCAGTGTTTCTTAAAATGTCTTGTCTTTCTTTTCAAATTATGTCTGCAATGATCATCTGCCTGGTTACCATCTGCAATGATCTTAGATTCAGGTAAAAATTGATCCTTGTCTTGCTGCTTCCAAGATACTAAAGCATTTTCCCCATTTCAAAAAAAATCAGTTGCACTCATAGATGAATAGGTTTGATCAGGAAAATGACCTTTGATGGCCGGCTTATGAGAAACTGTGGTTTTCCTTATATGTCCTTTTCTGCCTTCAGATCTATGCCCTGTTCCCTGGATTTGAGCGGTAGAGTCTCAGGCAGAAGGCTGAACTTCACACACACAGAACAACACGTGGATGTGATTACATTCTAAGTGGGCTTTTCCTGCTCCCCGTGCAGAGCACGATGAACACAATCTAGCAGTTCGGTGTGCTGTGGGCCTTTTGTCATTTCGCAGTGTGCTATTGGCAGCTCTTCCCGATGAGGCTATCTGCATGGCTGCTGGGGAAGGTGTGGTAAGAGAAGATGTCTTGCCCTCTCCCCATATGGAGCTCTTCTGCAGAATGTATGCCCTGCTATGTCCCGAACTATTAACAGAGCCATGCTGCTCTCTCCCCCATGCTGCTAGAGTCTCTTTAAAAGATGCTGTCTAGATTCTAGATTTTTATGCAGACATTCTGATTCCCATAGCTCCTCCTCTCCTTCAACCTTGCTGAGCATAATCTGAACCTATTTTCAAATCTGGAGGAGTCTATTTTTTTATGACAATATATCCTTTAGAGATAGGTCTCCAGCCTATCTAAATGATGATGGATGGCTCTTTACCAACAAAAACTTAGGTTTTGTTGAGCAGGTCTGGCGAGCACCACGTCCTTCGAGTCAGGTATTACGAGGAGACCCATCATCCCGGCCTGGAGGAACTTTTTATCCAAAGAGGAGCTCACCAGTTCCCTCAGTTAATATCCTCCATCTGAAGGAATTCTTCCCCACAGGTAGTCCATGTTCATCTTCCAGGTCGCATATCCCTTTCTACTGAGAGACTGCGAAATTTCCTCAGATCTTTCAGGAAAAGTTGATCTGAATAAACACACTCAGATCGGCCTGTCACATCCACCAGACACTGGGCATTTTCCTGGACTCTCTTGAGCCTAAAGTCTCGAGTTCTAAGGACATCTCAGACCCTGGGTATGCTCTCCTCTTTAGCACACCAAAAGCTTGGTGGAAGCTGAGTGTATTGATTATGACACTGGAAGGATATTGAGAGATTTTTCTGTCCAACTCAATGCTAAAAGGTGGCACGTAGCCAGAGCTGGGAAAGTCAGTGTTTGTACAATACTCTATTATATGTTGTTTAAGAAAAAAAAAGAGAGAAGCAAATCAATAATGACATTTTAAGATGTAGGTCATTCTTTTTTACGGGACTCCGCCTAACTTTGTGGACTAAGCGTAGCTTCAGAGTCGGGCAGGCGAGGTTTCATTTCCTGTTTCACTACTTACTAATTCAGTGCTGTTGGGCCTGCTACTTACTATCTCTTCACAGCACAGTCTTATAAATGAAGGAGCCAATGAAAGAATGCCAACCTGGTAGGGTTGCAGTGAGGTTAAATTAGATAACACATGTAAAGTGTGTAGTAGCGCATGTTCAGTTAGTCATTCCTCTTAGAGGTGTGAGTGACCTTGAAGGAAAACCACTTTCTGCTTCACTGGTATACAGTAACTCATATATTGAGCAAGGTTTATTGAACTGCAGCTAAAAGCCAAACTTACATAACCACTGGGGAGTGAGTGTGTGGGGTCTGGGGTAGCGGGGGGTTGGGCAGGAGGGAAGCATGGAAGTCAGTCTCACCATCCAACAGGAAAGGACAAGCAGATTAACACATAAACACGGCCGGTGGGATAACTCTGGAGCAGATGTACTACACATAGAAATTTACAGCAGGGGCTCGTTAATGTCTGATTGTTGCATTCAGGGAAGGCTTCATAGAGGAAATGAAGAGCTGTTTCTTTTTCTTTTTAAGATTTTCTTTATTTATTTGAGAGAGAGAGAGAGCGCGCGCGCATGAGTGGGGAGGAAGGGGGGAGGGGCAGAGGGCGAGGGAGAAGCAGGCTCCCTGCTGAGCAGGGAGCAAGGCGGGGCTTGATCCCAGGACCCTGAAATCATGACCGGAGCCGAAGGCAGACACTTAACTTACTGAGCCACCCAGGCGCCCCAAATAGTTGCTTCTTAAAGCTTGAATGCAAGTTCCCAGACAGAGGTGGAAAGAGAAAGACCCTCAGAATTATTTGATCATGAACAATTCATGGAAGGCCCTACTCTAACACAATGTGATGCACATGGTAGATACTCGGTGAGTATTTAATGAGCTTACCATCTAGACAAGGTGAAGATACATAAAGGTACATATATGTACTAGATACTAATTTCACACATCTTAACCACTGCTATGCAAAAAATAAAGACTTTTTTTTCCCCACTAAAGCTCATCCTTGTTTGTCAAGCTCCATACTTTTTGATATAGGAAATGTGATCTAGTCATTTTTGGCTCATCACTTCCAGTTAATTTAGTAAATACTTTCAAAGTCAGGGCACCTGGGTGGCTCAGTCGGTTAAGCGTCTGCCTTTGGCTCAGGTCATGATCTCAGGGTCCTGGGATCAAGTCCCACATCAGGCTCCCTGCTCAGTGGGGAGCCTGCTTCTTCCTCTCTCTCTGCTCCTCCTCTGCTCATGCTCACTGGCTCGTTCTC
Source organism: Mirounga leonina (assembly GCF_011800145.1). Lineage (NCBI taxonomy): Eukaryota > Metazoa > Chordata > Mammalia > Carnivora > Phocidae > Mirounga > Mirounga leonina. Next base: position 68,414,566 of record NW_023270268.1, on the reverse strand, counting down.
TCCCTCTCTCTCAAATAAATAAAATCTTAAAAAAAAAAATACTTTCTTAGTCATTTCAGGAAATGACTTTGCACATTCAGGATTCTGCCCCTCCCTTACCCTTTTCCAGGGATTATCTTCTTGATCTGTCAAATGGAGCTATTTACCTACTTTGGTGTAAGTTTTAGAAATAATGTTTGTATATCCCATAATACTAAGGCACAGAGTATGTGCCCCATATGTGAGAGCAACAGCAATTATCTCCTTCACCCTACCTAGATCAAGGACACTCTTGGAAACTGCTAGCCCAATGAAAAAGAATGTCACCTTTTTCCACAAGCTAAATAAATGTAACGGATCATAGAATGGCATAGAGAAAGTACAGGTTTCCTCTCACCCTGATAACTGAATACCCAAACCCTACAATTCCCTGCCAACAATTGCACCGTACATCCTCAGCCAAGCAGAGCCCCACTTACTGTGCTGCTGGAAAGAGAGCTCAAGCCACAGCTGACTTAGGTTAAGACTCTTTTTTAAAGTATAGCACAGTGAAACACAAATCTGCTTAGCAATTCTCTGGATAATTACGAACTGTGTATCAATAAAAGTTCAACCACAGGAATTTTATCTAATCAATTTTACTTGATCCATTTAATAGTTTTAAGGAATGCCTCATGGTCAGGAAGGCTTTTGCGATTCCCTAATGAGTTACTTAAACCTTCTGGACCCAGGAAGCTCAATGTTAGCAGAAATAAATCAGCACAAGGTCATTGACTAGGATTTTGGCCAAAGTTCCAAGATGGTGATATCACATTAACTTTAAAATTTGGCAGGACAGTTCCACTCATAGATAACCCTAGACTGTATTAGCAAACAATTAAGCAAACTATTTGCTTATGTAATAAGGTGAGGTTAAAGGGAGTAAGGTAACTACTTTGCAAGCTTCACAGTCTTCAAGCAACCCAACGATAAGACACTCTGTGTGTGACTAGGTGGTAGAAGACCTAGAAAGAGTAAATTAGGTAATAAAGAAGATGATTAATGACAAGATGGGAAAACAAGATGAGCCACAGCTGACAAACCCAGAACACTCTCCAACATTCATGTTGTATTCAGTCACAACACAGCAAAGAGATGACTGTGGGGACTTACCAAAATAATGTTAGAAACTTCAGGATTTTCTCCAGGTTTCAGAGAAAGAGGGACCAATAGGCCCCGGGGCAAGAGAAATCTCAGGTTACATGAGTCTTCCGTGGTTTCACTGAGGTTATGTTGAAACCAAATTAAGTTGTAGGATGAGATCTTCCTTTATTTACATGATCCATCCTGCCTGGCTCTTCCCTGTCCACATTATTTTTTTTCTAAGACTCGGGAACCAAAAAGGCGAAAAAAATGGGACCAATGCCTAACTCAGGAGCTGGGCCTGCTGAGTCCCCAGTCTTTCCAGCCACTTCAACTCAACACCCTAACAATAGGATCATTTGATACTTGACACAGTTCTTTTAACCGTTCTCTCTTTCTCATCAGTTCAATGGAAAACTAACGCTAAGTGCTCCAAAAACCAAACTTTCTCAAGTTTTCTAGTAACTTGAGTCCTTAGAAAAACATGCAATATCTTTCATGACTCCCCATGCTTTTTAAAAAGATGTACAGCAAGAATCAACTAGTTATCTTTTTTCCTCTTTCTCCCAGATTTTGAAGAGAAAGAATTTTAAAAGAGAAAATAAAGATAAGAAGGAAGTCCAACTCTGAAAAACAAACAGGGTTCTGGAGGGGAGGGGGGGGAGGATGGGTTGGCCTGGTGGTGGGTATTGAGGAGGGCACATTCTGCATGGAGCACTGGGTGTTATGCACAAACAATGAATCATGGAACACTTCATCTAAAACTAATGATGTAATGTATGGGGATTAACATAAGAATTAAAAAAAATAAAAATTAAAAAAAAATAAAGATTTAAAGAAGGAAGTCCAAGCCAAGACTCACTTACATACAACCCTCCTTACTATAGGGGGTAAGAGTACCTATCTTCATTTGTTCCTGCCTGTTAAGCTTACTACTGGATTACCTGTTACAATTATTTCTGGATCAAGGTAACCATTTTGCATGTGGAATTTGGGTTAGAATTTGTCTTCTACGAACATATACCAATGCTCCAACATAACCACTTCTGTGGTAACATGTGAAAAAAAAAAAAAAAAACAAATAGCTAAAATATCCCTCCCCCCAAAAAACTGCTTCAGCACTGTAATTACTTGCACACTACTCTGGAAAAATACTCCTGTATTTCAAATAGTCCTGTAATTAAAATGTGATTCAGAAAAAGTCACTGGTACCATGTATACCTGTTACTCTGCACTCCAAATGTTAAATTCTTTGTCAAATGCTAAAATATTGATATTATCATTTTCCAAACCTTCATACCTACCTCCTGTTGATTTAGGAGAGTAATCTTCTATTACTATAATAATATTTCTATAATAATTCAGACCCAAGGCAACTTGAAAACAAAAAGAAATGCCAATCCATGTCAAACTGAAGCCAATTCTTGGGTGTCACACTTTGAAACAGCCTCCGAATCTGATCTCCAAACATTTTACTGAACTGAAGAAACAGCAAGAAATAAAAGGAATGTCTTTCAGAAAAACATTGTTCAGGATTCTCATAAATATGTGCATCTTTTAAATATCAAGGGTATGAATCTTGGCTATAAGATGTTCAAACTCAAGCTATCGTTTGTGTGACACAAAGACAAATCATTTCAGATACTTCCACATTATGCTCCAAAAATTGTTTGCTAAGTTAGATGCACAGAAGCTGGAAACGAATTTTCTCGTTAAAACAAGGTTTCAAAACAAGCAGCTAGTCCCCGAGACTAGCCTTATAATGATGCTGAGCTATTAGCTCTTTGAAAAGTACTAGTTAACACTACTATATTTACATTGCAATAGCATAGTGGCTACTGCAATGTTATCCAATCTCATGACATCACTGGGCATGAAAAATGTCATTGTAAATAGAACACAATACTATAAATAATACTAAGGATCATTTTATTTCTGGAAAGTATATGACTTGGCTGGGTATTGAAATTTTGACTAATAACTGAACCCCTTCAAGTCCCACAGACATTGACTGGTCTACTGGGGTTTTTTTTAATTTTATTTATATTTATATTATATTTATATAATATAATTTTATTATATATATTTTTATATAATATTATATTTATTATATAATTATATAATATAATATTTATTATATTCTATTTATATTATTTTTTTTATTTCATTTACCACTGGCAAATTGGAAATCCAAAGCAACTCGGGTCTTTCTTTAGTTGAGAAATGTGATAATTATATCCCATCTTTAATTATTCCATTTATTGTATCAAAAGGATTTAAGCACAGAAGTAATGTTTTGACTTTATTTTGTTAGCATTTTTGTGGCAGTGCAGGGAATGGATCTCGGGCAGGACAAAAATGGATACTGGAAAATATATTAGGAGTCTCCTGAAAAATATCCAGAGATACAGAGGGCATACAAAGTGAGAGAGAAAAGGAAGTAGATGAAAGAAACACCTATGAGGTAAAATCTGAAACTATATAACTTAATGATGAATTGGATATGAGGGAAGAAGGGAGAGGAAAACTTTAGAATGAATGTTCATATAATGCAAGGTGACAGTGTCACTGGTACCAACATTAATATGATTGGACTTACAGAGGAAGGAGTAAATTCAGGTGTCTGTGTGTTCTAGCTATCTCTTGCTGTGTAACAAACCACCCCAAAACTCAAGATTTTGAAATCATATTCATTTTCTTGTCTCACCGTTCTGCAGTTGGGGCAGAGCTCAGTGAGGAAATCGAGTCTGTAGCCCAAGTGCTGTCGGATTGGCCCACTTGATTGGTTGCTGGAGGACCCACTTCCAAGATGGCTCACTCACGTGGCTAGCAAGTTGGTGCTGGCTGCCTCCTGGGACCCCCGTGGGCTCTCATGGCTGCTTGACCTTTTCACAACAGGGTATCTGGATGCCAAAAGCAAACACTCCAAAACCTGAGAAATGGAAGCTGTCAGCTTCTTAAGGCCTGGACCCAGAACTTGGCCCCATGTGGCTTCCTCTGTATTCTGCGGGTCAAGCAGATACCAAGCCCAGACTCAAAGATAGGGACATAAACCCCACCTCTCAATGGGAGGCAGGTCAAATAACTTGGGGCCATGTTCTAAAACCTCCACCTTAAGTTCCACTGTGGAACAGGTAAGTCCAGTAAGTATTTCAACTTACAAGTCTTAAATTTAGGAACAAGGTCAAAGAAGATACAGCAACTTGGGAGTCATCTATCTACAGATATAGACAGAGACAAATTTACTGTAGTTTTAATAAAGCTTTTGAGTTTTAAGCCCCTTACTTCCCTGGGTACAAGGTGAGGCCCTGTACCCAATTTTATATTCTATTTCTTAAAGAGAAACCCCCAAAATATATAAGCTTCAGACCCCACAAAACCTGAATCTACCGCTGGGTGGTGTTCAAATCGTAAGAGGAGGAGGAGATTGTAGAGAATAAAAAGAACAGTGGACAAAGAATGAAAACCTGAAAACATATTCAAAAGGTAGGAGAGAAAAAGGAAGTAGCTTATGAATGAGTTTTTAGTTTATAATCAGAAAGATAGAAGATTAGAAAAGAATTTTGTCACAGAAGCCAAGGAGTAGAAAGTTTCAGGAAGGACCAGCTGGTAAACTCTCTCAAAATAAAGCATAAAGGTCAAAAGATAAAAAGAACTAAAAAGAATCCTTTTGAGTTGGCATCATGGAGATCCATTTGCAACCTTGTCAAAGCAGCTTCAGAGGAAGCAAGAGCCACCTTGTTCAGGGTATTCAGAGTCAATGTTAATTGAGAAATGGAGACAGCAGGAAATTTGGCTGAATAGGCATCTGAAATAGATGCAGGAAGAAGAGAGTTTGGGAACTAGAAAAATACAACGGTCTGAGATTGTTTTAAGCAAAAATGCAAAGCCTGAATAGTGTTATAACTCTTAAAGAAATTAAAGCAATATTTTAAAATATTCCCACGGGGAAAACACTAGGCTCAGATGGTTTTAGACAAAAATACTCCCAAACTTTCAAAGAAGAAATCATCTGTTTCATACAATATCTTCCAGGAAATAGAAAAAGAGGAAATATGCCCCAAGTCATTTCATACCACCAGAATAGTCCTGATACTAAAACCATGCAGACATTAGGAAAAGGGTAACTTTCATGTTTCTACTTCATGAATAAAGATGCAAAACCTTAAACAAAATACTAACAAGGTCAAATGGAACAGTGTGGATAAAAAACAATACACCATGATCAAGTTACTTTTAACCCAGGAATGCAGGAATAGTTCAATATTTGAAAATCTACAATGTAATTCTGCACATTAACAGATTAAAAAAAAAAAGAAAACTATTAGACCAATTCAATAGATGCAAGAAAAGCATCTGATAAAAATTCATCATAATACAAACTCATAGTAAAAGGAGAAAAGACTAAAAGCATGATATTTATGATCAGGAAATGCTGGAAGTATCCCAATCAAAATTCCAATGACATTTTTCACAGTACTGGAACAAACAATCCTAAAATTTGTATGGAATCAGAAAAGACCCCAAATCGCTAAGGAAATGTTGAAAAAGAAAAACAAAGCTGGGGGCATCATGTTGCCTGATTTCAAGCTATATTACAAAACAGTGATCACCGAGAAAGCATGGTACTGGCACAAAAACAGGACATATAGACCAATGGAACAGAATAGAGAGCCCAGATATGGACCCTCAACTCTATGGTCAAATAATCTTTGACAAAGCAGGAAAAAATATACAATGGAAAGAAGACAGTCTCTTCAATAAATGGTGCTGGGAAAATTGGACAGCTATATACAGAAGAATGAAACTCGACCATTCTTTAACACCATACACAAAGATAAACTCAAAATGAATGAAAGACCTCAATGTGAGATAGGAATCCATCAAAATCCTAGAGGAGAACATAGGCAGTAACCTCTTCGACATCACCCACAGCAACTTCTTTCAAGATTCATCTCCAAAGGCTAGTGAAACAAAAGGGAAAATGAACTTTTGGGACTTCATCAAGATAAAAAGCCTTCTGCACAGCAAAGGAAACAGTCAACAAAAAACAAAGAGGCAACCCACAGAATGGGAGAAGATATTTGCAAATGACACTACAGACAAAGGGCTGATATCCAAGATCTATAAAGAACTTCTCAAACTCAACACCCAAAAAACAAATAATCAAGTCAAAAAATGGGCAGAAGACATGAACAGACACTTCTCAAAAGAAGACATACAAATGGCTAACAGACACATGAAAAAATGTACATTATCATTAGCCATCAGGGAAATTCAAATCAAAACCACAGTGAGATACCACCTTACACCAGTTAGAATGGCAAAAATTGGCAAGGCAAGAAACAACAAATGTTGGAGAGGTTGTGGAGAAAGGGGAACCCTCTTACACTGTTGGTGGGAATGCAAGTTGGTACAGCCACTTTGGAAAACAGTGTGGAGATGCCTCAGAAAATTAAAAATAGACCTACCCTATGACCCATCAATTGCACTACAGGGTATTTACCCCAAAGACACAGATGTAGTGAAAAGAAGGGCCATATGCACCCCAGTGTTCATAGCGGCAATGTCTGCAATAGCCAAACTGTGGAAAGAGCCAAGACGCCCTTCAAGAGACGAATGGATAAAGAAGATGTGGTCCATATACACAATGGAATATTACTCAGCCACCAGAAAGGATGAATACCCAACATTTGCATCAACATGGATGGGACTGGAGTAGATTATGCTAAGTGAAATAAGTCAAGCAGAGAAAGTCAATTATCATATAGTTTCACTTATTTGTGGAACACAAGGAATAGCATGGAGGACATTAGGAGAAGGAAGGAAAAAATGAAGGGGGAAAATCGGAGGGGGAGATGAACCATGAGAGACCATGGACTCCAAGAAACAAACTGAGGGTTCTAGAGGGGAGAGGGGTGGAGGGGATGGGTTAGCCTGGTGATGGGTATTAAGGAGGGCACGTACTACATGGAGCACTGGGTGTTATACGCAAACAATGAATCATGGAACACTACATCAAAAACTAATGATGTAGTGTATGGTGACTAACACAACATCATAAAATAAAATAATTTAAAAAAAGGAAATGCTGGAAGCATCCTCTTTAAAATCAGGAATGAGATCACTATCATTGCTTCTTCTTAACATTGTATTGAAGGCTCCACTAATAGCAAATGCCTAATAAAGTAAGTCTTCCTGGTGTCTGTGCTGAGCCTATGTCTCAGTTGACTTTGCTAAGTCAGCATCTACCTGATACTACATGTGCCCCTTCCTTGGTATCTTCTTCTTGGCATGGGCTGCCCAATGGAGTCATCAGTCTTTAAGTTTACTGATGCCTGAGTTTCATCCCTAGAAATTCCTTTTTGATCGATCTGGGATACAGCATGAGCATTGGGATTTTCAAAATCTCCCAGGCGACTGTAATGCACAGCTCTCAGGTTGGCGCACTGAAGTAATACGAGAGGAGGAGAGAAGGCGAGGGTAGAGCAGGGATTCTCAAAGCTGGCTGCACACTACAATCACCTAAGGAGCTTTTAAAGCACCCGCTGCCCGGATTGCATTCTATACCTGTTCTTTAGATCAGCATCTCTGGAGGGAGGATTCCCAAAGCTTTCTTCTCTGCAGCCAACATTGAGAACTACAGCCCTCTAGTTTCTCCCTAGGCAATATCATCAGCTCTCCTGGATTCAACTAAACATAGGCCAGGGGCTTCAAAATCTGTATGTCTTGCCTACAGTCACCTCCTAAACATGAACACTTTAAATCCAACAGCCAGGGGCACATGGGTGGCTCAGTCAGTTAAGCGTCTGTCTTCAGCTCAGGTCATGATCCCAGGGTCCTGGGATCGAGTCCCACATCAGGCTCCCTGCTCAGCGGGGAGTCTGCTTCTCCCTCTCCCTCTGCCTGATGCTCTGCCTGCTTGTGTGCTCTCTCCCTGTGTTAAATAAATAAATGAAATCTTTAATAAATAAATAAATAAATAAATAAATAATAAATCCAACAGCCAACTTGGCATCTCCTCTTGGAAGTACCAACGTAGTCCAAAGGCCCAGAGCTTCTCCTCCATCGCCGTTGTGCACACACACTCAATTCTGCCCTCCCAGGCAGCAAGCCCCAGAGGATGAGGGTTATTACTCTCTTGTGTGCTGTGTGAGAGGCCTGAAGCAGAGTTTCTCAAATCTCCCTTCACTAGAAATGGGAAGGTTTCCGTGTGATCGGCATATCCTGCAACGAGGAATTAAGAGCCAGGGCTAATAAGACAAGGAAAGGCACAGGAGCAAGAACCTAGTCCAGTGTTGATATCACTGATTTGAAAAGACGTCTGGGACAATGGTGCAGGGCGGGTGGGGGGTCAGACTACAATGAAATGTGCCTTGGAAACAGACCAGCACTCCCACCTCCAGAAGCACGAAACAGGTGGCAAGAACAGAGTCTGTCTCCGGTCCCATCAAACTCTGAACAACATTGCCCAGAAGTGACTTTCCCTACTGTTTCTTTCCCCTCCTTTCCATCAGTATTAAAGGGGTGAAAAGGAACTCCCCTAACCCTCACTGCCACTGTAGTGAGAAAAGAAATCTTCCCACACCCCTGCAACCCATATAATAAGAAGGGACTTTCCTGCCTACATTACAAAATGGGAACCCCCTGCCACAGAGGCATCTAGAAAGTCAGGGATGTTCATCGTAAATGGAGTAGGCACCTCTCAGTCAAGGAAACAGACCTTTCCTTGATCTTCTCCAGCTTGATCTGTACTTTTCATAAGCTTTGTCATGAATCTGCATCATTATTTCCTATTTTACAGATGGGGAAACTAAGCTCGCCCATGGTCACCAAACCAGCTGAGTGGTCAGACCCATTTGTCAGCACATATTTGTCAGAATCAATCCAACATCATCGTTTTTCCCACATTAAAATGCACTAGGCTGTCCCTATTGTCAACTTATCTTAGTGTTTTTTTCTCTTCCTCCTATGGCAGGTGCAAGCAGCAAAGAAGGAGGTTTTAAAGGGAAAACTCACTCAGATGAGATGATAAAGGCTGAAAAATTGTTCTCGAAATGTTTCCAAAACATCCCTTAGTACATTGAGACAGAGCGCAGCTCATCTTTGATCTCATGTCAAAACAACAGGGAATAGCACGGTGAACTTTTTCCATCTACCACTACCAAGATCAAGGAACCTGGCCTTCAGCTTTGTAAATAGTCTGTTAGCACCAAACTCCAGGCCAGCTGGGGAAACCCCTGCACCCACTCCCTGGGGAGCACACTTAACTGGGCAAGGTGCCCCAGCCTTCTCTGGTTGCTAAAACCCGGCTTTTGCCAGGCAAAAGGGGAAGGTGTGTAGGAGGGCCGGTCCCCTTTGAGAGACTGCCAGGTAAAGCCACCCTCTCAGGCCCACTCGCCTGGTGTTCAAGTGCAAGAGGGCGTCACTTGAAAGAAAGCGGAAAGGCTCGGCATGTCCCAGCAGGGCAAGAGCCAGCTCTGCAGCTGCTTCACCTGGAATCACTCCCTGACTCACTGCTACGCCAATTTATTTTGTTGCTTATATTCATTAGATTCAAATGATTTAATTAGGCAGGGAAGTGTGGGCTTGTTTGGTGTGCAGCATCGTTCCTGCATTTTTGTTGTTGTTGTTGTTGTGTCCCTGTATTTAAACCTCCGGGGAAAAGGAGAATATTTTTATTCCCACGGCACCCTTCGAGAACAAACTAAATATTGTTTTCTCTTGCTGCCTTCCTCATGATCTCACTGCTTTTGGGCTGCATAATGGGAAAGAAACCATTTCAATAATTGCCATATTGTGAAGAGCTATGGGGAGTGTTCAAGCTACTGTGTCACGGCCCTTAAGTCTTAGTTTATAAGAATAAAAACAGTAATGGAGAAGGGTCCACAAAGGCACTGGTTTTTTTCAAGGCTGGCTCAGTCTTTGACTCAGTGTGGCCCCTGGACAAAAATGGTCCAAGATAAACAAAAATAGTCCCACTCTTTATTTCTCTTCCATGTACATTTCAGGAGAAGCAAACGCGAACATAAGGGGAAAATACAGAATGTTCCAGCGCCTTGCACACAACTGGTGCACCAAAAAATACTTGTTGACTTCATCTTTAATGTGATTCAAGATCCAGGTCTTTTCCAATCCCCTAAACATTAAGGAGTGATGCTTCTTAACAAAAGCAAAAACTCTCATCCCCCAGCAGTAACCTCTGTACCATCCAAGCGCCCATTCCTTCAATCCTTCCACCAGCCCTCCAGACCAACCCTGTAACTAAAGTGTCCTCTTCTTTCTGATCAAGGTCTCATACTTCACCATTTGCAGGTCCTGAAATCCTATATTCTTCTTAAGAAATGCTCTTTAATCTGTCTCCCTATACACACCCTATCAGGTAATTCATATGCTTCCTCTTCTCAAAACATCCCACAAAATTAATGTACTCCTTTGCCTATGGATAACAAAGATTTTATTTTGTATGTCAATCTTTGTTCATCAGCTGTTTTCCCCCCATAACTACACAGCAAGAAGTACAATAAGAAGACAGGAATCCAGCTGCTGTGTCAGAGAGTCTCTCTGTAGCCAGTTTAGCTACCTATCTGCAGTGTTACTTGGTATGGCACTTAAGAGAGTCTAAGGAGCAAAACCAGACTGAAAACTTGCTGTTTCAGTGATAATAAGCAAGAACAAGGTGCCCTGCCTGCCCACCTACCCCCACTGGTGTTGTAGGCGTAAGTTAGGCTCATCTATGCCCATAGGAAAATATCAGAGAATGACTGAAGAAAACCAGGATCATTTTTTTAAGTGCAATTCATACATCATATTCATCATCTCAAGAACACCATTAAGGACCTCCTTGCCCAGGACAGCTAGGTCCTAGGGCTTTTACTTTGTTGTCATTACTGTTGCTCTGTTGCATTACCTTGGATTTTTATAAAACCATCTCAATTCTTTCCCAATCGTCAGCTTTTTCCGTTCTCCTCATGAACTGCACAGTTTGTCAGGATCTAGCTCCATGACAAATGGCAGCCAGAGGGACAGTCTCCTATATACATCCTTACACGCATGGGACAGGACCTGCCTGCTATATAGCCTGACTGCCTGACATCCACCCCACCCATCCCCCCAACCAGCCCCCCATCCATCCGTTCAAAATAGTTTTATTAATAGCCTACAGTTTGTCATCCTGGGCATTGAGCATACCATTAAGCAAGGCAGACGTGCACTCCATTTTATGAAAATTACCCTGCAGGATATAAGCCCCTTTTCTGACCTCTAGACAGAGTTTCAGAAGAAGCACGGCTGTGTCCTTTTATAGACTTTGTATAGTTGTAAACAGCTTAGTTGGGGCCACATTCTGCTCTATCACCAGCTCGCTGTTCGCCCTGCAGCACAGAAGAATCAGGCCGAGTAGTGTCACTGGTTTGTACAAAATGCCCACTTCTAGACTTTATTAACCTATGCCCAGCTCCCATCTGGTAGTAAAATGTTCTCAGACACTGTGACTGCAAAGCCAATCAGAGCCAAGAGACATGTCCCTAATTTGACTGGATAATATTTTAATATGTATAGAAACTGTGGATTTTTTGGATAAGAAATGAATTAAAAGAATGCATGATTCTCTCTAGTCGAAAGATTTTTAGAGTTAGACGCAAAGACATGTGTATATTTTAAGAGGCAAAGAAATGAAATAGCCAATCAAACATGGTTGCTACCTAAGCCCTTGTCTTGGCCTGGTACAACTGGACAGTGCAGATGCGTATCTAAAGATCAGGGAAGTAGCAGACTTCCTACATAAACAAAGCTAGGAAAACTGTTAGTTAAATCCAGTGGATATTGGCTATGAGATTACTCCACGTGGAGGCCGTTTATCCTGCAACGATAAAAAGGGGCTACATCAGACTAATTTAGTCCTAGATAAGGATTTACTTATGCCCAAGCCAGTATCTCCAGGCATTAGGCACCTTCAACAAGCAGAGGAAGGCAAGTCCCCACACCAAATGGGAAGGCAACACCCAAAATTCATCAAGGCAACACATTTTCCCCCATAATGGATAAGCATCTTTCAAGCCCCCAACATTTTTAATTTAAATTATAAGTATTTAACAAAATCAAACCTATAATATTTACAATTTTGCATTAAAGAATATGTGAATATTTGGAATTTCAAATATTCATACAAGAGTTCAGCCTCGTTAAGTCACGGTTAAGCTTTGTAACTCTAATTTAAAATATATAATTGAGTTATTGATTTAGACTTGTGATTGTAAAAATATTATACTATTGAAAGATTTAAGAGATTTTAGCGTTCCCACATCTGTGACTTTGATTTGTTAGATTTATAACTGTTATTTAAGTACTTAGGAAGGGTTTTGTTAGTTAAAACAATCATAGTCTATAAAAGGAAAGTCAAGCAGGTTTAAATTATAAATGAAATTTAAAATGTTCCAGGCTGTTTGGTTAAGTTTGTAAATGGGACCAAGTACTACTCAAAGGCCCCCTTAAAAGTGACTATTAAAGTTTGCTGAACTTTTAAATAGAGAAATCAGATTTTTAAACTGAACTTAAAAGCTTAAAGAACAGCTACATTTGTGGATTTGTAACAATTAATTATTAATTTTAAAACAAACAAACAAAAACCTCTGAGTAATCTTTTCTGCACACAAAAACTGCCTTAAAGGATATTTTTTAAAGCCACAACATCCTTGGAGCCTAGGGATTAAATGGAGAGAAAGAATTATACTCCCGCAGAAAATGCAGGAAAAAAAAATATACTGTATGGCCCAAAGTTAACACTAAATAGGAACTTTTCTACTACCTTCTGCTATCTTCCGGTAAATGCAGCAAAAATGCTACAGGATAATGTGGATGAAGCCAAAAATCAGAATTACTCAGCTGCTTATTACCGAACACCTATTCCGTGTTTAATGCTATGGGGAAAATGTGAAAGTATATGAAGTTTTTAATCTAATGAAACAGGTAAGGTGCCCAAACCTGAACCGATTAGAGAACAGAATGATTTCAGCTCAATAAAGTTACTGAGAGCCAACCTTGCAAAAGATTCAGTGATTGGCTGCAGCGATGGGGAGGAAGCTGGGCTCAAGAACAAACAATAAGCTTTATAATTAAGTGCTAAATTGCGTGTTGGAAGTCAAGCGAGAAGCATTCAAAGAGAGATACCGAAGCATATTGGAACAGCTGAGATTTATGGATGAGGGAAGAACTAATCTGGGCTTTGAAGGATGGAAAGGGCTGAAATCTGCAAAAGGAAGCAGGGCTGGAAGGGAAGAGGGAAGCCACAGGGAAACCCATCCGGGAAGGGTTCATGCTGGCCCACAGTGGAGTTAGATTGCAGAAGGATCCCCAAATTACACAAGACTAAAACAAAAGTTAGCTGCCAGTCTAAGGTCCTGAAGACTAGAACTCAAAACAGGAGTAGTCATTACCAAACAGTGGGAGGAGGTGGTATGGAATACAAGAAATCCGTATCTGTCATTGCAAGGAGACAACAGGTAGTATTTCAATTTGCTGAATCAAAACAAAACAAAACAAAACTAAGCATGAGCATATATTATGAGACTTTTGGGGTAAATACCAGAGGAAAGATAACTGCAGTTGACACAGCTTGTTTCTGGGAATAGAACTGGGGATCAGAGAATGTTGCTTTTCATCCTAAACTCATCTGCACTATTTAAGTTAATACCACATGAACATATTACGCTGAACTAAATATGACCATTCAAGATAAATAAGCTCAGTTATTAGGCTGCATTTGTTTGACCCAGAAGCACAATTACTATGAAGCTAATAAAAGCTTAAGCTTCCAGGCCCCTCACTTGTACTGACGCTTCCAAGGCCTACATCTAATTCTGTAATGATATATTTTCTATTCTTTCTCTTACAGAGAGTCCCTCAAGTCACATAAACTTCAGGACCCAGATGACCCTGGTTTGAACAAAGATCTTTTTTATTTCTTACAATTCCTTAGTGCCTTTCATACTTCACATTGTCCTAGAAGGGATCCAGTCTCACTACATTTTACTTCCCTTTTCATCAAGGCACACAATCTTAGTTATGTGAATAAAACATTTTTATTCTAAATAAAAATCCCTACTTGACTCAGGAAGCAATACCAAAGCACTTAGATTTTCAAACAGAGAAAGAAATGCCCCACGGGAAGTGGTGATTTACAAAGCATTCTCTTGACACAGTTGGATTGGGAACTGGATTTGGGAGAGACCAAGAGTGGAGGGACCCATTGAAGACAGTGGCAGTAACTGGCAGGTAAGATACGAAGAATTGGACCAGGCAGTAACAAAAGGCATGGAGAAAATGAGATCCGTACCAGAGGCATTTTAAAATAGAATTGACCAGGCCTGCTTACCAGCCAAAGAACCGCCTACAAACAGGAATACCCAGGATGGTTCCAAATTATATGTTGGGCTGGAGCCTGATTTTTCTACTCATCATTTGGCAAATTTCTCATAGGCGTCAATTGAAAATTTGACCAGTAAAACCAATTTGAATGAATACATCCTGCCAGGCTTTCCGTAATTATAGCCAAATATATATGGATAAAATTCTAACAGCAAGTTTTAAAGCAGAGTACTCTCTTTGAATACACACAAGCATGAACTTTCTAGCCCCGGAGATGTATTCGTATTCCCATGCATAGTCTTCGGGAGCGTGTGCGGACCAGGGAACCTAATACATGGATTCATTTAGAGTCCCCACCGTCCTGTGTGTCGGGAGAGTTCTCCCTCAGACACATTCTCTATCATTGTCTATATTCCTACTGTGGCAGATTGATAACTAGTGCATATTCTGTGGGAGGAGGCACAGAACAAAATTGTTCTACAGTGGTAAAGACATTTGGCAAACAAATTAAAGAATTTTGTGAAGAACATCTAAATATTTCTTATTGCTCTTGTGAGCCAGTATTTTTTTTTTTTTAATATCTCTACCGTGTGTTCTGGGTTGTGTGTATGTAACTTGGGAATTCTGAATACATAAACTGTCAGTCTTTGGGTTTTTCTGTGGAAATAAGAAATGTAAAATCATGTTTATATGCAGCCAAACCAGCACAACTGACCCGGCAAGTGACGGTAGGTAATGATGTACCTGGGTTGTTTCCCGATCGATTAATTTCACTGCAATGCATCTGGATGGATTGACAGCCAGGCCTGATACTTGGTAGGAACTATTGTCCTTCATCCTCCATCTCTTGACTTGGGATTTTTTTTCTTATAGGTAGAAGCTAATGTTCTACCCCTTTTCCAAGAAAGAGAAAAAGAAAGGAGGAAAGAAAGAGAGAGAAAAGAAAAAGAAAAAGAAAAAGAAAAAAAACCCACCTTTTTTTGATGGCATAAAGAAGGGCCAAAATTTCACCTACTACACCAAATCCCTACTGAGTACAGTGAGTTAAGAAGTAGAAATACAGAGCTAAATATGTTAGCACCTTCCTGCAACAGCTCCAAAGCTAGGGAGTCAGTTAGACAGACAACCAATCTATAAGGGCAATGATAGAGACATAGCAGTTTCCACATTCAGTTATTTCGTCAGAATGTAAAAAGAAGAGCACAAACCTTTTTTTTCCCCAAGTCTTTATTTAAATTCCAACTAGTTAACATACCATGCAATATTGGCTTCAGATGTAGAATTCAGTGATTCATCCCTTACATACAAGCCCCGGTGCCCATCACAGTAAGTGGAGGGCAAACCTCCTTGCATCCTAAATTTTCCTGCCCCCTCGATCTCATCCTTTCTGACGTTTTTCTCCCCCCTCCATCTATTATTTGTCCCCACTCTCTTCACATCTTCCAGCTGTCCCTCTCTACTGGCTCCTTACCACCATCAGTACCATAAACGTGCTGATACAGTCCCCTTCTTTAAATCAATCAATCAATCAATCAATCCCTCACATAACCACTGCCCTTCACAACTCAAACTATACTCCAAAGTCATGTCTGATCACTGCCTCCTCAGCCTCACCATCTACTCGATCTCTGGGTTTGTTTCATACTCTCCCTGTGATCCCCTCCTCTCCAGTGGATTCAATCACCACCTGTATGTCAATGACTATTTTAGGTCCAGCTTTCCTTCAGCATCAGAACCACAAGTCTGATGGGCATCACCCTTTGCCTGTGCCAGAAGTTCCTCAAGCTCAACGGGTCCAAAACCAGACTCACCTTTCTGCTCAAACTCATTCCCTCTCCTGGGGGAATCTCATCCTCGTGAATAATGTCACAATCTACGTAGCTTTGCTAATCTGAAGGACACTAGTGTCAGGGTAAACAATGTATTTGATATCTTAAGAGTTTTTCTCTTATTTATCACTGTTCTGATCCAGCTAGTCCAGATTTATTCTTTGCATCCTATTGCCCATGTAACTTTTAAAGTCAATCACGTTTGAAAAATGAAATGTCATACTCACTACTTTGGAAGATATAGAACAGCCTAAGTGGTTTCAGAAATATTTCAAAAAATTGTTCAAGAGATTTTATTTAGTTTTCAATCCCTTGCTGAAGTGCCACTAGAAATCCAAAGAAGTGGCTTTTAGGCAGCAGGAGGATTCAATGGACCCCTATTGGGGCTACCTTGATATTGCCCTAGAAAAACTTATTCACATGTAATTACATACACACTATTTATAAAGTAGATCTATGCCCAACTTCTGCTCTTCCTTATATGTTGGGAAATTGTGCTTGAGTAATAAGCATTGCAATCAGGCAAACATAGAACAAAGATGGCGCAAGTATTCAGCCTCCATGCTTTCTGAGACTTTCTTCGGCTGCAAAACGGGATAATGATACTTACCTTACATGGATGTTGGGAGATTTAGTGAGATAATGTGTGCAAAATGCCTGGCATATGCTGGGTGCTGGAAAACTTCAACAAACATTTTATTTTTAAAAATTTCTCACCTTTCTCTTTCCTTTCCTCCAATTTTGAGGCAATTTAAGCCTTCTGGTGCAGGATGAAATATGCCTAGAAAAAAATCCCATATGATTCCAGATCAGAACTGTGCAAATATACCTGTAGAAAATTAAATTTGGTTTAAAAATATTTCAAGTGTTTCAAGCGTCCTAGACTGAATTTCTCAGGGGTACTCTATAATGGACCTAAATCCCTAGGGTACTTCAAGAGTGGCCCTAACTTCTTGAGGCCCTCAAAATTCTCACTGGTGAGATGAGATTCAATGGCCAAGAGCAGTGAAGACTGACTCACGCTCCACAGGCAATTTTAGCTCATATATGAAATTCTCACAAAGTCTCAAAACTAGGAAGGAGAAGAAAAAGGAAGTAGAAAACAAAGGAGGGCTCAGAATATTATCAGCTATCTCCTCTAAAAATTCTTGGCTTACTTTGAGCCCCCTTCTTCAAAACAATAGCAAACTGGGAAGATGGTCTGTGCAATGGAGTGCGAGGAGGGGGGTGGGGGGGGCAGCAGAACAGCTGACCATAGCTAGGAAGGAAGAGGAATTGTTCTTTAAATCAGTCTAAGGGGTAGGTGGTGAAGGTGGAGTGGAGGGAGCACATTCTCTCTAGAATCCCAGTGAAAAAGGAAGAACCGAACTGATGACATCCTGGACTAAGTTGTAACTGGGTGAAAAGTCCATGCTGCTAGTGCTGGTCTAGCTGTGAGCCACCAGCAGCCTTCCCAGGGCTCCAGAGGCTCTCAGCAAAGATCCCCTTCATAATTTCTTTCGTGGAGCCCTGACAGGGAGTTCCTGTGGAATGGGCCACAGACATAACTGGGCCTACCATGCCAACATGATGAATATGTTGTTAGTGCAATCATTGGCAGCCCTGACCTCTTGGTATTTCCCTTTTACCACAAGAACCCAGGCCTGACTTTTTTCTAGGGCAGCTATCTTCAAACTGGAGTACACATATTCTCTTGTGGGTACACAAAGACTCTCGGAGAAGGCCACAAAAAAGGATAGCTTTAAGAGAATCAATTTCCTCAACTTCTACGAGTACTGTCTATCTGGAAAAGAGTCAAAGTGATCTCTTCATCTCCTGTCTCCTACTTTACTAAAGAAAAGCACATCAAGTGCTGTTCAGCCATAAAAAAGAAGGAAATTTTGCCATTTGAGACCATGTGGATGGACCCTGAGAGCATTATGCTAAGTGAAATAAGTCAGACAAAGAAAGACAAATGCCATATGATCTCACTTATATGTGGAATTTACAAACAGAAAACAAAACTGAGCTCATATATAGAGAGAACAGATTGGTAGTTGTCAGAGGCAGGGCTGGGGGGCTCAGGAAGGTGGGCAAAATGGGTGAAGGGGGTCAAAATGTACAAACTTCTAGTTACAAAATAAATCAACCCTGGAATGTAATGTACAGCATGGCAATTATCGTTAATAATACTGTATTTTATATTTGAAAGTTGCTAAGAATAAATCTTAAAAGATCTCATCATAAGAATAAAAAATGATTACGATGTGTGGTAATGGATGTTAACTAGGCTTATTGTGATCATTTCACAACATATGCAAATATCAAATCATTAGGTTGTACACCTAAAACAAATATAATGTTATATGTCAATTATATCTCAATTTTAAAATTTGGGCAATATAGAGAAGCAATAGAATAAACAGAATAGAAAGAATGTAGACAAGAATAAAATAAATAGAATAGAAATGATAAGAAATAGAATATAAGTAAGGAGGTAAAAATCACCACCCAAGTAAAAAAAATTATATATATATATATATATATCTTCTCACTTTGTCCTCACATGACAGAAAGGGGGAGGGAGCTCTCTGGGGTCTCTTTCAAGGCACGAATCCCATTCACCCGGCCTCTACCCTCATGACATAATCATCTCCTTAAGGCCCCACCCCGAAATACCTTCACCCCAGGATTAGGTTTCAACATACGAATTTTGGGCGACACAAACATTCTGTCTACAAAGGGTGACTTCTTTGCTTCTCACAAGATTGAAATAGGATCTAATCACAGTTGATTTGGGGCAAGCCATGAGATCTTGGGCAAATGACTCAGGAGATGAAGACCGAAAGAATGGCAATTGAAGAATCCAGAGATGATATTGTCATTTTAAAACTACTTCCATTTCTATCTACCTGTTTATGGGATAACATTTCTTATGTGCACACAAGTGTGGGAACAAAAAATGAGAAATAGAATTAATGCTCATTCCAGCAATAGGTAGCTGTTGTCATCCATGGATACATAAGCTAATTGGAAAAAAAGCCATTCACCTCATTACAATATATGGTCAGTAAAAATTAACACCTCAAGCCATATAATCACACAGATTTTTTAAATTAAAATTTATATTTATTTTGTTGGCCCTGTAAGGATGGCCAAATACATTCAAAGAGAAAAAGGAAAAAAACCATGTAAAACCCGCCAGCATTAAAAAAGAGCTTGTTCATGTATTTTTTAAGTGAATGATGATAGGTATCTGATTGCTGTGGTATTTGGATCCCATTGGATACATTTTAAAAAGTGATGTAACAGCTTTATTCTAAAATGTCAATTTTTGCAGTACACTGGATATTATCCTTTGCCAACAACTTCAACTTAGAATGCAAAACTGTGGCTGTCATTTTAAAAAGAACTGAGGATACACCATATTTCAGCATTCTTTTAGGGGGGACATAAACAAGAGTCTGGGGATGAGAACTATTATCAAACAGCAAGCCCCTAACCTTTTCATGAGGGAGCATCCCCTCTTGAACATAAAAAAAAAAGAGGCAGTCGTAGGTTTACTTCTGTATCTATTGACCAAGAGAAAGTAACAAAAAACTGGTAGTAACACTTATAAGTTATAAAACGAATTTTTATCTTCATCAAAGTAGCATCTGCGTGCATCTAAAGACTTTAACCTGACACTGATTCGAAGTGTATTATCCATTATAATCTAGAATGTTTGGGGTACTGAAGAATTCACAGCATCTCCACACCAACATCACACTGCCCTGGTCCAGGTCCTCGGACCTGTCAGAGTGGTCTTTTCCTGTGAGGAGGCGAGGAAAATATGGGACACCTGGAAAAGGGGAACACAGATTCAAAGGCCTTTTGCAGCAAAGCAGGGAGCTTGAGTCCTGAGCGACCCGCCTCAGGCTGTGCGGGACAAAAAGGGGCCGTGGCTACTCAGCGCACTCAAGCCTTGCCGTGTCTGTGTGGCCAGACGCTTTCCACTTTTCACGAAAAGCTGGATTTTATGTGAAATCTCTGATTTCCAATCCATTTAACAAACGAACAAACCCTCTTTAGGGCCACCTAAACACAAATGTGAGCTGAATTCAGGTTTTTTTTAAGATTTTATTTTTATTTATTTGACAGACAGAGACACAGTGAGAGAGGGAACATAAGCAGGGGGAGTGGGAGAGGGAGAAGCAGGCTTCCCGCTGAGCAGGGAGCCTGATGCCCGGCTCCATCCCTGGACCCCGGGATCATGACCTGAGCTGAAGGCAGAGGCTTAACGACTGAGCCACCCAGGTGCCCTGAATTCAATTTGTCACATTCCACAAAGAGATGCACATAGCAACTGAGAAGGACATTTGGAAACGTCCATAGTAATTTGGCAGAGTGGTTCTGTGAATATAATTTTCTGAATCTACTAAAAAATGAGGCTTGTAGCTTTGTATCTGTTTTTTTTTTTTTAATTTCTCTAATTTTTTTAAAACAAAACCCTCAGCAGGTGATGGATGGGTAATTTTGCCCACCAAGAGCTTAAGCGTGGCCATAGTCTTCATCAAAGTAAAGGATCTACTTGAAGATGTTATATTTTCTAAACCAAAATTAAGTCTTGATACCTGCATAGCAGTCTCTGGAATCTTCACACTGATTACCTAAAAAGACACAAGCCCGTGAATTAAAATGCACCCATTTCTAACCAGCTGACAAATATTTAGCAGTAAAGGCCCTGAAGGTGACTGACCTCTCTTCCCCCGAGGAATGGGGGAAATATCATGGAACTCCTGTGACAGGCTCCTAGGACCATCAGGCTACCAGTTCCCTCCACAGGGCCAGCTGTGGAAAGAGTGGCCTGATACCATTGGTCACAGGGAGTCCCTCCTCCCTCCACCAGAACAGGAGGACCAACCCAAGCAAAGCCTTGAGCCCTGGCAGAAGGCTTGCTTGGCTGGTGTGTGCCTGTCTGCTTCATCGAACATACGGATCTCCTCCAGGAACAAGACTCCTGCTTCTCTATCTCCCCGAAGTGATTCCTTTCCACTGAATTCTCTCCTCTTCCTGACCATTTATGAGACAAAGGTGTCAGCCACCTAGTTCTGGAGCTTTGGGACCTGTTAATCAACTTCCCACCCGGAGCTTCTGCCCAAACGGCCCACTGATCTTTGTCCTCCCTCACAGCTAGGAGGGGTTCAGGTGAAGGCCAGAAGGCCAGGAGGTTGAGAAAACAGAAGTGTTGGACAACCAAAAAGACAAACTCACAGGTCTGCACACGCCTCTCTACGGAACTGAAGGAAAGCCCCGAAGTAAATAGTGCAAGGGTTGGCGGTGAGCTTCTCCTCACAGCCCACAGCGTCCCTCCTTCAGCCACAGCCCTCCAGGCTCCACAGACCCCACACCTACTGAACCATCTCAGAAGGCTTGTGCGCTGGGCCTCACTAGCGGTCTGCGCCTCAGAAAGGGGGAATTTCCCTGGGGGGGGAGGAGGGGCCGGCAAAGTTGAGGGTGGGGGTGGGAGGAGTCTAGCACCGGCCTGGGGAGGTGATTTCAGAAGTGCAACCTGGTGGGGGAGTTTTTCTTCAGACCATCTGGAGGGAAGTGGTGGTAATCTACTACAGATGCTCCTGAAATGACCAAGTACACATAGGAAAATTGTTACACTGTTGAGAAACAGGGCTCCTTGGCTTCCTCCCCGGGAGGTTAAAGACTTTTCGATCAATCAGTGATCTCTCCCTGCCTGAGGTACAGAGTGATGAGATCAGGCCAATGAAGAACTGCTCTCCCCCTATAATTCTGCAGGTAGCCAATTTGGGCCTGGCTGACATTTTTTGCAGTTTAAGATACTAAGAAAATTTAAAGGAGATCAGCCCAGTGTGGGTAAAGAAAGAACTAGCCTTTTCGGCCGGACAGAAAAAGTACTATATTGTGTGAGTTATTGAGTTTTACATATTTTAACTGGTGTGTGTGTGTATTAACAGAACAAAAATATCAGTAATCTATATAACTAGTTATTGAAGCTGTTACAAGTACCATTATAAAGGAGGAAGGGAAGAGAACATCTAAAATACATAAAATTATTTTTAAAAACTCATTCTAGGAAAAGGAAATGCCAGAGTAGTAAGATAAGGAGTCTTAATTAACAACAAATTCATCTATTTTCCTCCTTCAAACTGAGACACTCTTCTAAGGCAATTTGCTTGGAGAGCAGTTTTGCACCATAAATCTGGGACATGTTTTCTATGTGTGTTTGTTCTGCGTGAGGCTTAAGAAAAACACAGCGACCAAACCACCCAGTCCAGCCCTGGAGGGAAAGAGAAGACCTAATCACCCGTGATGGCGATTACATAAGAGAGAATTGCACACCAAAAAACCCCAAGAGTCTCAGAAGAATCAGCCTTTGGCTTCCTGTCTTAAAAAATGACTTTTCCTTTTTTTCCTTTGTGAGGATCACTAAAAATGCTCCTTAAAGACCAAGTGGACAGATGTCTTTGGTAGAAATAGAGGTCACTTAAGAGTGATTTGTAAGTGCACCCCAAGCCAAAATGAAGCATGTATCGCTATCTAAAGTGCATCTGCATTAGTGCAGCAAAAGCACATAATCTGTTTCTAATCGGTGCCCCGAAGACGCTCCCCACTGAGAAAAGGCCTGGCTCCGGGTGGCCGCTCATCCCGAGGCCGCCAGGCCCCGAGTCCGGGCCCTTTCTTGGGCAGCCAGAGTGCTCCTCTCTTAGATAATGCCAGGTACTCTGGAAAGTAGCCGTGTAATAATACACAAACCCCTGATGATGTCAGCGTGTTATTGACTTTCCAAGTCTGAATGACTGAGCAGAGGAGCGGGGGTGGGGCGCAATCCATCCGGCAGCGCGGGGACCGGCCAAGCGAAAATGGGCTCGCGGGCCCGGCGGGGGAGGGGCGGCTCGCAGGCGCCGCGGCAGCTCGGTGCTCAGGCTCCTCGGCGGCGGCGGCGGCGGCAGCAGGGTCGCTGCAGCCTGGCCCAGGCGCGGCTCCCGGCTCCCGCTCCTCCGCTGTTTACGTTTGGTCCAGCACATCCCAAGCAGAAATAATTGAGGCCGCCTTCTCACCCCCGGAAGCTTTAACCACGTGGCAGAGCCGGTTACAAAGCGGGGAGCAGAGGCTAAAAGGGGGGCCTCCCTGCTCCCTCCTCCACTCTGCACCCGGGGCCTCCCCTCCCCCGCCCCCCGCTGCAGTGAATTTGCAGATCTGGGGGTTGCTTTCCATAATGTGTTTCCCTCTGCAGAAGGCCCCCTTGTAAATTGCACCTCAGCAGTGGTGACATTTTATGAAAAATGACTATCTTCCTTTATGGTGGTGGCAGTGCAGGTGCAGAGTTGGAGGCTCCCACTCACCCTGCAAACTGACCACAGGGCAATCTGTCATCTTCCAGGCTAGGTGTGAACCGGGCTGAGTTGCCCTTAAATGGAATTGCATTTAGAGGCCGGGATCTAGAGGGAAGCACTCCAAATTGGGGCGTGGCTTCTCCTCTGGGCCTGGACCTTTCTTGCAGGCCACACAGCTTCTGCCCCACCTCCTCCAGTCCTCCCAGCGGGGTTTGCGGGTCTCACCTTTGAGACTAGGTGCCCAGGCCCTGCCCGCTGGCTGGCGGAGCTCTGCCCCTCTGTTCCTCCCTCTCCTAGACCTGTTGAAATCCTCCAAGTCCAGGCCGGGCTCAGAGCTTCTGTCCACCCCCACTATGTGCTCCTCCTGGGGGGGCTCCTGCCTTCTCTCCCTACCGAGCTGTGTTTGTGGAGCACCTGCCTGGTCAAACAGCGCAGAGGCTGTGGATCCGCAGGGTTCTGACGCCTGCCCTGCCCCGTACTAGCTGTGTCAGTGCGGACCGAGTGCTTAACCTCTCTGTACCCCTCAGCAGTAAAAAGTGCGTAGCAGTAATCCCCTCAATCACGTCATGAGGATTAAATGAAAGCCAGGTTTCATAAGGAACTCCTTTTTAAAAAATATTCCAGTCCTTTGCCTTCCTTAGTGGAGTTACACTTCTTAAGCGTGAGCCTCTGGGGTGGTTTCTGAAAAACAACAGTCAGCACAAGTGCTGGACCCTTCATTTCCCCCTACCATCCCGGCTTTGTGGAGCCCGCTGCCTCAGCACAGAGTACTGAGAAGGCCATTTGATTGCTGGGTGGGGATGGGAGTGGGAAACGTGGCTCTGACCTAAGCTGGATCATTCACTGCGGCTTTCCAAATTGTCTAATTTGTACAGTATCTTAGTTGAGTTCAAGACTAGCTCCCCACCCCTACCATAAACCCTCAAAGGGCAAAGCTGTCTGTGTCTTTTACACCCTCCAGTATATGTATCAGTGCCTTACAACAAGGCACTCTATGAATACTCTTCAAATTGAATTGAGCAAGGTGTGAGTGGACAGGAAGTACCCTGGTAGCTGTTGGAACAGGAGCCTTCCACCTGTTAAAGGGGAAACATTACCAATTGCTGCAGTCTTCTGGAAGCCCATTTATTCTGCCCCAGTGGTAATTAGGGTTTATTCAAGTGAATAGAAAGACAAAAGAGAAGAAACTTTATCCCCTCTAAGTTGCATTTAATAAAATTCTTGGAGAAAATGAGTGAATCATCAGGCTTAATAATTCCCCCTGGGCTTTTGTTGGAGAGAGGCTGAAGAAATACATAGTATTCAACATTTATGGGACAGCAGACGCACATTTTATCTGAGAAAATGCTATAGTGACTTAACCTACTTTTTTCCCCCCTCATTTGTTTCCAAAAGGTTTTTTCCAGCCTCTGAGTCACTTCCAGTCAGATCCAAGACAAAAGCTGGCTAATTGTGTGTCAGTGAGCCAGGTTCCCACCCTGCCTTATCATGAACAACCTTTCCAGTTCCAAGAAGATGGAACACTTTTCAGCCTATGAGGCACTGAGTGGAATCTGTTACACTGGGCTCTGGGGCGGGCTCTTCAGGGAAGAGGGCAGGGCCCTCCCCACTCACTCTGGCATCTGACAGCTGATCTCTCAGCTGATAGCACCTTGGCTGTCTCCTTCCTAGGGTTATTTCCAACTGGGAACTCTTCCTGAATCTACCCCACTCCCTGGGCACCCTGTTGAGTCCAGGGATACAAAGATGAACATCAAAGGAAGCCCTGAGCCTCTGACAATCTGTCAAATAATGAAGGAGAAAGGCAGAAATGAAGGGAGGTTAGACTAGCTTAGGGGCCATAGACTGAGTGCTCAGCCACAGCACTGAGACTGATCCCACTCTCCCTTCCTCACCATTTCTCAGCAGCACTGCACCTGCTGGACAGTTTCCAATTTCTTTTTTTTTTTTTTTTTAAACTTATGTATTTACTTTAGAGAAAGGGAGAGCGCACAAGCGGGAGGGGCAGAGGGAGAGAGAGAATCCCAAGCCGACTCTGCACCACGGAGCCCGAAGCCAGGCTCAATCTCATGACCCTGAGCTCAGGATCTGAGCTGAAACCAAGAGTCGGATGCTTAACCGACTGCGCCACCCAGGCCCCTAAACAGTTTCCAGCTTCTTGAAACACGTTCTCTCCAGGTTTCCTTGATGCCTGTGTTCCAACCAGTTCTCTCCTCCCACCCCCACATCATCCCCCACCTGCTCCTGCTTGTAAATCTCTTTCTCTTTCTCTTCCAGATAACGGTGCCACATCCACCTGGCTGCTCACTCCATAGACGCAATCCTTGATTTGTTCTTTTCTCTCCTTCACCACACCCAATCTACCAGCTTCTTTACCTCCAAAAGTATCGCCACCCCTGCACTTGTCCCCATCTACACGGCCACGACTCACCAAAACCACCCTCCTCTCCCCACACTCAGCCCCCTGGGCAGGCATCCTCGGCCTTCTATAACCTGGTCCCGTACTGCATGCACACCACCTTCTCCCAGCTCATGCCACTCTAGCCATACTAGACCTCCTTTTCTTCTTCCACCACCCACCCCTTCCTACCTGAAGGCTTTTGCCTTTGGAATTGATTCTCTGTGCCTGGAAGATTCTTCTGGCCCTTCCTGGGACTTGGTCCTCAGTATCTGTCTTACTCTCTTCTGGCTATCATCGCAGACTGGATGGCTTACACAACAGAAATTTATTCCTTACAGTTCTGGAGGCTGGGAAGTCTGAGATCAAGGTGTTGGCAGATTCAGTGTCCGGTCAGAGCCCGCTTCCTGGTTTGCAGACACACACCTTCTTGCTGTGTCTTCACATGGTAAAGAGAGAGATCACCTCTCTCAGGTCCTAGCTTACAAAGGCACTAATCCCATTCACGAGGGCTCCACACTTATGACCTAATTGCCTCCCAAAGGCCCCACCTCCAAATGCCATCACATTGGGGATGAAGGCTTCAGCATACAAATTTGGGGGGGGGGGACAAAATCATTCAGTCCATAGCAGTATTCTTCAGGTTTCAGTTTAGTTGTCACCTCCCTAGAGAGGCCTCCCATGACCATCGCACCTCACCTTCTCTCACATGACCCAGCTCATGGCCTGTAAAACAGTTATTATAATCTACAGTGATCACTTCTCTTATTTCTCTCCTTGCTTGATTCTGTATTCTCTGTCTCCCCATTGGAATAGAACCACCAGGAAGGCAGAGATCTGATCAGATCTTATCCTGCTCATTTTCATTGTTCAGCTCACAGACCAGGGTCTATTTCATAGCAAGTACGCAGTGAGTCCTTTTTGATGAATGAGTACAGACAGTAGAGAAAGCTCAGTGTAGACATAGCTAAATTAGCTCTCAAGAAAAAGTGGAAGTCCACCAGGTAGAGTCTAGAAGAGAGGCATGAAGGCATGACACTACCCCATGTGATCATGGAACCCTCTCTTGACCTCACTTATCCCTCCAGCTATTCCTTATTACTCTGCTCCATTTATTGCTAATCAACGCTCAGAAGGATTGTCTTGACTCACTGTCTTCAATTCCTCTTCTCCCATTCTCCCCTACTCCTCACTACCACATTCCACTCAAACTGCTCTTCTCCAGGTAACCAATGATCTCCGTATTGTTAAACTTACCTGGCAGTTTTCAGGACCATCTTAGTGAACTTAGCAGCAGTATCTGATATAACTGATTACTGATTCCTTCTGGAAATACTTTCTTCCTCTCACATCTAAAATGCTACCTCTACTGCCTCCTTCACCTGTCCCCTCTCCCTCCCCGCTCCCAAACTGGTTGTACCATCCCAATCTCCTTGCTGATCCTTCCACTCTACCCATCTTCTGTCTCCTGAATGCTGAAGCAGTCCACATACAAATCCTGTAGTTTCTGCTTTTAACATAGATCCTTTATCTGACTACCTCTTACTACTTCCGTTGCTGTTACCCTGGTCTAAACCATATTGCTCTCTTACCTGATTACCCCAACAGCTTCCCAACTGGTTTCCCCACTTCTGTAGCTCAGTCTGTACATAGCACACCAGCCAAAGCAGTCCTCTGAAAATTTGTCAGGTCATGTCACTCCTGTACAAAACCCTCCAATGGCTTTCCATTTCACTCAGAGTTAAAGCCAAAGGCCTGAGAGTGCCATTCAAGACCTTACCGTCTGGTCCTACTACCTACCCCCTCCCAATTTCCTTCTAGTTTCTTGCTTTCTCGTTGCATTCCAGCACATTAGTATCTTTGCTGTTTCTCAAACACAATAACCATTTCCAGGGTCAAGATAGCTGTTGCCTCTGCTTGGGAGGCTGTTCTCCAAGATGCTTACATGGCTTGCTCCTCTATCAGCTAGTTATCATTATAATAATGTGACATAATTGAAATGTTCTTTTGTCTTCCCAGAGAGTCCTACTTTGATCGCCGTATATAAAATGCAACTCCCGTTCCCATTCTCAGCACAACTAAGTCCCCATGTCTTGTTTTCTTTTTCCCATAGTTCTCATCACTTTCTAACATGCTACGTAATGTTTATCATCTGTCTCTCCCTGTAATGTGGGCTCCGTTTTATTTCCTGATATGTCCCCAGCACTGAGAACTCATTAGTAGGCTTGCACTAAAGATTTGCTGAATAAATACGGAAGTTTGAGAATGAAAGTTTACAGACTGGAGCCCAGAATTGGGCCACAGAAGAGTGGGCAATCATCACAGCAGAGACAGAACTGGAGGAATAAGCAGAGGTCATATACTTCAAAGGCTTTGTATGCTATGCAAAGTTATTTGGATGTTATCTTATATGCAATGGAGTAACACTGAATGTTTTGTTTTGTTTTGTTTTGTTTTGTTTTTAAAGATTTTATTTATTTATTTGACAGAGAGAGACACAGCGAGAGAGGGAACACAAGCAGGGGGAGTGGGAGAGGGAGAAGCAGGCTCCCCACTGAGCAGGGAGCCCTATGCGGGACTCGATCAGGACCCTGGGATCATGACCTGAGCCGAAGGCAGCCGCTTAACCGACTGAGCCACCCAGGCGCCGAACACTGAATGTTTTTAAGCAATGAGCTCTCATGACAGTGAATGTGCCTCAAGTGGCTCTGGATGCATCATGGAGTAGAGTAGCATAGAGGCTGGTGGCCCAGAGCCCAGGTGACAGGCTGTGGGCAGTTGGACTGATGAGCAAGAAGCCGTGTCTGAGCCTCTCAGTTCAAGCTATGTGAGCAGTTGCTAACTTTGCTCATTGGCCTACCTGACAAGATCTCCCTGTATGCACCAGAAAGAAAATATGGAACTCCAATGTGGGTGAGTAGGCCCTCTTAGCCAGACTTCCTTCACCTGAGCCTCAAACTACAGGTATCACTTGAGTGTGTATTGTAAGAATAATAAGCACTTGCCTTCATGTAGCACCATGGAGCTTTCAAAGGATTTTTCCAACTATTTGGAAAAATTTTCATCAAAAAACTCAAAGACCCAGAGTACTCCAGCCAGTATGTTTAAGTATCTCGCCACTTCATGGTTAAGAAAGGAGATAACACTTATGTCCTAAAATACACTAGGGACCTTTTCTGATGAATTGCTAAGAATATAGCTATAACACAACCTGGGGCGCTTCTTTTCTCCTTCTAACAAATACCATGTCAGACTCTAAATTTTCAGAGATCGAAGGTTAGTGTTGTTGTTCGACTTGATGCCATAGATTTTGTGAATCCATCAAATGACTCTTCTCTCTGTAATTAGTCCTTTGAATATGTGCACCCAGACACACATAAATGTGCTAACAGGTAAAATAGGTACTTTCCCCAGTTACTTCTGCACAGAATAAGAGCTCATGCTTTGCTTCCTCCAACCACCGAGAAAGCATCTATGCTTATAAGAATATTCATAGGACTACCAGGAGTTCCCCTTTAATCCCCCTAACTCTTCGCACACCTCTGAAAGGGTTTGTTTCTACATAAATAGTCTTTGTACAGCCCACATGCCTTTCTTCCTTGGCAGAAACCCAATTTAGACATGACTGTATTTGAATATTACAGCCCAAGCAATTAGTTTCGTGTAGATACTTAAATGTTCCTAGCTGAAGCAGCTTTAGAAATTATCTAGTGAGTCTAACTTCTTCATTTTCCAAATGAGAAAACTGAGGCTCAACAAGCAAAGGGGAGGGAAAAGGAAATTGATGCTTCCTAAGCTAGGGCCATCAGCCTGACTGCAGCAGGCTGTGCTCCATACGTGACTTCTTTATTCTTCTCCGTGGCAAAAAAAGAAACCTTTGAGGGAGGTGTATGAGTCCAAGTTCTCCAGAGAAACAGAACCAGTAGGATATGTATATAGAAAGAAAGGTAGAGAGAGAGAGACAGAGAAAGAAAGAGACAGAGAGAGAGAGAGATTTATTTTAAGGAATTGGCTCACATAATCATGGAGACTTACAAGTCCAAAATCTACAGGGTGGGCAGTCAGACTTGAGATTCAGGGAAAAGCTAATATAGCTGTTCAAGTCCAGAGGCCATCTGTTAGCAGAATTCCTTTTTGCTTGGGGGAGGTCAGTCTTTTTTTTCTATTTGGGCTTCAACTGATAAGATGGAGCCCACCTACATTTATTAAAGTCAATATGCCTTACTCAGAGTCTACGGATTAAAATGTTAATTTCATCCAAAAACGGCCTCACAGAAATATCCAGAATGTTTGACCAAGTATGTGGTCATCATGACCCAGCCAAGTTGACACATAAAATTAACTGCCACAGTAAATAATATCGTAATTTTACAAATGCACTTTGAAAACCAGTCCCCAGAAAGCTTGAGTGACTTGATCAAGGTCACCTAGCTAATTAATTGGGACTAGAACTTGGGACTTTTAAGTCCTAGAGAGTCTTCTTTCTACAAACTATGTTCTGTCTACTAAATTCTCCAAGACAAAGAAAGAAGATAGCAATTTTCGAGTGCCTAAAATTCTACTATTTGCCAGGCTCTGTATGAAAGGATTTACCTAAGTGCCACTTAACAGACCACCCTTGTGTAGACATGGAAACAGTCTCTTAGAAAGGCTAAATGACAAGCCCAAAGTGGCAAACAAGTATGGTAAAGTGGTGGTTTGAATCTGGGTTTATATGGTTCTAATACTTCCCACCATCTGGTATTTTTTTTTTTCCAATCTGGAATTTTTTAATGATATTTTCCCTTGTACTCATCTGCCTTTCAATTTAGCAGGATGTAATTTCTACCCCCAAATTTTAAGAAATGGCCAGAGTCTTCATCCACTAAGACTATTTCCTCAGTTCAGAGTGCATTTTCAAATATCAAGTAGGAATATAAGATGAAGAGATGGATTGTAAGAGATGTATGAACTCTGCCCCATGAAAATGAGTGTCATCCCAATTTGAAAAGCTATCCCAGGCAACAGTACACTCATTTCATTATTCAAAACTCTTTTTTGTGGCTCCTCTTTTGCAATCACTTTCAGGGCCTGTATCACTTGCTTTTCAAAAACAGTTTTAATGTGAGCAAATGTTCGTCATTTGATTTGATTTTGGGGAAACAGCCCCAAATCATCTGGTGCCAAATCTGGCGAATGAGTGAGGTACATGAGCAAGCTAATACAGTTTAGATTAAGAGTAAAAAAATGAGGTGTGACTATGAAAGAGAGTGATTTTCCTGAAATAGTTGGAAAAGTGCCTTCAGGGACAGCCCAGCCTCCTTTCGAGCAATGACAACAAAGTTGGAATAAATGTTTAAGTCAATGAGAGTACTCCCTCAAGTGACTACACAGGACGGAAAATAATCTATCCGGTTTATCCTACTGTGTCATGGCCGCCCATGTTGAGGTTGTTTTTAAAATAACCAATATTTTTAGAAAATACTTTGGAATGAGATACTCTTACGCATACACTGGTTAGTGTTGGCTGAATAATGATCCAGACGACAATGTCAGGACCTGTAATATCATAGCTGTCATAGTTCAGGGACAATGATTGAGAATTTTCCTTTTTTTTTTTTTTTTGAATCCTGATTACGCAAAGAGCGAATCAGACAAAGGGTTTTTCTTGGAGATAATCTCTCCTTTTCCAACAAGCACAAATGAAATGTATGAGAGAAAAGGTCCATCTCCCAAACGCAAATTAGAGAGTTGTAGGTCTTTGAAAGTTTAGAAAGGAATGTCATCCCGCTGCACAGCTGTCTTTCTTAATGTCCCCTCATACTATCCCTTGTAATCCACACCTGGAAGTCCCCTTAGATTCCACACATAATTCACACTTGGCAGAGGTAAGGAGAGTCAGCCTAGGCTCTCTTACATTTCATTTAAGAAATCTGGATTTCCAGGAGGGTGGCTGGGGGAGGGGCAGCCCCACTTCTCCCCCAGAATTCCCAGTCACTGAATTTTACATGAATTTATAAAGATACCCTGAGCCAGTCAAAAGGCATCTGCCGACTGTCTGCTCTGTGTAGGGCGCCGTGGCCGTGTCGGGGGACCTGCAACCTGGCATGAAACAAAATTCCAACTCTCATTCATTTCACGGAGGTCCCTATAGGTCCTCCCTAATATCTCGGGGGTTAAGCGCAGAAGACAGGACGGAGGCTTAGCTAGCGAAGGCCCCCCAGCAGCGAGGCGAGCAAGACGCCGTGTTGAAGGACTGCGGGCGCGGGTGCGGGCGGCTGGCGCCGGGGGGCGCGTCCCAGGCCAGCGAGGGCCGGTCGCGTGCTGGCAGCCGGAGGGGACCATTTCCCAGTCGGGCTGAGGACGGACCCCGCGGCCGGTCATCCCGCACACGCTGAGGGAGCCGGCTGCCCCGTTTCAGGCACCACGTAGGCGAGGCACTTGCTGACCACAGGAACCGGAGGGAAAGTCTTCCGACGGTTCGGTTTAGTCCCCGAAGTAAAAGGTGAGGTCATCACCTGGGAATATGGTTGCGGGAGTAAGTGGTAACACTTGTGTTAGTTCGAATAGGTAACACTTGCGTCTAGTATGAAATGCAAACGGTATGCGGAAACGGAGGACAGCTCTCTGTAGGGCTTCTGTCCACCAGCGATCTAAGTCCCCTCTGTGGAGACAGCCAGGCTCCCTCGTCAGGAAAGGCTGCCATAAAGGAAGGATGACGCTAATTAAGAAGAATCAGAATTGTTGGGATGCCAATTTTTTTTTTTTTTTTAAATTCTGGGCTATCAGCTGACTTTTTGCCCAGAGCGGTTAATTAAGAGAGAGCTGAAAACTGTTCCTGTCTTGATCTTCACAGGATCTTACTTTTCCACAGACTGCCGTCATATCTTTATTCCGCTTCTTTATCACATTAACAATATCTTGCAGGACCACTTCACCCAACACCTTTATGGTTACCCCGAGTCATCCCCTCCGAGGATGCCTGGAGCCCCGCTGTCTCTGGGCAGAGCCCCTTCCTTCTGAGTTGTGTGCAGGAAGTCCACGGGGTTTGTTAGAATGGCTCCAGCACAAATTCCCCGCTGGGGTCCCCAGAACATGCTGTGGCACTAGAGAAAGTTGGGAATCCTCAAACATACACTCATAGCTTACACTTTTCTCTTGTCCTTATTAAAGAAGGTATAGGGAGGGCGCCTGGGTGGCTCAGATGGTTAAGCGTCTGCCTTCAGCTCAGGTCATGATCCTGGGGTCCTGGGATCGAGTCCCGCATCGGGCTCCCTGCTCGGCGGGGAGTCTGCTTCTCCCTCTGCCTCTGCCTCTCTCTCTCTCTGACTCTCATGAATAAATAAATAAAACATTAAAAAAAAAAAAGAAGGTATAGGGAAATACATAAAAACGGGAAAGCTGTCAGTTGAAATAAAATGCCATGTACCTCTCGCTACAACTAACAACTTAAAAAAAGAAAATCTATATACCTTTATGCTGCCTGATGGGCAGGAGAACAGATGTTCTACAATTTAAAAAAAAAAAAAAAAAAAGGCTCCTGGATAGTTTAAACAGGAAGGGATTAAGAAGATTATTGAAAATGCTAGAGGTAAGTCTCTAGGCCAGATGTTCTTGAACTTCTGTGACTGAGACTCATAGCTAGAAATACATTTTACATTGTGACTCAGAATACACATACATAGATGTATGTACATGCACACACATAAAACTAAAGTACAAATTATCTAAAACAAATTAACTTTTACTAGGGACAGTGTAACTGGATATTTTTGCTCTTTCATTTATTCTATTTTGTTCTCTTTCTCTCTCTCTTTTTGGTGCTTGTTTCATTGCACTAAACAGATTTCATTACTTATACAGGCATACCTAGTTTTGCACTTTGCTTTCTTGAGCTTTGAAGATATTCCATTTTTTACAAATAGAAGGTTCGTGGCAACTCTGCATTGAGCAAGTCTATTGGCACAATTTTCCCAACAGCATTTGCTCACTTCGTGTTTGTGTGTCACATTTTGGTAATTCTCCCAATTCTTCAAACATTTTCATTATTACTATACTTTTTATGGCCATCTGTGATCAGTGGTTTTTGATGTCACTATTGTAATTATTTTGTGGCATCACAAACCACACCCATACAAGATGGCAAACTTAATAAGTGTGTGTGCTCTGACTGCTTCACAGACTGGCCGTTGTCCCATCACATTCCCTCTTCTCAGGCCTCCCTATTCCCTGAGACATGACAATACTGAAGTTAAGCCAATTAACAACCCTCCAATGGCCTCTGGGTATTCAAGTGAAAGGAAGAGTCATACATCTCTCACTTTAAATCAAAAGCTAGAAATGATTCAGCTTCGTGAGGAAAGCATGTCGAAAGCCAAGACAAGCCAAAAGCTAGACTTCTTGCACCAAACACTTAGCTATGGTGAATACTAAGGAAAAGTTCTTGAAAGAAATTAAAAGTGCTACTCCAGGGAACACACGAATGATAAGAAAGCAAAACAGCCTTATTGCTGATGTGGGGAAAGTTTGAGTGGTCTGGATAGAAGATCAAACCAGACACAACAGTCCCTTAAGCCCAAGCCTGATCCAGAGCAAGGCCCTCACTTTCCTCAATTCTGTGAAGGTTGAGAGAGGTGAGGAAGCTGCAGAAGAAATGTTTGAACTACCATTGGCTGGTTCATGAGGCTGAAGGAAAGAAGCCATCTCCATAACACAAAAATGCAAGGTGAAGCAGCAGGTGCTGATATATAAGCAGCCGCAAGTTACCCAGAAGATCTAGCTGGGATAATTCATGAAGGTGGCCACACTAAACAACAGATTTTCAATGTAGATGAAACATCTTTCTATTGGAAGAAGATGCCATCTAAGGCTTTTGTAGCTAGAGAGGAGAAGTCAATGCCTGGCTTCAGAGCATCAAAGTACAGGCTGACTCTCCCGTGAGGGGCCAGAGCAGCTGGTGACTTGAAGTTGAAGCCAATGCTCACTGACCATTCCAAAAATCCTAGGGCCCTTAAGAAGTATGCTAAGTCCACTCTGCCTTGCTGTATAAATGGAACAACAAAACCTGGATGACAGTATATCTGTTTACAACATGGCTTACTGAATATTTTAAGCCCACTATTGAGGACTACTGCTCAGAAAAAAGGATTGCTTTCAAAATATTCAAAATATTACTGCTCATTGACAATGCACCTGGTCACCCAGGTGCTCTGATGCAGATGCTCCATGAGATTAATGTTATTTCCACACCTGCTGACACAACATCCTTTCCGTGGCCCATGAAAAAGAATTTTGACTTTCAAGTCTCACTATTTAAGAAATACACTTCATAAGGCTATGGTTTCCATGGATAGTGATTCCTCTGACAGATCTGGGCAGAAGAAATTAAAAACCTTCTGGGAAGGGTTCACCGTTCTAGATGATATGAAGAACGTTTGTGATCCACGGGAAGAGGTCAAAATATCAACATTAGCAGGAGTTTGGAAGATGTTGATTTCAACACTCCTGGATGACTCCGAAGAGTTCAAGACTTCAGTGGAGGAAGTAACTGCAGAGGTAGTGAAAATAGCAAAAGAACTAGAATTGGAAGTGAAATCTGAAGATGGGACTGAATTGCTGCAATCTCATGAGAAACTTTGAACAGATGTGGAGTTGCTTCTTATGGAAGAGCAGAGAAAGTGGTTTCTTGAGATGGAAGCTACTCCTGGTGAAGATGCTGTGAAGATTGTAGAAATGAAAACAAAGGATTTAGAATATGACATAAACTTAGCTGATAAAGCAGCAGCAGGTTTGAGAGGATTGATTTCAACTCTGAAAGAAGTTCTACTGTGGGTAAAATGCTATCAAACACCATCACCTGCTGCAGAGAAATCGTTTGTAAAAGGAAGAATCAATTAATGTGGCAAACTTCATTGATTGCCACACCCACCCCAATTTTCAGCAATCACCACCCTGATCAGTCAGCAGCCAGCAACGTGAAGGGGAGATCTTCCACCAGCAAAAAGATCATGACGAGCTGAAAGCTCAGATGATGGTTAGCAATTTTTTGGCAATAACATATTTTTTAATTCAAGTATTTTTTAAATTAACTTAATAGACTATAAAATAGTGTGAGCATAACTTTTATATGTGCTGGGAAACCAAAAAAATCATTTGACTCACTTTATTGTGATATTCCAATATTCACTTTATTGTGGTTATCTGGAACAGAACCTACAGTATCTCCAGGGTATGCCTATTGTTTGAGAAACATTGCTCTAGGCTGATCTCCCAGGCACAACTCCCAGATTCCAGAACCAACTGCTTCTGCCCCATAGGAGGAAGCCTATCTCCATTGGTGCAGAAGCTGCTGAATCAGGAGACCCCCACCCCCACCCCCATCAGATCAGGAAGCTACAGCTCAACTGCTGGCTTCAGAATTAAGCCACCTCCAGCACAAACCGGCATATCTCGCCTCTAAATTAAAGTCTCACAGGGGGCGCCTGTGTGGCCCAGTCGTTAAGTGTCTGCCTTCAGCTCAGGTCATGGTCCTGGGGGTCCTGAGATCAAGCCCCACATCGGGCTCCCTGCTCAGTGGGAAGCCTGCTTCTCCCTCTCCCATTCCCCCTGCTTGTGTTCCCTCTCTCTCTCTCTGTCAAATAAATAAATAAAATCTTTAAAAATAAATAAATTAATTAAAGTCTCACAGGAGTTTATCTGACTGGTGGAGGCCTAGCTGCAAGGGACTCAAAGCAATATAGTTTTCTAGCCTCAGCAAGTAGTGAGGGTTTTTAAATGAGAATGGATGGATGCTAGAGAGCAAGCCAATCTTTCTTCAAGGTGGAGGGTGCCCATTCCATACTGCAGACATCTCTAGACCTCCAGGCTACCTGATTCCTAGTCGTTACAGTGAGAAATCTTCAGCCCAGGGTATTCCTGGGGTCCCTGCAATTCTAGAAATCCAAGAACTCTGACTATGACTCCACTTTTCCCTGCGATGTACTGAGCACACTAAGGTCAAGTTTCTTAGAGAATTTGAACCAGTTTTACTCTGTAGAAATGGTCACTAATGAGCACTGTGTGCTCATTTAATCAATCACGCATACGTGCTTGTATGTTTATATGTATGTAGCAAAACGTTTAGGATTGAATTTTACAATGAACTTGAAAATGGTGGCATCACATAAACTGGTGGCCTTTCAAGGAGTTGCATTCTACATTCACAAATCATTTGGGAAACATTTATCAACCACCATTCTGTGTCCAGTATTATTATGGATGCTGCAATTCACAGTTATTTGACTAGTGATCTCTGTCCTCAAGGAACTTACAGTCTGATGGAATGATAAACACATAAATCACATTAATGAGAGTGTGTGACAAAGGTTAGGATGGGCTCAATCGTGGGCTGCTAAAGGAACACAGAGGAGGAAGGCTTGAATGAGACTGTGGAATCATGGAGGGATTTGGAGGCAGTGACCCTTTCATTGAGTTTTGAAGGATGAGTAGTCATTACCAGGTAAAAGAGCAGAGGAAGAGCATACCAGAGAGAAGAAAGAGCCAGCTCAGCAGCCCTGGTGCCTGAAACAGGGTGATGAGCATGAGGAACTATGGGCTGTTCCACGTGGTTGACTGTAAGTCAGATGAGGAAACATGGTGGTAAATGAAGCTGTGGGAATAGGCAGTTAGAGCCCAGACCATGCCTGCTCTGCTAAATAAATAGCCAAAAAACAATAATAATGATTTATTTGAACACTGTAGGTTTATCGTCTCTTCTTTGCTATTGTTTCCTGAGATTTCTGGGGAAGAATACATAGATTTAGTGTTTACTCCTTTTTTATCAAATGTCCTGTACTCAGCATTGTTAATTATACTGGGGAGGGGTGCGGAGGAGCACGAAGCAAGGTCATATATTATGATACAAATACCAGATGCAAATATGAATGAACATCTGGAAATGGGTCATTTATAACAACACTATTATAGGTGAGTGAATTTTTTTAGGGTATTTCAGGGAATACATATTTACATAGAGTTTATAAAAATACTCTTAAAAGAGTAAGTAATTGACCCATTTGTAATTGCGTCCTTGTTGTCACTACGAGGGTTTCTTCATATAAATTCACAGCTGTCACTTACAAAGAAATG
Source organism: Mirounga leonina (assembly GCF_011800145.1). NCBI lineage: Eukaryota > Metazoa > Chordata > Mammalia > Carnivora > Phocidae > Mirounga > Mirounga leonina. The sequence continues at coordinate 68,376,440 of NW_023270268.1, read as the reverse complement.
CTCTGAGGCTGAACTCTTTTATATTAGCATTATAATTTTAGACTGACTTCTGAGCTCCAAACCACTTAGAAACTTTTTGCCAGCTCTGGAATAGATAGCAAGCAGGGTAATACTCATTTAATTCCTTTGCACAGTAATCTGATGGCTGAATATGAATATGCTTCAGAGATTCTTTTAGGACTAGCTGGGGAATGAAATCAATCATAGTGCATAAATTACAAGGAAAGTGCTGTTGGTATCAATTACCTAAGCTCTGTGAATGTAAGTCGTCTAATTTCCTGTTAAATCAGTAATGTTACCAATCTCACTCTATTATTTTAAATAGGACTGTAACTGCAGTTACTAGGAGTTGAATGAGGGCAGACAAATGTGAATAGTTAATGAGTCTCATCAACTAATAACAAATTGAAGGTATCAATAATTGTGATATTATAACATGACTCTCAACGCTCCACCCCGATGTCTGCAAAATAGGATTTAACTCTGTTACCTTTTTAATTTGTGCCCCTACACACTCTCCCTAAATCCATTTTGTACACAGCAGATGCCAGGTGAGTTTAGGTGTTCCTGTTGCCACAGCGAGTCTCTATCTTCCCCCAAAGATAATGGCCCTGGGCCGGTACAGGAAGTCTTGGCGGCACTTTCCCTCGTAATCTACCCACCCTCACTGCTCACAGCTACATTTCACTGACTCATAGTTTCCAAGTATGATCAGCATGCTAACAGGAAAGATCCAGTCACTGGGCAGAGCAGCCGCCCTAGAAGCTGGCCAAGGCCTATCCAATGACCACTGGTGGCTGCCACCATTGATGGCAAAACAGAAATAAGGACAACCACAGTAACAACAGTACCAAAACCTAGAGTGCAAGAACATTTGAGTATCAAACCCCTGCAGTCTGGTTGCTTCCTCAGCACACCATACACCTCCCATTACACACCAACTGAATGCAGGGGGTGGTGTGCAGCTTTATTCAGCCTCTGGCTATTAGTTCACTTCCTATTTTCTAGAAATAATAAAATTAGCAAATGGCTTATCACATGGGAATCAAACCTGCTGGGAGCCAAGTTACAACTGAGGTTTGGAGAGACCTGGAGTCGAGTCCGGGGAACCACACACAGGAGGGTCAGGCTGGGTCACCTCGTGTGAGGACACATCCTCTCAGCAAGCTGACTGTACCGTTCAGCCGGCCTCAGACAGGAAACACAGCTCCGCCCCTCTTCTTTCCTAGGTAAAGCCTCATCTTTGATTGAAGAACCCCAACCCAACCATCTAAATCACCCCATTCTTTTTCAATTTGCATTCTTCTGTTTGTCATCACCTTGCAAATGTAAAGGTACCTACAATTCTCTAAATCCATTTGCAAGCACATTCCTTAGTCCCACTTACACTCAAAGAACACTTGATGAAGAGGATTCCTGTGACAAAGGATAACTACTCATAAGTTAGTTGTCAACCAGTCAGATGAACCAAAGAGCTAAATGCTAAATTGATTTAAGGAACTGGTGTGGAGCTCAAGCAAAGTCAGGTTTCATAGCTTTATTTAGTCACTTGGTCTGTTCACTACTTGCCCAACAGATATTCTCAGAAGAGAAGGTTCCTTTAGTGCTACAGAAATTAAATGTAAAAATGAATGAAGGAGTCAAGGAAGGAAGGCAAGGGAATGGAGTGTGGGAAGAAAGCAGCCCAGGTCAACCCCAGTATCACTCGTTGCTCAGGGAGCATTTGGTAGAACTGAAGAGGATGAAGAACAAGGAAGCTGGCAGGCCTCCCAGTACAAACTTCTGAGGTTCAGAAAAAACCACCACAGTCCTATATGTGGTCCTGGTCCATCTTGCACCATGACTGAAGACAATATGGCAAACCAAGTTAAAATACTTAGAAAATGAGGATGCTCTACTGTATGAGGATGGGAGAGATACTGTGAGAAACAAACTGAATTTGCACATATGGAAACTGGGTCATGAGAAATCAAGGAGCTGTAGGAGTCACAGGGCTCATTAAGAGCCGACTAGAAGCAGGTCCCCCCACCCCCACCCCACCCCCTGCCCCCGTCCAGAGCTCCTGCCATGCCCCACATTGCTCCCACTCCAGCCATAACCGGATTACTTCACAGATTGTAAAGTACTTAAATGCTGATTACCTATTTTCGACCTCTGTGACTGTAAATGAGATTAGAAAGTTTGTATGATGGGAAATTCAATGGCGTATCATGTGAGAGCAAGAAAAGAAATGTACTTATGATAAAATCCTTTCTGACACAAATAATTCAGCAAGCTATTGAGGAAGGCCAGGTCTGTACACATCGAGGTGTTATTATTAGCCAAGACTCTGGCTATGTTTATATTTCTGGTCAGGGGCAAAGAAAAAAAGACACCAAATTCCTAAAGAAAGATTTACCTAGTGCACAGTTCTTCAGAAACTGAGTTATTTCCTGTTTCAATACGAAAATGTCTATTTTTATTAAATCATCTCTCCCGAAACATGCCTTACCAAGGAATATTGTAAGACTTTCTCCCATCAGAAAATGCTCTGATAGAATCATCAGAGGCTTTTTGAGTGGAAAAAACAAAACAAACAGAACTTCGTACACTTGAAAGCCTGTACTTACTATCAGGAATTATGGTCGTTGTTATTTCAGCCTCTCTTTCCAGGAGGATCCTATATGAACATTATTCAAAAATCTCAGATGGACCCAGCAGATCCCAGATTGTGGCAGCCTGGCCCAAAGTTGGAAGGCTGAACGGCCTGTCACTGGGACTGATGCGGGAAGGGGAGGGGAGGAAGGTGCGGTGGCAGGAAGGAGAGCCTGGTCACCCTGAACTGCTTTACTGCTAGAAATTCAGCCAGATTCACACAGATGCAGCTTGTCCTGCCTCGGGCTTTCCTCATGTAAGCCGAACATACGAGTATAGATTTCTAAAGAACAGCAACATTAACAGTTCATGTGAATCCTGTGCTTGCCACATTGCCAAACCCCAAGCTTAGCACTTTCTCCATCCAACTACTCTGAGAGGGTATAAGGGGAAAAAGAGAGAGGACGGGGAAGGGATGGGCCAGTTCAGTCCCATGGTCCTACCTGACTACAAAGATGACAGAAATATACTCTAGTTTGACCCATGAAGAACCCGAGAGCATGGATATTGGGGAGCTTGGAGTAGCCTTTGCCAGAGTCTTCACTGGATTCACTATTTCGTGCCTTCTTTCTCTGCTGCCTAACAATTATTTTTTAAGATGGTTTGTAGGAACCGTAGATACAGAAGACTTCCTGCAGGACGTGTGATCTATTGATTTCTAAGTGGTGCCGTGTGTATTTAGATCCATCATTTGTTCCCACACTCAATTCCCCGGAAGCACGTGCTCTGATTCGCATTGGTTGTTGTGCCTTTGGCGTGCATGGAGGAATACGATGAGAGATAGCGGCATGAATTCACTGCTGTATCTATCCAGACGATGTTCTTAAGGGGTAAATATTCTCTCTGGCCTTAGTGTGTGTAAAAGCTATGCCTCTCTTGAATTGATTTTTTTTAATCTTATGAATATTCAGAATTTTAAAATCGCTCATCTATCCCACTTTGCTAAGTCTACTAAGCAGCTCAGAGCCAACGTTGACACCCTTCTCCAGACACTGAACAAAGACTTTGTCATATTTATTTCTGTGTACAGACTTTACCTATCTTTATCATTTTCCTATCAAAAACACAACTTTACCTTCACCCAAATTGTTCCTATTATTTATTTTCTATTTTTATATTTTACATAGAGAGAGAGAACCTTGTGAGATGAGATGGGTACAGCAATATGAATTTGGTCCTAGTTGCAATTCGGAATCTATGCCCAATTCCAGCTTTGCTATGGGGGTTATTCAGAAAGACAAATGTGACAGATACTCCCCAGCTGTCACACTGCCTCGGTGAACAGGAAACCCTGTCAGCAGCTGACCCTCCAAGCTGATCTCAGGCCAATGGCATTCTTGGTGGTATCCCCACAACATCTTAGTGGTGAAAAGTGCCGAATGTGGAATGTGTGACAAAATTGCTCTCTTTGTTAGGGTCTTTGCTTAATGAGGAGCTGTGACAACATGGGACCTGTGGGAATGGTTTAAGAATTACCCGTGTGCGGGGCACCTGGGTGGCTCAGTTGGTTAAGCGACTGCCTTCGGCTCAGGTCATGATCCTGGAGTCCCTGGATCGAGTCCCGCATCGGGCTCCCTGCTCTGCAGGGAGTCTGCTTCTCCCTCCAACCCTCCCCCCTCTCATGTGCTCTCTCTCATTCTCTCTCTCTCAAATAAATAAATAAAATCTTTAAAAAAAAAAAAAAGAATTACCCGTGTGCTCGCACTGCAAATCTACCCAGGCCAACTAGCTGAGTGACCTTGAGCAATGCACTTAACTTCTCTGGGCTTCTCATGTCTTTATCTGTAAAATAAAAGGCATTGGACTAGATAATCTCTAAAGCCTCCTATAGCACAATAAACCTGTGATGAATTCTTTATACACATTAAAAAAATTATAATCTCAAAATTTCCCCAAGCATTTTAGAAATACATGACTATGTCGAGAAAAAAAAAAAAAAAAGCTAGTGGGACACCTAGCAGGTTAGTAGTAGCAGGCTAGTAGTAAAGGTATTTAGAAACCACCACAGTAAAAGGTAGCTGCTTATCTTTATCTTTCCTCTGTGTACAATAGGAGGTCACAGTTCCACCATACAGACATAAAGGTTGTATAGACACGATGTATTAATCTGAGTTGGAATTTGACTGGGGCACCTGGACAATTAATCCATCTCTTGGCTTCAGGAATCCAATACCCGCCTAAGAACACTGCTACGGAATTTCTAGGGCACGCTGGACATGGGAATCAGCTTGCTCCATTGGTGGGCTACGGAGGGGCTCGTGTCAACGCAGCACATCTCCCCGAACCAGCCCAGTTTCCTGACTGCCCAACTCAACATGAACAATGTAAAGCATCTCTTCACTGTAATCCAGGAGGACTGTGAGTCGGCCACACCACTTGCAGTTCAGGACCTTGTGCTGAAAAGACATTTTATGGCGAAACAAGGGATTAGCTAATCTTTCGGGCTAACGGAGGGCCAACTACAAGTGTTTCCTGTGTGTATTGTGAAACCCTGAGATGACAGAGAAGTTCCGCATTGCTCTCTGAATTTCCCTTCCCCCGTGACTTCCATTGGTCACACAAGCTGAGGCAAGCTGGCCAAAGCATGATGTTGTAATTTTTCTTGGTTCAGACTTCTAAATTAAAGCTGCTTAGAAAAAGACTAAAAAAAGAAAAAAAAATTTAAGTCTTTCTCTTGAATCATGGAAGACTTTTCTTATTTTTCTTCACCTATTGGCTAGCCTTATTCTTTGTTAACAAATCCAGTCTTTGGATACTTACTCAAGGGCCAAAAACAAAAGAAAAAAGAAAAAAAAAAAAACACCCTAGAAACTGGGTACTTAAGCAATAAGAACTCAGACACTTGTGGTTTGAAACAAATGCACTAACAGAGAACACAGCCCCTGAAATTTCACATATGAAGCCAACACCAACGATCCACTTTGATGAATAAATGTTAATACTATTTTCTTTGACTCATAGTGTATGCATTTAATATTCTCTTCGGCCTTACTTATAAGAGTTTCTCTCTTTCTTTCTTATTTTTTTTTTAAGGGTAAAGGCATGGGAATTTCCCAACCACATTGTTCCACTTCATATCTTCTTCTTTCTCTTCTGATTTTATTTTCACTGCAGCCCGGAGGGAAGGCAAGCGTGTATTGTCTGGTGGCCTATGGGAACCGAGGAGAAACTGACTGGGGCCTGCTGGGGCAAGGCATGCGTCTGAAACCGGTAGGACTCCCACGTGTACATGGTACTGGCTAGCAAAAGCAGAGTCCTAAAACATCCAACGCCTCTTATAGCTGCGTTTTATTAATCTGTAAACACAAGTATAAGATGCCTGACATAAAAGAGTGGGGGACTTACCTTTGCAAGGTAAATGGGGAAATATGAGTATGCATTTGTATTTATTTATACTTGTACTAAAATATTGGAAAGATACACAAAAAACTATGAAATTGATTTCCTGAAGAAGAAAAAAGAAGAGTAAATGACTATCTTCCAATGATCATTTGCTAATTTTGTCTGACCTCTTTCTTTATTTCTTCAATAATTAATCTACGGTCATGCACTTAATTAGAGAAGGCTGAACCACCCCAAAACCTAGGCTGAGAGCACACTCACCCTCCCCAAAAGTATGAGCTTGTTTCTCCTTAGTTTCATTAATGCCGTGCAAATTCCAAAATGATACTGAACAAGAGCAAGATTTTGAATGTTATCACACCACCAGCTGAGAAATCTCAATATACATTGTTACTTCACTGACATTCAGCCCACGGCAAAGCAAACGTGGCGTTTCAAAGCCGAGCGAGTTAAAGCTTCGCAAGAGAAGTCTGTAGCCACAGCTTCCTGAGTCCTGTTTACATATCTCATTCGTTAAACCAGATTCCTCCCAGAACTCATCTCACCAAAGTTCGTGTTTGATTCCACTCTGGTTTGCATCTCCGTGAAAACACTTCAGTGGCCAAGGTGCAGGAGGGTCGCTGAGCTGGTTAAAACACACATCAAATCAGGAATTCCTGCCCCACAGCTGCCTGGGGATGGAACGGTTAACCAAGTGCCCAAGCTCTGTACAAAACCTCAACACCAAAGGTTTTAAGAGGCAAGGTTTCAGGAGAAATGTTTAGAAGCTGCACACCACACAGCTGGAAAATGAAGGCTGAGCTATTTTCTGGGGAATTTGAATTCTGCGTACAGCCAATCGGGAACAATAAATGGATTTGTGTCCGGTGATCATAATTCCCCTTAGTTACAGGTGGGTTTACAGTGGATACAGCATTTCCTATACATTCTGTCTCGCTAAAGCCTCGAAACAGTTCTGTGCGGCAAACAGGGCTGCTACGTTCGTGCTGTTTTAGAGCTAAGAGCTCCAAGGCCTGGGAGATGAAATGCTTTGTCCCTTTGAACCAGACACACGTGGCAAGCTGGAACTCCCAAGTAGGTTTTCTGAGGATACTTTCTACTGAGCAGGCTGCCTCGGGCCTTCAGATCCAGTCACTGGATTAAGGAGTTCGCCCACTTAGCCAACTTTCCATCGGACAAACGTGAGTGTCCTATTCATCTAATATTGAACTTTCCATCAGGCTATTTGCATTGTACTGAAACGCAAAAGATGCATTCCCATCACTAAGTAGCTTGTGACAGTGATGGCATTTTAGGTCTGTTTGCCCCTCCTGCCTGTGTTCTCTTTTCATTTTTTTTCACAGCCTTTGTAACTCAGGCTGCATTAGCAATTAGAGGAGGCTTGAAACTAGGTATATGGTAACCAGGGTCCGGAGGGTGGCATCCAGCCCCTATTTCTAGGCTTTTGTGGGGGAAGATCTGACAATAGGAGCAGTCCAGTCAGGCCACGGTATTCTCCACAGCGTCAATTTATTTTCCTGAAAACATTTGTCCTTGCTACAAGTGGATTAGAGGTTAGAATGCAGGATTGGCAGGCAGGATTTGTGGTTTCTATTATTAGCCCTGCCACAGTTTTATCACACAAGGGTGAGCCCTGAGCAGTGTGGTTTATTGGGAGACAGTGCCAGCCTTCCTGTGAATGAGAGAAGGGTAAGCACCACATCCAAGCACCAGCCGAGGGTGAGGGTCCACAGGACAGTGTCGTTGGGTGCCAGTGTTGATAAGACTCGTGGCCACAAGTCCTCTCTGGACAGGGGAATTGCAAGGAGATCCTATTAGGCCTCCTCTCCCCAACTTTCTACAGTAGGAACAACCTTTTAGGAAGTCCTGTTCAAGGAAGAGGGGAGGCCCCTGAGATTGTTTTCCCAATGTGCTCCAGGGTCTGTGCACAATCCTATAGGTTTCCACCAGTGAGTGAATGTGTGCGTATACAGGTGCGCATGCGTGTAGCAGGCCAAAAGAACACTAAGGTTGTTTGGAGAAGTAGCGATGAAGGTGGTCGTGGTATGTTCTCAGACGATCACTGGTGTTCCCTTGACCACAGATATCATACTTGAGGCTGGATCAAAGAATCTAGGTAGAGAAGGGGAGAAAAAGAATCTTACGTGTGCTCAACTCTGAGAGAGATCTATATTAGCCTTCAGAGCTTAAAAAGATGAATTGAATCAAATATGTTCAAAACACAATGTGTCAGCCCTGCGTTGCTTCAGACAACATAGCCCCAAGACCTCTGCTGGGAACACCCGTGGGCACATACACTCAGTCCTAATCCAAAGCCCCAGGACCTCATGTTACCCTAGGAAGGTGAGACAAAGAACTCTGGCCCTGGATTCTGAGTCTCGGCACCTATGACTTACTTTTCTGGCCCCAACCCATCTTCATTTGATAACTGGGATGTCTGCCTTTTCCATCAATGAAGCACCTTGTGACTGCTCTACCTGCTAACCCAGCCCCTCTGGGAATGAATGCAATGAACTCTAATTAATTCACTTATCCAGTCAAGAAATATATACCTCCCTGCTTATTATGTGCCAAACACTGTGCTAAGCCTGAGGATAAAGGAGCAATGATAAAACAAGACAAAAACACATGGTGTTTGCCAAAGGGGAGACAGATGCCACCCGCCTGCCTTCCCGGACTTTTCAATATTGCCCGCCCTCCAAGTCTCTCTCCATTTCTGGGAATTCTGAAGAATTCTTGCTCTAGATCCAGACCCCCTCCTAGAACCTGTGGTGGGCCACCTCCCCCCAAATGCTGCCCTTCACTGTGACAGCCCACTCAGCTCCTTCAGATCACAATGACCTCGTCAGAACTCAGTGATAAGATTCTGACACTTGGGCTCTTAGCAATGGCCCTAATGTATGGGAAAATTTCATTCATTTTCAAAGAAAAACTTTAAAAGCAAAACTAGTCCTAAATTTGTGGAAACGGGACAGATCCGTTCAGGGGAAGGAGAGTCCTGTGGCAGCCCAGGGCTGGTGCTTCATAGGTCCCTCCTTTCTATTCTCCCTATAAGATGGCATGGGTGTTATGGACTGAATATTTGTGTCCCTCTCAAGTTCATATGTGGAAGCCCTCACCCTCCAGTGTGATGGGTATTTGGAGATGCGCCTTGGGAGGTAGTTAGGTTTAGATGAGGTCTTGAGGGTGGAGCCCCCGTAATGGGGTTGGTGCTCTTAGAAGAAGAGACCAGACCAGAGCAATCCCTCTCTGTCCCTCCCCCGGAACCCCTCCCCATCGTGTGAGGACACAGTGAAAAGGCATCTGTCTGCAAACCAAGAAGTTGGCCCTCACCAGTCACTGAATCTGCCAGCACCCTAATCTTGGACTTCCCAGCCTTCAGAACTGTGAGAACTGTGAGAAATAAATGCCCGTTGTGTAAGCCACCCCGTCTATGGCATTTCGTGATGGGAGCCCGAGCTGACTTAGACAGAGGATACTCAGAAGACACTGTTGTGAAGGTCAGGAAACCTGGTCCCTGGCTCGACCACTAACCCTGTCACCTGTGTCACGTCTAGAGGTCACTGAGGAGTTTGATTTGCTTAGGATTGGGGTGAGGCTCAGCTGTGGGGTAAGAGTATCTGTTGAGCACATTTATGGATTCTTTTCTGGAAGCTGAAAGTTTAGTGGTTTATTTTTTAGGTTATATCAAAAAGTTGCTTCTCTGTCAAAGCTACCACTTCTAGATGCCATGTACACTTTGTACATTATCTGTGACAGCCCAGCATCTTGTCACTCTAAATCATCCACTCTGGCTCTTGGATAACAAGCAAAGAAACCAGCTAGGAAAGAGTCAGGGCTCACTATGGAAGGGGGTGGGTATAGAAAGGGAGAGCGCGTGAGAATACGTGACTGTGTTTATAGCTGTGAATACATTCTTTTCTTAATTTTTGTTTTTTGTATTAATAGCATTCTATTAAAAAACACACATCTCTGGACCACTTCTGACACACAGGTATTTCTTTCTTCCAATAATCAGCATATATACGAGGAGCCTGAATTCACTGTAGATTTCGTTTAAGTAAAGCATAATTATGGCAGTATATTTTCATATGGTTTTATGAAAAAAAATTATATAATGCATTCTAAGATCAAATATAAATGATTTTGGATTAGCTGTATTTTTAAAAGTATCTTTGCCATTGAGTAGAAGTGGTTTGGGTATGATCTGTGGTTTGCATTATCTGTGCTTTTCCTCCACTGGGACATATAGTAATTGAAAGTTGAGTACAGACTTTATGACTATGTTTTTGAATTGACCAAATCATCTTACAGTTGCTTTGTAAAGCTTAATTAATGCTTCTTAAATGCTTTAAGATCTTATTAAAGGCCTGGAAAGAAAGTTTTATTCTGAATTCTAAAATATTAGACTTCCACATTAGATCTCAAAGAATATGAAATTTCTTTTATGTCAAAATCTGCTAAAGCAGAGTAAGAAAGGAAAGAATTGAGGAGATGATCCTGTCCAAAATAAAACATAAATGATGACATTTCGACTCTGCTTCTTTGTGCAACGCATTGCCTAGGAGAATCATTCCTATCTTCAAAGCTCCTGTAATTTACATCTTAGAATTCATAATGTCTAGGCTCATTGTGTGCCATGCTTACCAAAAGATGACCTCCAACCTTCAATCAGAGAAGTTTCCTATGCAATTTACTCAAAGCCTGTATGCATAAAGGGAAAAAAAGTAATGCTAAAATACTCTTCCTGAATCCTTATGTACAGTTTCCACTTCAGTGATAAATGTGAAATAAAGAGATTCCAATTTCTTTGTTAATTATAGTCACTTTAAACCAATGAGATGCATATTATTCAACAATAAATTAAATGGGCTGGATTTGATTATCAATTATGAAGAAGAAACTATTTAATTTTTTAAATTATTTGAAAAATAGATCATTCTTCTACCTGGAATGGCTAAAAATCATAATAACATTCCCCTTTATTCATTCTATTCAGGATAAAAGTCTTTGTAGAAATGTTAGGCAACTATTTTGTTTTTGTGATATTCTTCTTTTGTATGTAAGGCATTCAACAGAATAATTGTTTAAAGAAATGACAAGAACATAATCTTTTGTAAAAAAAAAAAATCTTGGCTCACCACCATTTTGTTATGTAGATGTGTATGTAGTAAGGATTTTTAAAAACTTAATTAAAGACTGGATTGCTAAAAGGGATTCAAAATCATGATGGTGATTCAGGAATATTAAGTGGGAACGTTTTCAAGAGAGAAAACAACTAGTACCCAAAGGACCTCCACAGGTTAAACTGTCTCTTGTTTGGAATACCACCCTCCCACCACCACTCACCACCACCCTAATATCCTCTTCAAGGTCTATCTAAGATGTCTCTTTTCCTGCCTTTTTTTTTTTTTGCAAACCTACACAGAGTTAGTCACTCCCTTCTGAGAGCCAGGCCACGGACTGAGATACCAAGACCAATAGGAAACAGCCTCTGTTCTGCCCCTGAAATGGGGGAGGAAACCATAATTAGATAATTTACAGTCAAACACAGAAGACATCATTAGAATATGATCAAGTGGGATCTAGGCAAAAACAGGAACATATATTTATAAACCTTGATGTTTCCATAAAACTCTCTCCATACTTCTACCCTATCAGTTTATTTGTGTTCAGGTCAATCTCAAAAGTATGCATTTAGTTTTCGTCTATGGGCTAGGCACACCAAGCCTCACCCTGGTTCTGATCCAAAGGTAACCCTTGCCATAATGTACGCAGAGCCCAGCACAAGCCCAAAAAACATATAAGAGGAGCTTGATGAATTCTTGTTAAATAAACAAACAAAAACGAATTACTGAATGAACTCATGCTGGCAAACAGGGGAGGCTTTGAAAAGTACAAGGCAAAACATATTCGTTTGGATGTAATTGGGCATGGCTCAGGAAGCTGATGTATATCTGGATGCACAGAACCTGTGGTTTCATTTGGTCCTTCTCAACACTGTGTCTATAACTTATCATCGCTTGGGACAATTTAACTTTTCATAACTCCTCAATCTTGATAACAATTGCAGAAAATCAAAACAAAGTGAAGAAACCAGGCAACAGTTTGTAGGAGTTACTGTTGAAGAACTTTTAGTGCTCTGAGAGATTTAGCCTGAAAAATGAGAATTTAAACATAAATTTTAATAGTTTTAGGAAAATATTTATAGCAGCCTTAGTTGTGATAGTTGAAAACAAGAAACAACTCAAATACCCATCAACAGGATGATGGACAAACAGCTTGTAGTATCTTCATGACAAATAAAAAGGAATAAACTTCTGATATATGTAGCAATGAGCATGAACCTCAAAAACATTGAGTGAAAAATGCCAGACGCAAAAAAGTACATACTGATTGACCGCACCTCTATGAAGTTCAAGAAAAGACAAAACTAATCTCTGGTGATAGAATAGTGGTTGCCGGGCGCCTGGGTGGCTCAGTTGGTTAAGCGACTGCCTTCGGCTCAGGTCGTGATCCTGGAGTCCCGGGATCGAGTCCCGCGTCGGGCTCCCTGCTTGGCGGGGGGTCTGCTTCTCCCCCGTGCTCTCTCTCATTCTTTCTCTCAAATAAATAAATAAAATCTTTAAAAAAAAAAAAAAAAGAATAGTGGTTGCCTGGGAGGGTGGAGGAACTGACTGGGAAAGAGCAGAAGGGGACTTTCTGGGATGATGGAAAGGTTTTACATCTTATATTGAGTGGTGATTACATGGGCACATACAATTGTCAAAATCCACTGAACCAAACCCTTACGGCCAGTACATTGTATATAAACTGTACCACAATAATAGAAAAACAATCTTAGGAACATTGCACATGTTCTAATTATGGTTTCCTTTCCAGAATTTTTATTTACAATGTAATCTTAGAATCCTCACCTTTAGTTTGCAGAATTTCAGACATGCTTCTTGAAATCCATATCATTTTTGTAAATTATGCCACAATATATGTATATGTATAATTATATATATTGTGGTATAATATAATCGGGTTAAAATGTTTCGTGTAGATAAGATGGGGTGCTAACCCGACTAATGACAGAGCCTCTTGCCATATCAGATTCTATTCAGAAACCAGAGGAACTTGGTTTGATATATTTCTTTTTTGTGAATCAGTTCAGATGGAGCAGTGTGTTCTCTCCTTTATAGGCATTCACACAGATTACAGGCATATCTATAGGACATTGAGTTTCTGCCCTTGGAGATGGCGAGGCCTTGTGCTGACTCACTCACACCCTCTCACCTGGCCTCCCATAACCCAGCGCACATATTTGTAAGGCAGTTGGTGCGGGTTAGGGATATAATCTGTGGTGACTGGAGCTGAACTTCTCTCTCACTAAGTGTATTTGACTGTACGGAAATGAGAGCCCTGACCTTGGCTTCATTAGCACTCTCCTCCAAACAGCCACATGAATCAGCTACTGGCACATACCAATAATAACAAACTGAAAACGTGTTGGGTTGATGGTGATATTAAGGTGCACATAAGGCCATTCTTTTCCCTTCAAGCTCTCTAATGCCCAGGACCTCAGTCCCATCATCATCGCTGCCCTGCTTTTCCCTTTTGTGCCCCAAAATAAAGACACAAGTAGGAGGTGGGACTTTTAATCCACACACAAGATTTTATGAGAAATGTTGCAATACTTCATTTTGTTCCAAAATCAAAGTACATCTGAGCGTAAGTCCTCATCTTACTGGGCCTCCCTGTGTCGTACAAAAGCCCCTGGGAGGGGCGCCTGGGTGGCTCAGTTGGTTAAGCGACTGCCTTCGGCTCAGGTCATGATCCTGGAGTCCCGGGATCGAGTCCTGCATCGGACTCCCTGCTCAGCGGGGAGTCTGCTTCTCCCTCTGATCCTCCCCCTCTCATGCTCTCTGTCTCCCATTCTCTCTCAGATAAATAAATAAAAAATCTTTAAAAAAAAAAGCCCCTGGGAACTTACCTAGGTCACATCACTTGGGTGAAGCCCTCTTGTCTTCAGCCCAGACCAGTCACTACCCATGTGCTCATTGTCTAAGCTCTCACAGTCCCTCAAGTTCAGACAGCTCTGCCATTCCTGCCAAGTTTGGCACAGAGCTCTGCCAAAGCTGAAGAGACCCAGAACCTAATATCCAGCCTCTCCAGCTACACCACATAGCCATTCCCCTCCAAGTTCTTCCCCAGGCTGCGTCAAGGGAGCTGGGTGTGGATCTCTGCTGTGTGAAGAACAAAATGAGACCACCATTCTTTCTCAGGCTTAAAAAGTCCCTTCTCTTCCCCTTGTGATAGGAATTGGGAAGGAAGAAGAGAGAAAAATAAGACAAAAATATGTAAATTAATATTTCAATTATGTAAACATATGCACATCTCCCTAATAATATCACCTGTATCAGTATATCAATCAATATAGCTGGTTTTGATTTGAAACTCTGTTACTGATCAACTTTGAGAACTCAGACGAGTTCCCTGAATAGAGAAGACCTCACTTTCTTCACCTATACAATGGGAATGCACCTTAGCCTGTGTTACACGTCTATTATAAGAACTAAAGTAAACAGCAGTGACCTTGCACCATTTACAGAATCTGTTTTCCATTATTAATTCATATATCTTCCACATAATTCTTAAAAGATGTGACAGTATTTTATAATGAGCAAAGAATGGCACAGAAGTCATATGTCCTTTTTAAATAAAGACCCAGTAAGCCTATCTTGATATATTTTTAAAAGTTTCTCCCATGCCTGCTCCCAACAACCATATTAGGTGCCACATATGCCACATTCTAGTTATTGTGAAGAACTTTATTCCAATTATTTTCCCATTATCTTCCAGGCCCAATTTCAACCTTTTATATGATGGCTCTGTATTTGGGCAGCTATTAATCTAATAATGCTTTTTTCTCCATATCAGTTTAAAATGTAAAATGGACTACCAGAAAATACCTTCATCATCTTGTCTTGGGGCCATGTCAAGTCTCTCGGCATAATCTAGTCTGCAAGGAACTTAATCCCACAAGAGATCAAACCGGTCCATTGCACAGAGGACACCATGATGTTTGAATCTGATGAACAATAGGTAGCACGTCCATTAGGTACCCAAGACACATGCTCATCAAAGAGTAGAAGTTACAACCCATGAAATTTAGGAGTCAGTCACCTAGATGAAGTTTCTAGGAATCCAATACTCTGGATCATACTGGGATATTCCCTCCAAAGTGAAAGACAGTTCCTTACACCTTGCACCAACTATAACCAAGAACAATTTCCACCACTTGGTGGGCCTCCATATTTTGGAGGCAACATATAGCATATTTTCAGTGTGCTTCTCGGACCAATTCAATGTTTAACCCATATGCAGCCAGAGTTGTGTGATGACAAAGTAAAAGAAGGCTCAACTAGTCCAGTGTGCAGACTGTAGACTAATCCAGTTTAGACTACTCTATGCTACTACAGGGGCCTTATGTCTCAGCAGATCCAATAGCACTGGATGTCTCTATGGTAAATAGGGGAGCTGTATGGAGCCCATGGCAAACCCTCAGAAGTTGACCATGGTGCATACCCTGAGGGTTTGAAGGAAAATGGTGCCCTCTTTTCCAGATTACTATTCTCCTTTTGAAAAACTGTCCCTGCCTTTCTACTGGACCTTACAGAAAGGGAACCTCTGGCCTTGTGACCAGCTGCCCATCATTGACTGCATATTATCTGATTCATTAGGCCACACAATTAGGCATGCACAGCAACACTTCATCCTCAGCTAGAAATGGCATATGCAATATCAGACTCAAGCAGGTCTCAAAGGAACCATAAAGCCATGCATGCTGATGGCTCAGGCTCCTATGGCACATTCTTCTCCTGCATCTCTCTCTTTCCATCAACCAGTGCTAGATTTTTATGGAGATATCCCTGTGAACAAATGACTGAGAAATGGTCTGGTTTACAGATGTTTCCTCCTCAATATGCTGGCAAACTAGGACTAGAGCCTTATAGCCACAAGCAGGAGTATGCTAAAAAGCAAACCAAAAAAACACTAAGGAAGAAAAGTCCTCTCAGTGGGCAGAACTTTAAGCAATCTATCTCGCTGTCCACTTTGACTGGACTGAGAGATGGCCCAAGATATGGGTGGACCTACATTGCTTCATGGGTAATAACTAATGGTTCGGCTGGATCATCAGGGATTTGGAAAGAAAGGATCAGAAGATTGTAAAGTGCTATGTAGGACCTCTCAAATTGGCACCAAGCGTGGGGGTATTTGTATGAATTTTAATTATCAGAATGTTCACAAAGACATCTGCTGCAGACAAAGCTCTCAATAATCAGGTAGAAAAGGAAGACTGTCTGTCAGTTTCTTTCTCCAAATGCCCAGGTACTTGGTCAATAGGTTCGTGTACACAAGACAGGGCAGCAGGAATGGAGGCTGCGTTTGGGTCCAACAACATTGGACCTCCCATCACCAAGTATGATCTGGTTACCACCACCACTCAGTGCTCAAGCTGACAGTAGCAGAAGTCAATGCCAGTTCCTATTATGGCACCATTTGGTGGGGCAGGGGGATAATTCAGCCACCCACTATACTGCACCCCTTCCATAATGGAGGGGCTGCAATTGTCTTCATTGGAATAGGCAGTTGCTCTGCTTATTGATTTGTCTTCTCTGCTTGCAACACTTCTGTGAACATACCATCTGTGTTCTTATGGATTGCCTTATTCACCTTCATGGTATCCCATACAAACTGCTTCAGACTCAGCAATTCATTTCACAGAAAGAAAAAAAAAGTACAGCAATGGTTCATGATCATGGAACTCATTGATCTTACCACTAACACCTGGAAGCAGCTGGCCTGAGAAAGGTTGCATGGCCTCCTAAAAATTCAGTTATGGTCTTAGCTGAGAGAACATCCTGTGAGATAGAGTCCCTATCCTACAGGAGGCAGCATATGCTTTAAACCAATGACCGATACATCGTGTTTTTCTCCCATAGTCCGAATCTGTGGATCTGGAAACAAAGAGGTAAAAATGACCCCAGTTTCTCTGTTACCCCTAATCGTTCACTTACAGAATTTTTGCTTCCTATTCCCACATATTTGTGTAATGAGCACTGGTTAGAGAGCTTAGTTTCAAAAGGAAGAATGATAATTTTTACTACTGAATTGGCAATTCAGATTGCTATCTGGCAATTTGAGTTTCTCCATGTCACCAAACCAATGGACAAAGGAAGGAGTTACTGTACTGGGTTGGAGTGACCACGTCTGTTGACTTCTATTGGTTGCTACACAACACGCACAGGAAAGACTAGGTTTAGAGCTGAGGGGATTCTCTAAGGCATCTGTTAGTAATTGATTATGTCCAAAAAAGACAGGAGCTAGGGGTGAGGCGGATAGGGAGAGACTAGAAGGGAGAAGAGATTTCCTGCCCCCTGCAGCTGTCAGTATCTCTCTAGCACAGATAGACAGCAAAGACCACATAGTATCTTTGGGCACCCATGACAGCTCCGAAGAAACCCCTCAGGGGCCTGGATGCCAGCCATGCAGCGCCCTCTCAGAAGTCCCAGCAGCCCCAGGACTAGCCAAGAGAACCCCCCTCAGAGGCTTGAGGCAGCTGAGCGATGCCCTCCATGGTCTGAGCACGACTGCATGGCACCTTCTCAGCTTGCTCAGGGAAGCTAAGCAGTGGCTTCTTCCTACACCCCCTCTGAGGCAGCAGCCTCTCAGCCCAGCTCCCTGGGTCTGCTATCTCTGCCTGTTCTCCCATCTGAAGGGTGGCAACTCCTTCCACCTGACTAATTTCTGGGTTGGCTCATCAACCTGTGTTTTGTTTTGTTTTGTTTTGTTCTTTCGGGCTACTCCTTGTATTGAATCCCTTCTGTTTAAAATACCTAGTGTGGGGACGCCTGGGTGGCTCAGTCGGTTAAGCACCTGCCTTTGGCTCGGGTTGTGATCCCAGGATTCTGGGATCAAGTCCCACATCGTGCTCTCTGCTCCGCGGGGAGCCTGCTTCTCCCTCTGCTTGGTGCTCTCTCTCTCTCTCTCTGACAAGTAAATAAAAGCCTTAAAAAACAAAATAAAATACCTAGTGTGGTTTCTGTTTTCCTAACTGGACCTTGACTGGCATGTATTTTATAAGTTGGTTAATAAAATATCTTAAAACACATAGGCAAAATAGAAATATTTGATGCTTATGAACATCTTTTATTATCCTGAGTTTTAAAGAATGTTAAACCTCTTCCAGAATCCAACCTGTTTCTGTCCCTGGGTATTATGAAACTTCAGTATCCCCTGGGGTCACATAACTAGATGTCAGTCTACCAAGAGGTGTTTCACCCGGCTTCTGGGCTTCTTTCCTCAAACACAGAAATAGGATATATAGCCCCTCCCAGAGTGCTAAGAGCTGAGATGAAACATATTATTTAGATGCGAGTGTCAGGAAGTCAAAACAATGACTTTTTACAAAATTGCAGCCTCAGCATGTGCCCATTACACAGAATGTTTTCTACTTCTCAGCTCATGTGCTATAAAAACATAGTGACCCACTTCCTGTCTGCTAATGGAGGGGTCATGTGGGTCAATTGTTAGGCTGACACAAATACTTGCTAGTTCTATCAAACGTCAGAATGAGAATGAGGATTTAAGTAGACACGTGTGCCAATGGAAGAAATTTTTTAAAGGACTGACTCCTAAGAAAAACAATCTTCCCTGGGAACATGACATTTACAGGCTTCCTAAATGTTCTATACAAGTGAGATAGTTTCAAAATGAGACAGTGAGCAGAACAATCATGTGTTCCTCTTTGCTTTTCATTTTATTTCTGTGACCCACCTGTACATAAGATCATAAAGTAGTTTTCCCTTTGGGGGCTCCTTTGTAAGCTGAGGTGGAAGAGAGCCTCTAGAATAAAGTGAGGGCTCCACTCCCGCAAGGTACGAGAATTCCTATTGTGGATAAACAAGCAAGGGCGAACTTTCTAGAAATATGCTTTTCTTTCACTCCTTCAGTTCGTCCCACAGAGGTGGAGATGACAAGTTGCCACTGCACTGGGAGACCAGGACTTGGGTTTAGTGTCTTCCCGGCTTCTGCAGATGGGCAACAGGCACATAGAAGCTAATGCGTTTGTTCACACTACCATCATGGGCCTCCTGTTAGCCTCTTCCCACCAGGTTCTTATCTTAAAGGGGTTCCTCTGAGTCGTCTTACTTGTCACACCAGCTTGAATAATTGTAAGGCTACTGGAAGAAGAGTGAAGAGGGGAAAAAAAAATCAGCCATTTAAAAAATACTTTTATATGCAAAAAAGGGGACAATGGTATCATTCTGAATGTGAACTGCTGTTGATTATAAGAACAGTCGTTTTGGCCATGCCCTACAGATGAAGTAGGAGAGGAAACAGCACAGGAATATTGAGAAAGGGTTCTCTTGTTTCTTGGAGGGCTAGTCTTTCTAGAAGTACTTTGCCTAAATCTTCTCCTTGCTCCAAACCACAGGGACAGAATAAATTGCCCCACTGAGAGTGGAAATTTAGGATTAGAAAAAACGAAAAGAATCTGAGAAACCCAATAGAAACATCACCTCCTCCAGGGAGAATTAATTTCTCCTTCTCTGTGCTCTGATGGTTCACATTGGTTGTAATTATTTGCTTAGATCTGTCTCTTCGCTAGAAGGCAGGAAACACATCTTACTCCCCTTGGTGTGTGCCCAGCATTAGCCAGTGCCTCACACAAATGGTTCAATGAATGTGTAGCCATGAACAAAGGAGGCATGCTTGGAAACTATGTCTTACATTAAACTCAGTAATGAAATGCCTGGATATTCAGAATGAAATTCTTTTCTTTTTTTTTTTTTTTTAAGGTTTTATTTATTTGACAGAGAGAAAGACAGCCAGAGCAGGAACACAAGCAGGGGGAGTGGGAGAGGGAGAAGCAGACTTCCCACGGAGCAGGGAGCCCGACGCGGGGCTCAATCCCAGGACTCCAGGATCATGACCTGAGCCGAAGGCCAGACGCTTAACGACGGAGCCACCCAGGCGCCCCCAGAATGAAATTCTTAAAGCACATTTCCCAAAGTTTCAGGATTTTAGCCATAAGTTAAGGAATGATAAACAATCTGGAGGCCCTAGGTCAAGAACATGATGAAGGAAGGGGGAAAGCAGTGGGAAGGACTTCCTGCTGACTTGATATGTCCCATGTCCCGAAGACCTTACCTCTAAAAGCCATCTTCCGTCTCCCTCCCTTGGAGACTTAGAACGTCAACAGCTAAGATAACCCCCAGTGCATGCTCATATGCACAAATACACACATTTGTGCAAAATATAGTGTATTTTCTGTCAGTCTTCTGGCAAGCAGAAATACTTCGTAAAAGTATCTACCAGCAAAGAAAAAACAAAACAAAATTCCAAGAAGCAAACAGTGAGAAAAAAATGGTGAATAGTTGAAGTCTTAAAAAACAACACTCATTCAAAATGATTGACTGTTGTCTAGAAAAAAGGAAACGCTCCTTTATTTTTCTGGATACGAGGAGAGCCAGCATAGCCAGCCTAGAGGCAGCTTTCCTGCATTGTTCCCTTCAGAGACCACCTAGATCTGGGAATCAAGACCCCAATGGCTAGTGGGAGACTGAAGTGTTTCCCAAGCATTGGAGATCACTCCAAATTATGTTCCTTTTTCTCAGGACAGGCATCTGCTTTAGTTCTGATCGTATTCTTGCCTGCATCTCCCTCAGGCATTAGAGTGCTGTGCCTATCTCAGACAGGTATTATAGCCTTCTGAGCTGGTAACCAGGCTGCCTGACATCAAAGTACCATCCTCTCTGGATTCTCTATTCTTTCATCTTGTTGCCTGTACCCATCAAGGATAATGCACTGAAGAAATCAAGGGAACTACCTCACTTATGAACTGTAGATTAAAAAAAAAAAAAGCCTAAATAAAACGGTGGCGAATCCAGTCCTGCACTGGATTGGAATGTTACACAAATGATGGCAGACTTCATAATGGATGGTCCAGACTGCAACACCGAAACCACCGATCCATCCTGCCATCACGAAAAGTAGGACAATGAGGTTTTGCATGCCTCCTACTGTGGTACAAAATCAAGGACACAGCACCACCTCTGAAATATTCTTGCTTAAAATTTGAACATTAGTCCAGTCAAGCCTCCAGGTTCAATTCCAAGTTATAGGAAATGCAGGGGAGACTTGTCAAATATCTTATCGGAATTAAAACCCATAGTGTTTACAGTGTTCCCAGTGTAATAATGTTATCAGAATAAACATCAGAGGCCCTATTGAAACAGTGTTCACACTAAACACCTTGAACTACCCTGAGGTAATTAAGTTATAGCCATTGTATTTTTAAGTAATTCCTATTTTACAACTCTGTATATATGTCACAAAGTCTGAGAAAATAAAAAAATGGAATCAGGTTTTATATGGCAGGAGATTCAGGAATTCCTTCTTTTCCATGTTTGTGATGATGTTATAAAGGACAAGAAACTATGGAGAACATTTTAGAATGACTTGTGTCCAGAGTGAATTCAATTGCTAAAATTTCAGTCAAAGGGGTAGCTCAGTCATCATACACACACACATATAGACACACACAAATGCAGTATTTCCTGATACTGTTTTCATGAAAAAAATAAGAGATAAACCCATAATTTTCTTAATCAAATACTAAACAAATTATTAGGAAACAGAATTAAGTTTTATTGTCAACTGTGTTGCTAAAAATCTAATTGTTGCTTGTACCATGTACTGATAGTACTGAAGTAAAAAAAGGGCAAAAAAAAAAAAAACTGAAATAAACTAAAAGGATTTGGATTCAACAAACAACCTCCTAAATTGCATGTTCTCTGAAATTCTGTCATTGAGCCTGACACTTCAGTTCCATTGTAGATCAGATTGAGCCTCTCTTCTCGAGTGGATTTGGTTTATTTTCAGCCTAATTATTAAATTTGCATGGTAGATATAAACTTGCTTGCAAAAGGGCATTCCATAAGAAAAGTTAAAGTTTTATAATTAACCTTTAAAAATAAGCTCCAGAGATAGCTGGAGAAACAGCAAACAGGCTCCTGTCCTCATTCAAACACCACCTCCCCACCACCTAATTAGCACAAAGACTACTGTGACTTCAGAGGGAGGTTGGTCTAATGAAGGTCAGTTGGACTGCATGCTAAATGAAGTGCAGGAATATTAGTTAGCATTTAGGACTATTGACCTTCTTCCTATATTCCGTTTTTTGCATCCTCAAAAATACAAATCTTGAAAATTCTCATTTTCCAAATGACCAGGGTAGACTTGATATGGATGATCCTTGACTGGCGTGGCCTGACAGTTGTATGATACTATGTTCTTCATTCTTCTCCTAATAATAGAAATACACCCACCCAAGGTCTCACATAATCTAAATCAGCATACCTGATTTCCACATAAGTTGTTGCACTGCTTTTTTAGATGAATAGGTTTTAGCCTATGTTTTCTCATCTCTTTGACATAGGTCCCAAACCACTGTTGAAAGACATGAAATATATAATACTGAAAGTAAAATTTTTAATACTGAAAGTTTCAACTTGAGCCAAGTTTTGAAATACCATAAGACTTACATTAATAATAGTATTGTTTATTCAATTCCAGTGAATTCAAGAGCTACATGATGTATCAAAGAACCTAACAAACTGCCATTTTTTAAAGTATTCTAAAAAATTGTTGATACATGTTTTATCGGCATGCAAACATGCAATCGTAGAAATTCAAAGAAAAACAGAACATTTAACCTACTCTTTTTTCTTTTTCTTTTTTCTTTTTTTTTTTTTTTTTTTTGCTGTAATAAAATCTAAAGTAGAGGTGAAGATACCACCCTATACAATAGGATATTCTTTAGGGTTGAGGTTTTTGTTTCTTTCCAATCTAAAATTTATTAGAGAAAAAGAAAATGGACACACACACATATAAACTACAGTGAATAGAACCCAGTGTTAATATCAATAAATTTTTTTAGAGTGGAATGATTATATCCATTACCAAGTGGTCCACATTTAATTTCTAGTCACAAAACTTGAGATAAATAGTCCTTTTCAATTGGGCACTAGCCTTTCTAGAAGGATTTCTCCAGAATCTATAGTTCTATCCATGTTCTTTATTTCCTGAGCCTCAGATCCAACTCTCTACCTGCCACCTCATCATTTCCATCTGGATTTCCTACAGATCATGTAGGTAACTGGAACTCATTTCCCCAGCCCTACATCCAACCATGCCTTCCCCTGAACTCCTAAACTCAGAAAATGGCGTTGCCATCCACACAGTCATACAGTTGTGAGGAATGGAAATTTTCTCTCGCCACACATGCTTATTCAGGCACCAAGTCCCATGAAACCTTCCTCAAATTTGTATATGTATCCTATTATATTACCAATGGCTTTGTCCTATTCAGGTTATCCTTTCTCCCCAAGAATAATATTTTAAAGGACTCTAAACTGACTTCTCTTTCTGGCCAAAATGAAAGAACAACAACTGAATTCATCCTCCCTCCTGAAACAACTGAACAAATATATGAAACAATGGTTCACAAAATCTTGGTCATCAGGCAGCCAAGGAGGGTGATTCTTGAGAGATGAGAACCAAATAAGGTTAGCCCTGTGACGGCCCTAGCTTTGTGCCTAGACAAAGTTTCCAGGTTTGGCACAGGAAAGGGAAAATCAAGCAGAGCCTGACTGTCTCCCTGAGCAGGAGACAGAACTGTGAGTGTGAGAAAGTCAAAGCATCTAGAATCCACAGGGCAGGTTACCAGATGGAAGAGAGCTGGGCACCGATGGAGTGACCCTTGGCGTTTAGCTGAGTACCTACGAATCACTGCATGCAGGTGTGGAAACTACCTGAGGCCAGGTGAAAAAAAAAAAAGGAAACTGAAAATATTAAAGGGAACAATACCCTAATCTCATGTGGAATGAAAAAAATTTCCTGTTCCTATTAGCAAAACTAGAAAACCTCATCATTTATGAGGGCATCAGTTAGAGTACTTAAAAGGGGTTTGCCCCAGTAAAGGGGAAAAACAAGTCCTAGACTAAATATTGCTTTGGTTCTGCTTAACAAAGTTTTAAAGCCAGACACAAAAGGAGCTACTGTTTCCAAGAAATTTAGGCGCAACCCAGAACAGAGCTCAAGAATATTTATAGGAATATAAAAATATCCAACAAGATAAAAATCACATGTCTAGCGTCCAACCAAAATTTACAAGGCAAGAAGAGAAGCAGGAAAAAGTGACCCATGATGACTAGAACAACTGCTCAAAATCGACCTACAATTCACATGGTGATATATACAGATGATATATTTAGTGAATAAGAATATTAAAAACGTTATTATAACTGTATTCTATGCATTCAAGAAAGAAAGATTAAATGTGTTAACTAGAGACATGGAATATATAAAGATAGCTGAATCTCTAGAGATAGACACTGAAATGTCTACGACAAAAAATGCCCAGAACTGATGGCAGATTAGACATTGCAGAAGAAAACATTGATGGATTTTAATACATAACAAAAGAAACTGTCCAAAATGAAAGTGAGATTTTAAAAATCTGAAAAAAATAAAAAGAGCTTCAGTGAGCTGTGGGGGCACCTTCAAGAAGTCTAATATGCCTGCAATTGGAATTCCCAAGGAAAGGGGGAGGGGCAGAAAAATACTTGAAGTAATAATGGCTACAGTTTTTCCTAATTTGATGAAAACCATTTACCCACAGATCCAAAAACTGAAAAGACACATGAATAAAACTATACTAGGGCACATTACAATCAAATTACTTAAAACCAGTGATAATTAGAAAATCTTAAAAACAGCCAGTGACGAAAGACACATTACATGCAGAACAACAAAAACAAATATACATATATATATATATATATATGAAAGCATATTTCTTTTTGGAAACAACACAATCTAGAAGATACTGGCATATAGTCTTTAAAATACTGAAAGAAAAAAACTGTCAACCTGAATACTTTAGCAGTGAAAATATCTTTCAAAAAATGAAGGCAAATAAAGACTTTTTCAAACTCAAAAAAAGCTTCAAAAATTTATCATCAGCAGACTTGTAGTACCATAAATGTTAAAAGAGGTACTTTAACAAGAAAGAAAATGATACTATGTGGAAATATATGTCTACACAAAGAAATGAAGAGCACCAGAAATGGAAACTATGAAGTATAAAGCAATTTTTGTCACATTTTTAAAGTATCTTTAAAAGATAACTGATGGCTGGGGAGCCTGGGTGGCTCAGTCAGTAACTGTCTGCGTTCGGCTCAGGTCATGATCTCAGGGTCCTGGGATCAAGCCCCACATCAGACTCCCTGATCAGCTTGGGGCGGGGGGTCTTCTTCTCCCTCTCCTCTCCCCCCGCCGTCCCCCCTTGTGCTCTCTCTCTCTAATAATTAAATAAAATCTTTTTTTAAAAAGATAACTGATTGCTTAGGGCAAAAATAATGACAATGTATTGTGGGTATATAATATATGGAGGCCTTAAATGAATGGCATCAAAGCACAAAGCCTGGGAAGGGAGGAAGGGAGGTATACTGTGGTAAGGTTTGTAGACTCTACGTGAAGTGGAATAACACCACTAGGTGATGATAAGTTATGTATACTATACTACCCATAAAGAAACCACTTAAATAACATAACAGAGATATGGCTAACAAGCCAATAAAAGAGATAAAATTAAGTCATAAAAAAGACTCAATGAATTCAAAGAAGGCAGCCAAAAGGGAACCAAAAACAGATAACAGTGGATTTCAAGTTTTGTTCATTTTTTTTTTCTCAGCAAAACCTCGGATATATGTACAACCTTATGGTTAAGCTGCATATCATAAGTAGATAAAAAGTAAGACCACTCTGGTTAAAGCGGGAGTGGGAGAGCCAAGAGCCCTCTCTGTGCATGGCCCTGCGCGGTTCCTGAGGAAGAGCCGTTCTGCGAGCACATGTGTGTGGCGTGCCCCCTGCGCAGGGAAAGCCTCCTTTCCGAGATGGAGACCGGAGACCTAAGGACAGAAGGACTAGGTGAACCCACAGTTACCGACCTGGGACTAAACGCTGGGTGTTTTTACTCACAATTAACTCCACCATGCTGCTGAGACTAGAAAAACATGGGAAGCACGTGCAAACTACCAACTTAATTAAAGCAGAAGAAGAGTGAAGAGAGTCAGGAAAGCATAAAGTGAGTATCTTGACAAACCAAACCATACATCGTTTTTTTATCCAAGATGAAGCTTGTATTAGGTATTTGACCTGATATTTCTACTAATGCTCATTAGTATTTGTTTCCCTCAATCTATATTGGCCTTTCTTGGGTCCATGACACACAAAGACAGCCCAGGCAATGAACTTCAGATATGCTGAATCTGAAATAAAAACAACTTACTAGTTTCAGTGAATAAAAACACCACACCCAGCAGGTCCTGCCAAATCAGCTAAAGGCTGAGGAAATATATAGTTCTTTTGAAGAGGGCTCTTTCTCCCTTTTTTCTTTTTTTCGAACGGTGCAAAGGTGGTATAATAAGTTCTGTAATAATGACCTTCCTTATAGTATATTGAAATCTAAGTTTCCACTTTCAATCTCTGTTTCAGGTTTGAAATAATTATGCTAATAACTAGTAAAGAAAACAGAACTATAAGGGACATACTTCCAAATAATGTGATGGATTTATTTCAATATAACATGCGTCCTAAAAACAAACACAGCCAAAAAAAGAAAACAGAACTATAAGGGACATACTTCCAAATAATGTGATGGATTTATTTCAATATAACATGCGTCCTAAAAACAAACACAGCCAAAATGTACTGAAGACCTGGGCTATAAATTTCAGTGGATGGTTCCCTGAACTGTAGCAGTAGGAATAGCATTTCTAGGGTAAACATTTAAGTGCTGGGTTGAGAGGACCAGTTCACGAACACAGGTGTGGCTTCGGACGGCAGCAGCGCCACGCCTGTATACAGTGAAGCTGTCATTCTCCAAGGACAAGAACGGTCTTGGGTTCTGCCCAGCATCAACTCTTCATCTGAAGTCAATACTTACAAATGGTCGGTCCCCTGCTTGGTGTCTTATGACTCCATTTCTCTGGCTGCCATTGAGTTCCAGTGTTACAGGAAATATCACATAGATTACATAGATTTATTAGGAGAGTAGGCTAAATGAATGTAAAAGCAATAATATCACTTCATAAACTAAAAATTAAAAATCATAATCATCGTATAAAGAGTTTCTTTTAAAACCCTTCAATCCAATATTGCTTCCACCCAAACCAAGATTATTATTTTTTTTTAAAGATTTTATTTATTTATTTGACAGAGAGAGAGACACAGCAAGAGAGGGAACACAAGCAGGGGGAGCTGGAGAGGGAGAAGCAGGCTCCCCACTGAGCAGGGAGCCCAACGCGGGGCTCGATCCCAGGACCCTGGGATCATGACCTGAGCCGAAGGCAGACGCTTAATGACTGAGCCACCCACGTGCCCCAAAAACGCACATTCTTAATTTTAATGTAGTTCTACTTATTACCTTCTTTCCCTTCAGGTAATGCTTTTTATGTTCTGTTTAAAAAAGTTTTACTTTTTCCCAAGGTAATTAAGATTTTATCATTTTTTCCTCAAAAGTTTTGTTTTACCTATCACATTTAGACCAACATTCAAGCTGGAATTACTTTTTATGATGGTGTGAGGTTGAGTTTAACATTCTTTTTTTTTTTTTTTTTAAAGATTTTATTTATTTATTTGACAGAGGGAGACACAGCGAGAGAGGGAACACAAGTCGGGGAGCGGGAGAGGGAGAAGCAGGCTTCCCGCGGAGCAGGGAGCCCGATGCGGGGCTCGATCCCAGGACCTGGAATCATGACCTGAGCCGAAGGCAGACACTCAATGACTGAGCCACCCAGGCGCCCCAAACCAAGATTATTTTGGAAGCATGAATAAAGTGGAGTGCAAAATCAATGATGTCAATGAGCTTATTTGACTTTCCAGAATGTGTGAGGGTATGAAACCTAGTCCTGTGTACCAATTGCCTTTTTAAAATATGCATATTTAAGAGGAATATTTTTTAGAAAATCAGTGATGTTGAAGTTGAATAAATAAAATGTCAGTTTTCAAAATAAAACTGCTAAGTGAATAACTCATTTAGTTTGCATGATTCAGCCTTAGTATTATTATAAACAAGGCTTATTACTCAAGTCTTTGGGGTCAAAGCTTTCATAGCTCTTCTCCTTCAAGTCAGTAGAGAACATATTTCTCATGCCTATGGTTTGAAAAGAATCTTAAAATTAAAAACTGCAAATCTCTTGAAAGGTGAAAGGAACCCATAGAAGTATTAAAGTACAATCAACGCTATTAACTCTTTAATATGAGGATTGCTTGGACGTCCTATCCATATTTATGAAAACATAGAGCTATAAGAGAAACTAAGTCACCTGCCTTCAGGTGGGTGAATCTCTAAACCTATTACCTCCCAGGGGAGATGAGAGATGGAAGACAGAATAACCTAAAAACATCCTTCAAAGCCTGCACATTCCCTCTCCTAATCAGATGAAGAACAAAGGAAATGGGAATGCCTGGAAAAACTCCCTGGCTTAATCAGAAGGTCAGCCACCTGACCCTGTTGAATCCCTCTCCGAAGGACTCTGGTCTAACCATCTTTACAACAATCTCTACAAATAAAAGCTCAATAACAGTAACTGTAACAACAAAACAATGACAACACCTTTTTATATGAAATGCCACTTTGCTATTTACAAACCCCTTTCATTTAATTACCTTATTTGAGCCTCACAATAGCTCTCTGAAATAGTCATGGTTGGTACGATCATCCCATTTTACAGCTGACAAAGATGAGGTGCTTTCCCCAGTTTGAGCTGTACATGCTAGAGCTATGGACTAGAATTTAAGGTTATCTGATGCTCAGTTTGGTTCTCTTTCCCTCTACCATACAGTCTACTTCTCCATAATGAGATGATGCTTCCTAAATTTAAAAAAAAAAAGAAAGAAAAGAAGGAAATAAATGCCATAAAACTCTGAAAACATAATACAGGGGAAGAAGGAAAAATGGGAAGGAGGGAGGAAAAAAGGGCAGAAAAAAACCTAGAAGAAAATCATTAACATTTGCTTTAAGCCATAGCCTAAATAAAAGAGAATATGATTTCAACAAAGTATGAGCACAAAGATGACGAAACAGTAGAATGAGAGTAAAAGAAAGACTTGACCAAAGCATTATCATCATAGGGCTCATTGATAAACTAGAGATGGCAAGGAGGACTAGACACCAGTGAATATGAAACTGTAAAAGACAAACTATGAATTCAATTAGAATAACAATAATAAATGTTGAGGAAAAAATACTAAAATCGCAAATAATGGTCATTGGTGCCTCTGTGCTACAGAAACTACAAATGAGGCAGAAGGTGTGATGAAAGATAAAGTAGCAAAAAAAATCCCCCATACGCACACCCCAAGTGAAGGAAAAAAACTGGACATGCAAATCAGTTCCGAGAAAATTTGAAACAGAAGGCTTAATACAGGCATTACCTAGGTCAGCTACTGAACATCAAGGATGAACAAAGAATACCTTAGATATCCAGATAAGCACATTCCCACTTAGTGATGGTTAGTTTTATGTGTCAACTTGACTGGACCACAGTGTGTCTAAATATTTGGCTAAACATTACCGTGGTTGTGTCCGTGAGGGTGTTTCTGGATAAGATTAACAGTTGAATTGGTAGATTGCCTTCTCCAGTGTGGTGGTTCTCATCCAGTCAATTGAAGACCTAAGTAGAATAAACAGGCTGAGTGAGAGGGACCTCGTCCTGTCTGGCCACAACCTAAAACATTCATCTTTTCCAGCATGTGGACTGGGACTGAAACATGGGCTCTTCTTGCGCCTCAGGTCCACTGGCTTTCAGATTGGACTTCACACCATCAGGCCCCCTACTTCTCAGGCCTTCAGTCTCCTATGGGAGCTACACCTCAGATCTCGTGGGCCTCCAGCTTGCTGACTATGGATCCTGGGACTTAGACTCTATGATCACAAGAGCCAATCCCTTATCATAAATCTCTATATAAACATCCTGCATATAGGATGGATACACACACACACAATGGGTTCTGTTTCTCTGAAAGACTGTGACCAACACACCTACAAAGGTGAAAAATATAGATTGGCCTCATCTCATAGGTCTTCATAGTAACATGCAATAGCAGAAGACAAGAGAAATAGACACAAAATTCAAGTGAAAAGGACTCAGGAGCATTGATGCAGTCATGATACCTTCCTAGTATAAAAACAACAGATTTTTTCAAACATGAAAGAACCAGGGAATATGGCGCCAATGTGCCCCTTTTGAAAAAAATATCTGACAATGAAATCCAAACAGATAAGGGCTGAATCAAAGTAAAGATCAAAGAAACTATAGTATGAAAACTGGTGGGGAACAATACTTCTACTTAAACAAAGAAGTCATACTAAAACAATAGAATTATAATTACAGAATATAAACATTATCAATCTGGATAATTTGAAAATAATAATACAATAGCATTTGAGAAATGGGCAAAGGGGAGATGGAAGAGTGACATTGTTAACATTCTCCTTTCATACCATCTAAAATCGGGGGGGGGGGGGACCTTTTTAATGTTCTTCACGACCTCTTTTATCACCATAGAGGGATATTTAGGAAATACCCCTCATGGAGAAGAAATATTTAC
Organism: Mirounga leonina; assembly: GCF_011800145.1. Classification (NCBI taxonomy): domain Eukaryota; kingdom Metazoa; phylum Chordata; class Mammalia; order Carnivora; family Phocidae; genus Mirounga; species Mirounga leonina. Next base: position 68,345,732 of record NW_023270268.1, on the reverse strand, counting down.
TTGAGTTTCAACAAATTCCTCCAGTTGGGTTTTATTTGATTTTTCATCTATTAAATTCAAAGTTTCTCATTGAGAAATAATGCCTATGTCATGACACCATCTTTATTTTTTAAATTTAAATTCAATTAATTAACATACAGTGTATTACCAGTTTCAGAGGTAGAGTTCAGTGATTCATCAGTCTTACGTAATACCCAGTGCTCATTATATCACATGCCCTCCTTAATGTCCATCAGCAGTTACCCCATCCCCCCACCCCCTCCCCTCCAGCAGCCCTCAGTTTGTTTCCTATGATTAAGAGTCTCTTATGGCTTGTCTCCCTCTCTGATTTCATCTTGTTTTATTTTTCCTTCCCTTCCCCTATGCTCTTCTGTTTTGTTTCTTAAATTCCACATGTGAGTGAGATTATATGATAATTGTCTTTCTCTGATTGACTTATTTCACTTAGCATAATACCCCCTAGTTCCATCCACGTCATTGCAAATGGCAAGATTTTATTTTTTGATGGCTGAGTAGTATTCCATTGTGTATATATACACACCACATCTTCTTTATCCATTTACCTTCCTGACGCCATCTTTATATAAAGTCTATCTATAGTGTGCATGCATAGAAAAATGCATCTGTCCAGACCTAGCTGTGGCAATTTCTAGACAATGGATTCTGGGTGATTCACTTGCACTTTTCATTTTTGCTTTCCTAAATAGTTTGAATTGTTTTTAAAACAGTCAAGAAGTTTCTCTTTAAAAGAAAATATTAGAAGCTAATATGCCAAGGTCTTAACCGTAATTCTTTACTTTTTTAAATAAATTTTTAATTTCTAAAAATATCAAGTCACTCCCTAGCTATTGTCTTGCTATTAAAATTTGACAGAGCGCTCAAAAAAGATGACCCAGAATTTTCTCATGTATCTTTCCCTGTACTCTGTCTCAATGGAAAGAGCCAGAGAACCTTTAGAAGGAAGAAAATTAGACCTCTTACCCCCTTCCACTTAAAACATGCATGACTATAGGACCTGCATTGTACCTCCACAGTAAACAAGTAAAAAGGACCCAGATACTGCCTTAAATACAGTAGAATTTGTGTCAGTCTGGCAGTGGCAGGAGGTAGGCCTAGGTTTGTATGTAGACTCCCTCATTTTCTAGGTGTATGACTTTGGCAAGTTCTTTCTAGCTCTCAGGTGATAACACTACCGAACATGATACATGATGGGAAGAATTAAACATAACATATAAATAAATTGGCACATATTAAGTCCACAGTAAATGGTAGCCTTTATTACTTTCAAGATAATTAATTATATCATTTAATTGAAAGGAGGAACTGGAGGAAGGAGCAATGGGGGACACTCTAGAAACCTCTAGAAAGATAGCTTTTCCCACTTCATGACATCTATTAAAGTAGAGATTCGCGTCTGCGGTGGGAATCTGAGGGCCCTGCCAGGGGGTCGAACATGCCAATTGCAACAAGGGAAAGGACCAGAAGAACCTCTTTCCTCCTCGGCATAACTTGGCCCATCCTGAACTCAAAATCAGAAGGAGACCTTCACTCTTTCTTTCATTTCATGGTGTCAGCTTTATAGTGTGTGTCTGGACTAATTTTTATGAGGCCTTAGAATATATCATTTACCAAGTTGTAAAGTGCAGTCAGGTTGCCCTACCTCTCAGAAACCAGGTTCATGAGATAGTGCTGAGCCTTTCCGGATGAATGAGTAACCGACATGAACACCCTTCCCAGCCCTTCACTGAACCACGGCACTCCAGGGTGTAACTCTGCTTCCATCACTGGACCACAGAAAGGCTTCACAGGCCAGCTCTCAGAGGGTGTGCATTCCTCCTCTCCCTGCCTCCTTTGTAGGAGGGTGTTTATAGGGTGCACAGCTGTCCAAAGAGGAACAAATCCTTAATAAAATAGGCAGTGTACCTTAGGCTTGGCTTTTGTGAGAGAAGAATAAACACATGCTTTGTGGAGATTAAAGATAAGAAAATACTGTTTTCTGGCTACAGGTCCAAGTCCAATCTTTTATGCTCCCGGAGTCCATCTGAATCATAAGCACAGAGTTTACCAGGTGTAAGGGCATTCTCTCCTGCTCTGGGCCGAATCCTGAGTCAGCCTAGAAGACAAATTCTCCCTCCCTGAGGAGCTGACAGGATATATTTATATCAGGTTCATAATTACCGGAATTATTTCCCCCACTTCCATTTGGACTTTCGTTTTCTGTTACTCTGAGACAATGTATGAACAAGGGACAAAAGAACTTTGCACCATTCTCTTAGACACCCTGAAAAACCTCTGAACTCTCAGTTCTATGTTGAAACGGATGTGGGCCAGGCCTCAGGCCTACGTACAGAAGACTGGGAAATAGCTCCACAAACATTTGCTTACATTTCTTCCACCATATACATCTCTCCCCAGAATGGCGGGCTCCTTAGAGACATAGTCACCATTTTATTTCTCTTTAAGCTGTATGATGCCTGACACTAAGAGGGGATCCATAAATGTCCGGTGAATCAAAGAATCAAGGAATTAATATGGATTATATATATATATATATATATATATATATATATATATAATAACTTTCCAAATGGACTCCTTAGTCCCAGTCTTTTCCTTCTAAGTCACTCAATGTTGCACTGCCTCTTCTCCCTCTTTCAAAAATCCTCCCTGGATTGTATTTGCCTACACGGAAAAGGCCTAACTCCTTCAGCTGGCAATCAAGGCCATGCAACCCTTTTCCGATATAAGAGCTCCAGAATTCCCTTCATACTTCCTGGGCACCTACTACTCTCGCCCACTCCCTCCCACAACCCCATATACCCCTACATGCTCCCAGCCCAAGTTGTTCTATGAACCTGAACCGCCTTTCACTCCCCTCCCTACACATCTGCTGAGTTTTAAGACCTGGCAGAAAGAGGCCCTTGATAAATAATCAATAGTCACTGATCTTCGTGAAATTACGTTCTTCTCTCTTGTTATGCTCTTTGAGTATAAGGCTACGCAACAGCTTCCGTGATTTAGGAAGAGCTCTGAGTGGGCAATCTCCGTGTAAAGTTTGGTTGTAGGAATAGCTTCTGTATTAATTAGGGTTCTCCTCAGAAACAAACCTAATAGGGTGTGTGTGTGTGTGTGTGTGTGTGTGTGTGGAGAGAGAAAGAGATTTATTTTAAGGACTTGGCTCATGTAACTGTGGAGGCTTAGTAAATCCAAAATGTGTAGGACAGGCCAAAGACCCAGGAAGGAGTCCAAAGGCACAGTCTGCTGGTATAATTTCTTCTAGCTCAGGGGAGGCTAGTCTTTGTTCTATTGGAGCTTTCAAACAGTTGGATGAATCCCACCCATGTTACAGAGGGTAATCTGCTTTACTCAAAATCCACCAATTTAAATGTGAACCTCATCCAAAAACACCTTCACAGAAACATCCAGAATGATGTTTTACCAACTATCTGGCACCGTGGCCCAGCCAACTTGTCCCATACAATTAACCATCTCAGCTTCTAAACACTTAATACAGCTTCCTGCCACTACCATCATGACCAACCACAAAAGGGGGAGTTTCTCTTGACCCTTGGAATTTTCTCACTGTTATTCCAGAACCATCGCCAAGCTAACCCCATGGATATTAGGCTCCTCCCATAAAGAATGGACACAGAAAGTCAGAGGGTTTGCATGGGGGGTAGGGGGGTGGAAGTTTCCTCCAGCACAGCTGAAATATGCCCTTACCTCTGAGAAAACATTAAGAGAAATAAAAGGAAGTGATTACAGAAAACTCCAAGTGATTACAGAAAACCAGTTGCTAAGTTCCCAAAGAACAGATCTCTGGTTCCAGCATCATTCGCTCCTTCACAGTTGTCTAGGCCTGGCCGCACCTGATCCCTGCCTGGGAATCAAACATTTCTCACCAAACGACCCCTCTTGTTAATTCCTAGAATTGTGGCTTCCCCTGCCCAAACTTTTTCTCTCCCCCTCCCCACTAAAAGACTGGTTGAAACATCTGTGGATAGACCTTCCGAGGAGGACTAAGTAGTTGGAATTTCAAGTCCAGCCCAAACCCTCATCCTTGTCTCACTGACACTTGTCATATAAGGAAAGAGTTATCTTCTCATAGTTTTTTTCTTACCAGTTTTACCCTTAAACCAGGAGCTCAAGAACAAACCCCCACCATGTTGACCCCAGGCTTGAACAGACAGATCATGGCTTACATTCTCTGTGGTATGAGGTGGGGAAGATGTGTCCTCCGTGAAGGTAACGACCTGTGGAGTTTCCATAATATACAGTCATCCCCCTGATGGAGCTGAGCATAACTTCAGCTACTATAGGCTGGAGCGTTCCACTGATAGGCCACCAGTGCATAGCACGGAGTACAAACCTACGGGATTTTCCGCCCAGCACATCTTTTCCAGGGATTTGTCCCCTCCCTACCTCTATTCTCACAACCCCTCCATACATACATTTCTGCCACAGGAGCCACCATATGCATACATTAGGGCCTAGCTCCTTGGCTATTGCTCATGCATCCACAGGCTAGCACCAGACTTAAGCCGAGCCACAGTCCTTCTTTGTGGCTTGTGGTCTTGCAATGAAGTAAGAGTCAAACTAAGCTTTCTCCTGTGGGTCCACACTTAGCTCTAAAACTCAGGTACTTTTGGCAAGCATATGTTCCACCAAGTGGAGAAAGCTAGTCTGAAGTGAGAGAGAGTGGAGCCAACATCTAGAGAGATACATGAGATTGAGAAGAATCTCGACGAACTTCTAGTCCCTGGCTTGAAGTAGTCATAACCCACCTGTACCTCTGGCTCTCCCTATGTCTGGATTATTCAATGCTTTCAAGAAGTCTATGGAAGAAAAAAAAAAAAAAGAACAATAATAACAACAACAAAACCACATCAGTATTCTTCCAATAAATTGCCTTTCTTACCTAAGATAGGTTTGGGTTTCTCACATTTGCAACCAAAAGGTCCTAAACATGCTATAATGTGGAATTCTTCAATGCCAATTTGTATACTGGTAACAGCACCACAGATTCTGGGAGAACTAAGTGAGATGATTAATGTGGAAGTACTTCATCACCTATAAAACACGATGCATGAATGTGATTCTTCTGAAGTCCTTATAGTCAATTAACTGGGAACTAAAATTTCTGCTTAAAGACCAGAAGGTTGGTCATGCTTCACGATTTTCTCACTTTTTCATACTTTTTGTGATATATTACCGCTTCTTGTGATCTTGAGGTTTACCTAATATGAAGTCATCTTTAGATTAATAGAACTTTGAATACAAAAGCAATGTATGTCTTTTAAGCACAACAATAGCATTTGTAAAATGGCCTATTATCCATCTCAATAATCTGTAATACTGGATGCTCAGGGATCTGTGAAGTTAGCAAGACATCCTGGCGCTATTTTAAATATTTTTAGATGTCTCAATACAATTTTACACATACCACATATTTACTTATACAAGTTAATTATAACATCTTATTTCTTTCATCTTATTTCTTTGCTTTGGGCTAAAATTACATCAATTCAGTCTGGCAACTGATCAACTCCTGTTGCTCAAAAGTTCTGATCGCCTGTTAATGATACCGTGGGCATGCATCTGACGGAGTCAGGGGGTCAGACCGCTCAAGTGCCATTAAAATGCCATCTCTCTGGTTCTTGAATCCTTTTTGCTATTCCCAATACAGATATTCCTGAGATGAGAAACCAATTAGGCCACATTTCCTGAAGCACTCCCAGGAAAACACCTCTAATAGCAGAGCAGGGTGAATGAAGAACCCCAGGGAACTGAGTGAACCAAGCCTGAAGCAGCTGAAAGTCCAACATTTAAATCAAGTCTCCTGCTGGATTTAGCATTCATACACATTTTACATCCTACACCATAATATATGCAGGTTTGCTCTCATATAAAGCTTGGCAGCAAATAGAACCAGTCCCGTAAAAAGATGCACTCCATTATAGCCTGCGGCCGTAGGTGACCCTGTGACACACTGTCCAGCCAGATGAGGAACAAGCCCTGGGAAGGGAGCCTGGTAAGACCCCATGGAGGAAGTCAGAGAAGGAAGGCACTGAAATGGTGGCAGGTGAGTACCAAAGCGAGTGTACAAGGCCAGGGGATGTGTTTGTCATTGTGGGCAGACCCACTCAAGGGGAGCCTTCCCCACAGGCCCCAGGGAATGGGAGGAAGGGCAGAGCTGGGGAAGCGGAGCTGTGGGAGCCGGGAAATGAAGAGGCAGGCCCAGTTCTTCCTCAGGAGGCTCTGCTCCCTTCCCTTCTGGCTGCTCTGGGCCCACAGTAACCCTTCCTTCCACTTCCTCTTTCCTCTCCTGTTCCTTAACCTCTTTTTTGTTACTCCTTCCACTCATTTTCCTTATTTCCTCTTCCACTCTCCCCTTAATCTAAATGTAGGGTTTCCTATTGTCTGTGTGTTGGGAGGTGGGGGGATGGAAAGGAGTGGGATCAACACTGTATCATCTCTTCATGAAGAAGGAAACATTTTCAGTTCCTTTAATTTCATGCCAAAAGATCTAAATGGATATGAACACAATGGAGAAGGGGGAAAAAAACATTCTGCCATTTTTTTCCACTCTGTACTAACAGATATGGAGGCCGGTGTTGGAAGTGGCTTTCAACATCACTGAGCTTTAGCGATTCTCAAGCTTTTGCAATTGAGGGACTCTGTCAAATCAATTTATCAGAAACAAACAAACAAAAAAGTATTATCTTTAGCGTATAAATTAAACCATTATGCTCAATATTCAGGGCCCATGAAAGGTAACAGAAAATATGAAATGGTCAGGAGAAAGAGGAGAGGCAAAGGGGCAGGGAAAGTTTCACTCAGCAGGTGCTGTGATGGGTGGCACTGGTGTCCGTGGGACCCAGGAAGTATGTAAAGTTGCCTTTTTCTCTCCTGGGTGGTTGTCATAAGTTCTTGGGAGACTCTCACTTCTATGGACTTTCATTTGCTGTTCCTGTGACAAATGTCCGTCAATGTCTTTAGACTGGTGACTAATGAGTCTTCCATCAATCCCTACCTCCAGGCTCTTCTCTTGAGGTCACCTTGCCATCCTAGGTAGCTTTCTTACAGAAAATCTAAGGCAACCACCAGCTAGCTCTTGCTCTTTCTTACCTGCATCTGGCCCATAAGAAGCATGCACCTCTGGTCTTTCATTCAAGGAAGTACGGCCATGTCCTAAGTCACACCCTCCACTCCACATGGAGGGCCTTAGCCAGCCACTGGCACTAGGTCTCTGACAAGGGGGTCAGATATAGGTCCATGGGGTCTCCTCAAACTGCAGGAGGCACAGATCAAGTATGCCAAGTGGTCTTCCTGAAGCTCTGCTCACTGATCATGGGGTGAGGGAAAAGCACCCACTTTTACCCCCTCCATGGGGAAAGAATACCAACAGCATACTGACAACCCTCTCTAAAAAACTTTCAACTCCATCCATTCTTGGCCTCTTCAACTTTAATTGTTTTGTCTTCCAAATTGGGTGAGGGATAAGGTTTGCAAAACTAGTGTTGGTTCTACATAGCAATCTCGTTTCTCCAACAATACGTCTTAAGTTCACATTTATAACAGCTGAACTAAGATACTACTGAAATGAACTCAGACATTTGTAAACAGGTGAATGGTCAAAGGTCAGGCTCTGCCTCCATGATGTCAGTCAGGCATTTGCAGAGCCTTGGAAATGCCCACATGAAGCCATCCCACTGACAAACACTGGTCTGGTCAAGCTCTTCCTATTAGAAAGGAGGAACCTGAGGCCTCGATGTGTTGAGAAATTCTCAGGATCACACAACTACAGGCAGCAAAATGAGAACCAAATCCCAGTCCCTGGGGTGCATGGGTGACACAGTTGGTTGAGCGTCCAACTTGATTTCAGCTCAGGTCATGATCTCAGGGTTGTGAGATAGGGCCTCAGGTCAGGCTCCACACTCAGAGTAGAAGTGTGCTTGCGAGTCTTTCTCTCCCTTTCCCTCTGCCCCTCTCCCCACTTGTGCTCTCTCTCTCCCTAAAACAAAATTAAATATAAAATAAAATAAAATAAAATATAAAATAAAATAAATCACAGTCCCTGGATGCCTACCCTGGTACGTTTATCACCACATAGTCTCGGCTGGCTCCTGAGTCTCTTGGAGAAGTGTAGGAAACTTGCATGGGCTGGGTAGCCCCTGTGACTCTATAGTCAGAAGGCTGGCCTCACATCCTGGCTCCTCATGTACCCCCTGAGTGATCCTGGGCAAATCTCTTATCCTCTCCAAGCCTTGGGTTTCTGTCCATAAAACGGCATTGATAATGGTATGAGGAACATAACGGATAATTTACAGGGAAGTACTTTCCAAACTACTGTGCCTTGGGCAAATGTTAGTTGTCATTATTATTATGACATGAGGGAGGTGGTGATCACAGTTTGTTCAGGATAACTTTAGTCTTAGAATTATTACGAGATTTATAATTTGTAACCGTGCTTCGTCACAAGAAATGCATGACCTAAACAAACTCCAAAAGCCTTTCATATAACCTTTATGCAACTGTAAGGCTATCTATTACCTAGCCTATAAAAATATATATATTTTTTAAAGATTTTATTTATTTTTTGACATAGAGAGACACAGCGAGAGAGGGAACACAAGCAGGGGGAGTGGGAGAGGGAGAAGCAGGCTTCCTGCCGAGCAGGGAGCCCGATGCAGGGCTCGATCCCAGGACCCTGGGATCATGATCTGAGCCGAAGGCAGATGCTTAACGACTGAGCCACACAGGTGCCCCAAAAATATATATATTTTTTAAAGAGAGCAGTACCCATGTTCTACTAATGCTACAGCATTAAAGAACAAACAGCAAAGGACAGATACATTTAGTCTCCATCCAAGAGCTGTGAGGACAAAGCGAGATAAACAAACAAAGGGAGATTACAGAACACCCTAGAACAAAGGCACGGGTGTCGCCACAGGCCTGGGCAACACCTGTCCAGAGCAAGAGGAATTTACCTCCCAAGTTTGTGGAAGAGCGAATGGCCTTGCCCTGAGGAATCATTTGATAACAGAGCACAGGGCACCCACTTCAACACCATGCGCTGCCTGATAGGCTTTCTGAAATGCAGAGGAAAAACACACCAGGTGCCTCCCCCAACAGTTGACGCAGGACCTACGCCAAGGCGAAGGCACAGAAAATGTCAGGAGACATCTAGGAGTGTCTACAGAGGCTCCAAGGGAAGGCTGCCGGCATTGGAGGGTGCCCCGAGGAAGAAACCCCGCCCTTTATCCTTGCTTGATCTCTTCGGATTGCAAAATATGTGCAATGCTCTTGTCTGACCTAGGAGCCCTTCCGAAGGAGGAAAAGGGGGTGGGGAGAGAAACACTCGACAGAGGGAAAAGTTTTCATCTTCACGGTCACCGTTTTGTGAGAGAAGTGAGATGGCAAAAAGGAAAGGACTTCACTCAGACCAGAAAACTCTAGTAGTTACTAGCCAATTTCAGCCTTCCTAGAAGGGATCATAAGGCCAAGCTTACATCTGTTGTTGTTTTAAGATTTTATTTATTTATGAGAGAGAGAAAGAGAGAGAGAGACAGCATGAGTTGGGGGGGGAGGGGCTGAGGGAGAAGAAGACTCCCCGCTGAGCAGGGAGCCCGATGTGGGGCTCGATCCCAGGACCCTGAGATCATGACCTGAGCCAAAGGCAGACACTTAACCTACTGAGCCACCCAGGCACCCCCTACATTTGTTTTTATTTACATTTATTAAAAGCAAGAAAAGCAAGTTTGGGATTAACCACAGATAAGTAAAAGCACTGAGCTAAAGGACCAGTATGTGGGAAGCTAAGGCCTGGGTGCACCATGACACAAGGTGACTCAGGTAAACCAAAGGGGGTGGCAGCCCAGTTAACTCCCAACAGGCAGCTTGGATCCATTTATGTCTGATACTTAAAGCTATTTCATCTTTCGTGTTTTCTCAACATAATCATATATATACATACTAAATCGATTTAAAAGAACTTATGCACACCAACTTTATTTTGTTTTCCATTTAAAAGGTCATTTTTCCTTCAGTTTTAGGGCACAAGGGCTCTGAGGACAATCACTCTACCAGTCTCATCTACAAGTCTAGTCATTCTATTACAAAAGGCCAAATTTGGCCCAACCCTGAAGAGATACTATGCAGTCTATTCAGGGCACCTGGGAGACTCTTGGGCATCCAGGCAAGATACGCCTGAGTGTGGTTAAATGGGGAATGGGAAGAGCAGTGAACATTTTGGAAAGTGGCCTTAAAATTAAAATCTCTTAAGATAAAATCTGCATTCAGTCAGCATCCATTTGCCAAGTTGGGGGCCAATTCTGGATGCCCTCTGGAGTTTTCAGACTTACAGAGTTTGCTTTCTGTGACTCTGAGCCCTTCCACTGGAGACCTGGGGTTTTAACAACGCATGTCCCCACAGGGAGGAGCCTAGTCCCTGGAACATAGTACCAGCTCAGTGGACGTTGAACTGTATGACTATTAAACCCTAAATGTATTTTTTTATCTAACCATCCCCTCTTTGTTTACTTCTTATCTCTCATAGGGATTGGTGCTGTACAGGCAGGAACTAGTGAGTGAATAAATGAATAAATGGGTGTGTTAATTAATGCATATTGTCTGATTATACATAAAAGCATTTGTATAGCTTATGAATGTAATAGTGGTTTTTTTTCCCTAATGCTCTTTGCTTGAATGTGGTGCCGTTATTCATTATGATAAATGCACCTTTATATTTGTAAGACTTTGTGCTATTTACAAAATGCTTTTACATGCATTATCTTATTTAATCCTCATGGTGCTGCAAAGTGGATATTATTATCCCCCACTTTAGATAAGATAGGTGATTTGTCCAAAGTACACAGTTGAGCACAGAGCCGGACTTGAATCCAAGTTTTGCCACATATAATTAGCAGTCTTTTCCCCGGGGTGGAAGCGTGAGTCGGAAGGCACAAGTTATATGCATTTGTAAACAGACACCTGTTTCGGAAGATGTGCTAGTGAGTCCTGTCCAAATAGGGGAAGTGGCATCTCTAAACTCCTGACAGCCTCTCCCACAAGGCAGCTGGCTTGCTGCTGGCTACATCTGTTCTTGAATCACAGCGATCTTATGCCAGGCCACTCCACAGGACTTACATTTGATTGTAGCCACTTGATTCGAACATAACTAGTGTGAAGCGGGGATATTCAGGCGATTAACCAGTTATCATTTTGTTTACACAATGATAAACAATCTTTGGGGGAGATTTTTGTCTTTGAGTTGAGTGGCTATATTCACGGAGATACCCCAGTTGTTTCCTCTCCAGTTAAATGTCAGCCCACAACAAAGAAGCCAGCAGGCCCGAACAGCAGGAGTCAATAGGGAAACAAAAACAAAAACAAAAACAAACCTAGGCCTCAGAATGTGGCCTGCTTCCTAAGGCCGCCCCTGGTGCTCTTTTTGTGTACGAATGATCTGTGTGGTTGGCATTGCTGCTTACGATCCTACAGCCGTAAGGACCTTAGAAACCATTTAGTGTGGTAGGTTTCACACTTTGAAAAGATGGTACTGAACGCTTTACTTAAATGAAATCGAATATAGAAGCCTGATGAGTAAAGCAAATCCAAGCACATTTGCTTTGGTTGATGAGGAGATTGGGATGAGCCTAAGGGTCCCCTCCCAACAGAACTCTAAAAGCAGGGGAGCCCTCGTTTTACATCTGAGGAAACGAGGCCGAGAAAGTGAAACGACCAAGGTGAAGAACAAGGGAACGCACTCTCGTGGTTCTGCCACCGTTTGGATTTCTCCACAGCCCAGGTCCGTTCAGCTTTCATTTCTACCGGGTTTCCAGTCTCCTCCCACATCCCATCCTAATTCCACCATGACGCCCGCTTCCGGTACACATAGCCACCCCAACATTCTAAGTGTGCCACCACCAGGGAGAGAACGTCCTATTTCCCAAATGTGCCTGGTCAGGAGACTTAACAAGATCCCTTGTTAAAAATGCAGATTCTTAGATTGCCTTTTTTGCAGATTCTGATTCAACTGGCTTGGGATGAAACCTAGGTGATTCTTTTTATCAGTGAAGTTTGGGAAACCCTTGTTGGACGTAATGGGTCAGGGACGTCCCCTTACGGGGAACGTAAAGCAAATACCTAAGTGGGCGATTTGTCTGTCACCCATAAAGCGAGAGGAGATCTGAGTATTGTCAGAAAAGTTTTCTCTCTTCTCCACAGTCAAGGAATGTCAGTCAGTTCACAGGCAGAAAGGAAGAATTTCAACGAAAGAAATATTTCCATTTGCTTTTGAGACCACAAGGCTTAGAAGGCATATTACTCTAGAAGGTCACGTGTGACTTGCATCAGTAGATGTGCTCTCTGCTCCCTCGCTGACCACTACCTCCTGACTGCCCACGTCTGCTCGGGGACTCTTGTGCTACTTGCCCTCTGCCCACAGGGTCTGCTCCAGGTCCTTATTCTCTTCCTAAATCCTCAGTGTGCTTCGTCTAACACACCATTCCTCCAATGCAGCCTGGACTCCAGGATCAACCATATCTGCAGGGCACCCATTTAGCCACCCTAGACCCGCCAGGACATCCTGTTTGACTATGTCTATAACCCAGGCGTCCGCTCCCTGGAAGTGTCTCAGCCCTCCAGTAAACTGGTGCAACTCTTTCTTTGAACATTTACACTTACCCTTCCAACCTATATATGATAATCTGCCCCCATTTTGCTTTAGGAATATAAATATTTGTCCTTCAAAACCTGGGGCCTATCTCATTTCCTTTCTGGAAGCCATGTGTCTATAACCTGTGTCTCCATTCTACTTGACTCCAGAGCCCTCTGCCTTTGTCTCTGATTGCTTTTCTGCTAATCCTAGAACTAGAGGACTACTCTTTTCCTTTGTAATAATACAGCCATCAGTGATGCTGGCCTCAGAGGATGGGGCCACAGAGAACCAGGCCTCTCGGTGCCACATCATCCTTACTTCCCTACATCACAATTAACACAAGGCTACTGTGTAAACAGACTATAATGAAGATTGGGGGATAATCAGAGGGAACATATCTACAACTGGATGCTGAATATAGTTGTTTCCAGAGTCCACGGAGAGAGGATTTTAAACTCATGATAGAGGTTTTCTCATGGACAAATTCCAGTTACTAGTCCTGTTTCTTTTTTTTTTTTAATTTTTTTTTTTTATTTATTTATTCATGAAAGTCATAGAGAGAGAGAGAGAGGCAGAGGCAGAGGGAGAGAAGCAGGCTCCCCGCCTAGCAGGGAGCCCGATGCAGGACTCGATCCCAGGACCCTGGGATCATGACCTGAGCCGAGGGCAGACGCTTAACCATCTGAGCCACCCAGGTGCCCACTAGTCCTGTTTCTGTCTCCTGAGGTCTTCAGAGAGATCTCCTCCATAATCCCTTACTATATGAATAAGGATCCTCTCCATAGATTAATTATATTTACCCTAGAATTTGTCCCAACCATACCCACATTGCTCCCCAACACACACACACACACACACACACACATACATGCACACAGACCTATATGCATGCACATTAGGACAATTCATATAATAATCCATAGCAGCACTCTGAGAATATCACACCTATTCATGAGCATGGGATATGAAGACAGTTGGGCTAGGCTCCAGGGTTCCATATCCTGTTTATTATGGGTTACTGTGCATATGTAAGATGAAGCTATACCTCTATATTCTCTATTTCTACTCCTGCTTATCTTCAGGTCACCTTTAAGAAACACATATATGCATGCTCCCAAGAAGAAATAAAATTCAATTTCCCAAAACCAACCTAGTCTATAAAATTTTCCCAACCCCAGAAAAAAATACCCTTTATACAATTATGCAGAGGGACTACAGATCCCTTTAACCCAATCTCCTTGTTTTAGCTTCTGCCTTCTTACCCACAACAATCAGACTGAGTGGATTGCTCACATAGCATATTGGTAACACTACAAAAATGTGATCAAAGTCAGTCCTGTGCTTTCTCTATTCGGTTATGATCTTATCCTCTCCCAAATACTATGAGGGGGGTGGAGCAGATAAGGTATATCACTAGTTATCCTTCAATATCCATCCTCCCTTTTCACAGTAACAGAGTTTGACCGGGGCACATGGCTTCTTAGCTATAGACCTCTACTGTAACTAACCATTCCTATAGCTACAGGTGGCCGTGTGACCACTGGTTCCGGCCAACAGAATGTCAGAAGTGCTGTGTGCCATTTTTCTCGGTTTTGCCCTTCAGAAGATCGAGTGCCTGCTCCTGGCCCTTTGCTTCCTTCCTGCTGGCTATAGGATGGCTAAAACAAAACACCTTAAATCCAGATGCAGACTTCCTACCTCTCTGGGCTTCTGCAGAGAAGGAAATGGGCATCTACTTTGTGTAAGCCAACGTCTTTGGGGGTACTCTTTATTACAGACGCTTAGGTGGACCCTGTCAAGTACAAATTCTCATGGATGCCAAGTTCCTTAAAAGTGACGTAACCAGTAAGAGGCAGAGCTGAGCCTTGGCTCCAGTTCTCTAAACATAGGGCATTCCTCAACCATCCTAAAGATGTCATTGTCAGAACTTGGACACTTTGTAATAGAGTAGAGATAGCATATTATGAGATGTGACATTTTATGGCATGTCCTTTTGTACTTTCCTTGTTATAAGTTTGCTTCTGTTAAGATATTGCTGTCCAATGATCACCAACATCTACTGCAACAGCGGCCTCCCTCTAACCTGGGGGCTTAAGCGTATAGCACACTTCTGGAAGCAATGACTTCTTTCTCTCTGGCAGATTTAGCAGGGAATTTACAGTCTTGAAACTTAAAGGCAGAAAACTTATAACCAACAAGGATAATAGAGGCTTTACAAATAAGTAGAGGAAATGGAAGGTCTAAATAATGAGAGCTAATTTCTACTGACTCAGTAAATGTAGCTCCCTCCCTCGATCCTTTTCCAACAATCCTGCTAAGACCCACAGTGGGTAAAAGTGAAATGACCTTATCATTGCCAAAAAAAACACTGGGAGGCAGAAATTTAATTTTAAACCACCATTCCTCAACCTCACCAGGAAGAATAAATCACTATTTGATAACTCCACACTAACTCCATCCAAAGAATGGATGTGATTAACCCTATTTTTGGATTTGCTTTAATCACTAATAGCAAACTCATGTAGCATTTACTATGTACCAACACCATTCCATG
The DNA here is from genome assembly GCF_011800145.1 of Mirounga leonina. Taxonomy (NCBI): domain Eukaryota; kingdom Metazoa; phylum Chordata; class Mammalia; order Carnivora; family Phocidae; genus Mirounga; species Mirounga leonina. The sequence continues at coordinate 68,330,517 of NW_023270268.1, read as the reverse complement.
TGATTTTCACATACTGACTCTCCTTTTCCTTACAACTCATAGGGACAACCACAGATGCAATTGTTTTGTTCATTTTGCAGACAAGGAAGCTGAAGGCACAGATATATTTTACATGCTCGTTAGTAGACTAGTTAGATCTTAATAGGTGTGGAAAATGCCATCTTGTGGCATTTTTTGGTTGTTGATGGTATGCTGGATCTTAGTTGTTGATGAAGTGTGACTATTTACAATTTCACTCACCATTTCCCTTCCCCCAAAATCATACTCCACTGAAACTAACCTGCTTCCTCAGTGGGCAAAAAAGAACTACCTGACTATAATGAGTTTGTACCTAAAAGATCATTCTCAGCCAGATCAACTGTTCTCCTGTTCAAGAAATTGTGTCTTCATGTTTATGGAGCACACATCTCAGTGTTGAAAATTGTCATGTTTTCCAACTTACTTAGTATCACTCCACAGTTGTTTTTAATAGAACATCTGGTGTATTGCTATATAAAATGACCGTAAGAACTAGCATACTAATATTTATCTTTGCTTTAGGAAAAAATAGAGTATTTAAATACTTTGAAAAACCTATGCTCAATGAGAATCGACATTTAACAAAGATTCCACAAAAGGTACAATGGATTTTGACTGTTTTAGTTATGAGGATGCTCTTCTAATGAAATTTATTTGTAACTCCCTGTTTTCTTTGAATAATTCCAAAGATTTTTATAAGTTTTTAGTGTCAAGACAATACTTGTCAAGATAAGTTTTTAGTGACATTTTTAGTCACATTGTTTCATAGTATCCAATTCTACCATTGAAACTGAAATATTTTGTTTTGCTGTTTGTCAATTCAAACAGTCCAAACTGCTTTTCTTCTTTAAATAATACTAATTTTTGCCTATGCTGTATATGGCAGTAATTCATAATTTTCTCCATTCTCACCTTTTTCCATTTGGAACTGCAAAGTGCTTGACCAAAAAACAAACAAACTAACTAACTAAATGTCTTAACAATATCCCCTTGCAGATAGAAGTGGCCCTGTGTTCTCACCAATGAGATATAAATGGATGTCACTGGTTGGGACTTTGAGAAAACCTCGTTAAAAGCGGCAATACAGGGGCGCCTGGGTGGCTCAGTCAGTTACGCGTCTGCCTTTGGCTCAGGTCATGATCCTGGAGTCCTGGGATCGAGTCCGCACTGGGCTCCCTGATCAGTGGGGAGTCTGCTTCTCCCTCTCCGTTTGCCTCTCCCCTCCCCCCACTCATGCTCTCTCCTCTCTCAAATAAATAAATAAAATCTTAAAAAAGGGGAGGGGGCAGTGCAGACTCAGCTAACATATTTTCCTTTGCCCTTACTCTTCTTCTTCCTTCCTTCTTAGAGAGTAGATATGATACCAGAAGTGGTACAGGGATCTTGGCTCACGAGGCAACACGCATCCACTAAGGAGAGCTGAATGGAGGCACAGAGGGGCCTGGATTATATTGGTAGCAGGCAGCTACCGTACCAACCCTATAAAGCCTAGCTCCAGACATCACATAATGTGAAGAAATAAAAACCTTCATTTGTTTAAGCTTCTGTTTTTCTGGTTTCTGTTACTCACAGCCAAGTACAATTTCTAACTTCTAAGTGATTAAACAGTAGCAGAGTATATAAAGGTTTTCAACATCTTGAAGCTTAAAAATTGGGATAGGTCTACAAAGCATGGTTAAACATTCTGTTATACAGCCATTAGGTATTTTCCAACAATATTTGAAATCAAATCATCTGTTGGTGAATCAGATCAATCATTTGAAAATATGATTCAGTTATTAAGAAAGACAAAAATACTAACGCTACCGTCCACCCTCCATTTATTTCAGTAAAATAAATTTGGACATGGTGGAAAAACATGCAGTATAATTTTTTCCCTTTGGAAATTGACAGGAAGTACAGAAGGTTTGGGGGTTTTTAACATGAAGAATTCTTGTGCTCAGGAATATGGATATATGTAGTAGGAACCTCTAAACTGTGGAGTCCTAAAAAATATGAAAATACTAGTAAGTATATATATATGTATATATATGTGTATATATATATGTATATATATACACATATATATACATATATATATATATCCTCCATTTAGAATGCGTCAATCATGGGCCAAGCTCTATAGTAGATCTTGGGACTTGGAGGCAGGCCTTTAGACTAACCCTAAAATCTGGGTTTTCTTTCTCTCAATCACCAGTCAAAACATAAGAATCCTATACCTGAAAAAGAGAGGTATTCAGTAGATTCGATGATGTATTGTTGAGTTTATTCTCTTCTTGTCCCATAATGCTGAGAAAGCCTCCATTCCCAAAGCAAATACAAAGTGAAGAGATGTGGAGAGGTGTTTTATGTGATTAAAAATTCTCTCAGTAATAGCTCCTAACCACAACTGTATAGTTTTCTATTGCTGTATAACAAATTATCACACATTTAGTGACTTAACCACTACCATTTGTCACTTTCAGTAGGTCAGAAGTTCAGCAGGGATAGTGGGTTATCTGCTCAGGGTCTCGCAAGGTTAAAATTAAAATGTCAGTCAAGCGTATTCTCATCTGGGGACTAGGACCCTCTTCCAAGCTCACTCAGGTTGTTGGTACAACTCAGGTCTTTGTGGTATAGGACTGAAGTCCCTATTTTCTTGCTGGCTTTCAGCCAGAGGTATTTAGAGTTTAGCTTCATGTCCTCCTTCTCTCACCACTTGGCAGTTAGTTTGTCTTCAAGACCAGAAAGAATATTTTATGGGTGCTATACCTTCTTTAAAAAGCTCATTTGATGAAGTAAGACCCACCCAGGATGATCTCCATTCAAGGTAGTGGTACCCCCTCACATTCCCTGTCCCCACTCACCCTCCAGGGGAGGGGATTTTAGAGGGTCTGTGCACCAAGGGACAGAATCTTGGGGCCACTTCAGAATCCTTCCTACCACAACAACCAAGAGCATTTTGTTGCTTGAAAAAGTAGTCATAATGGTCACTTTAATTCACAACTCTGAAGAGGGAGGCAATGCCTACATTCTTGACCTAATCTGGGAAAATCATTGTCAACACTGCACTGTCACCACTGTTTTGAAATTAGGTATTCAACATTTTAGGATGACTCCTCCTTCAAGCTAGCATTTTAAAAGAGATTAACTGTTACTCTTCCATTCTTTTGTATAATATGCCATAAGCAGTCCACTTTGACCCCCACCCATGAGGCTGGAGCCCAAGAGTTGCAATAATGACAATCCCCTCATTGGGCTAGTTCTTTAGCGTGGCCCTGGACTTTACTGATGAAAACATAGCACTTTTCTCTAGCCTTCCCAATTATCCACCAAGCTACTTAATAACCTTTATTAAATCTATTCCAACTAAAACTAGCCAGAGTGAATTGTTTGCAAACAAGACACTGACCAAGATAATAGTTAATGGCAGATGTGGTGATGGACAACAGATTTTTCAAGAAATGAAGATGTGTGGCTGGTGAAAAGGTAGTGAGAATCCAGAGAATCCAGACCACTGCAACAGTGGAGAGAGAGTTACTTAAGTCATCACTTGATCAAGGATGGATGAGGAGCCTATCAATGGCAGGACTTTGGCAGGGACCCGTGATTGCAGTTGTACAAGAATAGGCAGGAATATGGAAGAAAAGACTGAAGATCAGTCTGGACGCTGCTAATTGTGATGAGAACAAAAAGACAGTGTGATGGTTAATTTTATGTGTCAGCTTGGCTAGGCCACCATACCCAGATATTTTGGTCAATATATACCCATATCCATTATATGTATATACATTCTCTCTCTCTCTCCCTCTCTCTATTGGTTCTGTTTTTCTGAAGAACTCTAATACAGATAGGCTTAAAGTTTGACCATGACCTGGATTAAGTTATGGTAACAGAATGGTGTATGCCCTTAAAAAGAATGCCTTATGTGGCTACAGACGGTTGTAACAGAAAATATAACACACAGAGTATCCTATACATTGTTGAATTACACCAGCTGATTTCACAGTTTCATCGCTTCTCTTGTATGAAAATGAAGGTATTTAGGGAAGAGTAGTACCACTCCTCAGACCCCTAATAATTAGAGTGGGAGATATGGGAGGAGTCTGATGATTCACCACACTCCAAACTTCCTAATTTAACTGAGCCATTTCTGATCTAATGACACCGTCCCTGTCTTTCTTGAATTCCACATAACAGCCTAGACAGAGGCAATTATTTTACAAGGAAAACCTACTTCTCCTCACTCTCCTCCCGTGAGAATCCTCATGGCCTACAGGCTTATAATAGAAATTTCCAGAGGCTTATTACAAAGTGAAACCAGAAAAGAGAAAGCTTGTAGACATGAATATTACACACATATAAGCAAGCAAAATTTTGCTTATTTAAATCAGCCAAAACCTGGCAAATACATGGGGGAATGGATTTTGAACATGCTTGAAGTGGACAGATTTTCCAATAATGGCAGAACAATATCTTCCATCCCATATACTCCCCTTTGATTTTCCTTCCATCAGGAGTTGAATTTTCTCATTCCTTCACTTTGAATTTGAGTGGGCTTGTAGGAAAAGTGAAGTTATGTAAAGTTATACAACTTCAAGGCTGGGTCATAAAGAGCAATAGTTTCCACCTAGCTCTCTTTTTGGAATGCTTACCCTTAGAATCTAGACACCATACTGTGTGCAAGTCCAAGAAACCACAGGAAGAGGCCACATGTGAGTTCCTAACCCATGGTCTCAGCTGACTTCCCAAGCAGAGGCTTAGCATCAATCACCAAACAGGTGAGTAAGCAGGCCCTCACTTGGCTCCCCACCACACCCCAGCTTTCGAATATTTCCAGTTGAGGCCTCAGACCATCATGCAACAACCATGATCTGTCCCCACCATACCCTCTCAACCCTCTCAATTCCTAATGTTTAGAATGCATGAGCTTAACAACAACACTGAGTTTGGAGTAGCTTGTTACACAGCCCTAGTAACTGAAACCGCACCAAGGCAAATGAACATAAATTCAGATTGGTCTGAGTTACTGATATGATTATACTTTTTAAGATTCTACAGTCAATATGCTAAGTCAAATAGTTAAAGTTCTGCTGAACTGGTTCACTGAAATCTGGATTCTGTAGTGGTCTTCCCTAAATGAAGATGTAAAAGTTGTCTGACAGGGACGCCTGGGTGGCTCAATCGGTTAAGCATCTGCCTTCGGCTCAGGTCATGATCCCAGGGTCCTGGGATCAAGTCCCACCTCGGGCTCCCTGCTCAGCGGGGAGCCTGCTTCTCCCTCTGCCTGTCACTCCTCCTGCTTATGCTTTTTCTCTGACAAATAAATAAATAAAATCTTAAAAAAAAAGAAAAAAGTTGTCTGACATTATAAAGAGGAAGAAATATAAAGATTTGGGATGAATAAGAATGTTGGTGAATATTTATAATTTGCAAACCACACACACACTATGGTCCTCAAGAGAGCCCAGAAGAAAATCCTTTCACGACACCATCAGCGCATTGGTGAGAGCCAACATCTTTGAAAAGAGCTGTTCTCTGTGGACAAGGGACACTGTCATGGAAATGGGCTCTCTGATTAGCAGATCTTTGGTTGATTTAGTAGCAGTTCTTAACTTCAAAAGACAAGGTGAATCAGAGGGGGAGATGAACCATGAGGGACTATGGACTCTGAGAAACAAACTGAGGGTTCTAGAGGGGAGGGGGTGGGGGGATGGGTTAGCCTGGTGATGGGTGTTAAAGAGGCATGTACTGCATGGAGCATTGGGTGTTATACACAAACAATGAATCATGGAACACTACATCAAAAACTAATGATGCAATGTATGGTGATTAACATAATATAATAAAATTAAATTAAAAAAAAAAGACAAGGTGAACATGATTATGGTAACAGACAACTGGGCCAGCACAATAATCATATGATTCATGAGAAAGTGATCTTTGACAGTGCTAATTGGTCAAGGGATCCCCAGTACAAAAACATAAAAGCAATGCACTAAGATCCTTTTTGATATAAAAACAAAACAAAAGTAAACAATGACAGAACAGTAAAAGCTTCAGAATTATGAAGGACAAAGGCATAAAATGAGCTGCCATGATAGAGTCTGAACCCAATAATCAGTGCCCAGATCTGAGTCATTTCACAGACCTGGAAGCCTACCAGTGAAGGAGGGAGCCCCAAAAATCCTTGAGAAAAGACCCTAAGATGATATCACATGTAAATGATGTATAAATGATGTATAAATCTCTCTTCTGGCCTTCTCCAGTGGGATCTGCAGCCATTTTGCAAGAATGAGAAAAAGAAAAACACTTTTGGAGATGACTGAACATTGGCTCTGAGCTACAATTAGTCTATGAAAACCCAAGTTTTTACTATGTCCCACTGGTCAAAATATAAGCTAATGGGGGGCAGTTGATAGTGAGTTTTGTAGACTTAGTCACTCTTGAAGTGGATCTGGGACTTCCACAAAACTATCTTGTTAACATTTTCCCAGTTCTCAAAATAGAATTTGAATAGAAATACTCAGCAACTGGGGAAATCCCCATATTAGCCCTTGAGTCCCATAATAAAAGCTTACATTTTGGTAAAAATGACCAAATGTAAATCCCAACAGGTAGCTACACTCTCAAAATGTTGAATCAAAGGCAGTACCACACACCTGGGGTAACCATAGAGACTAATGGTCACCATTTGACTATTATCATATTCTTATCTAATTTACCTATCTGGCTTTTGCAGAAGAAAGATGGATCTTGCACAATGACAAAGAATTATTTTACATTTAGTTGGGCTGTCACATTGTAAGGATGCTATCATTTGGCAGAGAAAATCAATCCAGCCCCTGGACAGTAGCCAGAATATAGCTATTGATCTGGCCGATGCTTTTTTCTCTGTCCCAATAAATAGAAAACACTAGGTGTAGTTTGTTTTCACCTGGCAGGGACAGATGCACACCTTCACTGGCTTCACCATCTAAGAGCAATATGAACTCACTGACTGTGCCATAATTTAGTCCACAGGACATCATAGTGGTCTATAAACTGATGACTTTACACTAATGCAACCCAGTGCACAAGAAGAGTAAGTAAGTACCCTAGACATGTTCCTAATATACACATACATATAAAAAAAATAGAAGGTATGAAAAATACAGAGACCTATTACTTTAGTGAAGTTTCTACAGACCAATGATCTCAGAACTTCTCGAAATGTCACCACCAACATGAAAGAAAAGTATTGCACTACACATCCCCTATCACTAAGAAAGGGAAGCTGTGCTTGCTCAACTCTTGTATTTTATAGAAAATACACATGACATTTGGTTACGCTTCTCCAAATAATTAACTGATCATCCAGAAGTCTTCAAGCTTTGAGTGCGGTGCAGAGCAATAGAACATTCTCTAGAAGATCTATACTTTAAAACATATCCTCAAATTTCAAAGTACTGTATCTTTTTCAGTAGGTACAGCATTTTCCTTTTGAGAAACCTTGGCTTGCTATTGGACACTGATAGAGACTGAATGTCTGAAAGCAGTATGCCATCAGACTATAGAAATTAGGCAGCCCACCATGAACTATGTGTTATCTCATCTATTGAGCTCTAGTCAGCTATTCCTTGCAGCATTCCATCATCCCTGGGAAATTGTTTATATTTGAACGGGCTCAAGTAGATCCTAACAACACAAGTTGGAAGAGTAGATGACTCATATTCTCAGTGCATCTACTCCTGCCAAGCTGCTGGTGTTCTCTCAAACCACACCTCTGCTTCATTAAGAGAGCTCTATGACTAGGTGACTGGGAAGAAAAATAACGCAGTTTACTATCAACTCCATTGGACATGACAATACTAAGAAGATCCCTGTAGGAACCTCTATATATTCTTCTGGCCCACATCATGTAGCAGTATTTCCTTGTCCCTTTTAATGCAGCTCAATCACCCCTCCTACAGAAGTGGACTGCTACATTATGCAAATCTCACTCAGAGGTGACCTGATGGTCAGTGTAGAAAAATAAATATTCCCAAAGGGCAGAACTTCAAACAGTATACATCATCATCCACTTATCTGGAAAGGGAGATAAGTTACAGGTCTACATTAATTTATGGACAATAGCTAATAATTTCATTGGATAGTCTGGGATATGGGAAGAATAAGATTGGAGAATTAGTGATAAAAAAAGATTAGAGCAAAGACCAATCTAGACTTTTAGAGTATTCTATAGTTGAGAAAGTTTGTGTCCCATGTTAATACACAAAAAGACTGACACCTTATACAGAAAGTTTTCAGTAGATGGTTGGACGAGATAACCTGCCATGTGGATTTGTTAACCTCTTTCGATAGCTATGCAGTAATTATTGGATTATAAATACATATAAATATAAATAAATATACATAAATAGCTCATGAGAAAAAGTGGTCATTGTTTCAGAGTTTATGCATGAGCTTAACAACTTAGACTTCCTCTCCCCCAGATGTCTGGATATTACTTCTGCTGAGTGCCCAGTTTGAAAGCACCACTGAACAAACATGAGCCCTGCCATATGGTCCCATACCCCAAAAGGAATAACCAGCCACCTGATGGCAGGTTAATTACATAGGGCCTCTTCCAACATGGTGAGTGTTGGAATCTGTCCTCTCTGAAATTGATACATTCTAGATATAGATTTGTCTGTCTTGTCTACCGAGCTTCTGCCAGCAACACCATCTGTGGACTTACCAAATGCTCACTTGCTGTCACTATAATTCACATAACATCACTTCCAACTAGGGATCTTATTTTATAGCAAAATTATTAGGACAGTAGGTTGATGCATTTACAAAGCATTAAGATTTCCAACCAGAAGCAACTGGATTTATAAATCAGTGAAATCACTTGTTATAGGTTTAGTTTGGGTACCTATCAGGAGATACCTTACAAAGTCGAGATGACATCTTGTAGAATACAGTATATCTATAAAATAGTAACCAATGCATAGTGTTTTTTCAGCCATGGCCAGAACATATGAGCTTAGAAACCAAGAAGTGAAAATGGGAGTGACACTTCTCACTATTCCCTTAATGGCCCACTAATATAAATTTTAATTCACATCCTTGCCACTTTCAACTACATTGGTTTAAGTATCTTAGTACTCAAGGAAGGAATACTTTCACCAAGAGACACAACAGGGTCTCAAACCACTTAACAAAGCAGACAAGATTACTATGTTGGCTGCAGGGTTAAGCATGTTTAAAAAATAATAATTACTGCTATACAATGTAAACATGAAATAATATTTCTTTAACACAAGGATTTCCATAGGGTGCTCCTTAGTATTTCTGTGTGCATTAGCAAATATTAATGGAAAGCTAGAGCACCCTCATAGATGCAGAAACACCAAGGGCTCAAACCATAAGGAATAAGATTCCTAAGTAAAGAACCCCAGTTAACTGAGCCAATACTAAGCTAAAGATAAAAGTAATATGGAATGGTTAGTTGTTGATGAAGAAAGCTATGCACATCAACTAAAGACAATATGCAGAAAATATAACAGATTTTCTGTTTTATCCTTGCTTTATTTAGTACATTTTGATAGTATTTACTTTACAATTTAGTCCACATATTAAAAATATCAAGGCAGAACTGAGGAAACATAACCATCATTACATATATTAGACCTAAAAAAGACTGTACTAAATAAAGAATCTTAGAGTCTCCTTATCTGGGAAGAGGGCAAAGATGTCGTTTATATGAGAAATTGTCACTTTATTGGGTGGGAACATAGTTTTTGTTGCTATTGTGGTTTTAAGTCTGGAAAATGGATATATGTCCAGATAAACGGTGACATCTGTTTTTCTTGACTGCTCAAAACATTTTCAATACTCATCTTGCTTTTGATTGTTTCTTATTTTGCAAATCTTATTTTCCCAGGTGGAATCCCAGAAACTACATCCTTACAGATTCCTTTACAAACAGCACAATGTTATCTGGTTTCTGCCATGTGGGAAAATAGGATCTGCATGGGGAATTCATTTTTCGATGGTGTGAATGGCACCAGAGGTAGAGGCAGAGATGGAGGCCCTCCTTGGAACTGATCTGTAGCGTGGTTCTGGAGTTCATGGTGGTGATAAACCACAGCTCCCCCATTAGTCCAGTTCTGTGGTGTACCTCAAGATATCTTTCCTGGAAGCTTAATTTATTTTTCCAGCTCTTCCTGTGTAAGGAACCCTATGGTTTACCATTTGAACTAAGACACATTTGGGAGGGGAAGGGGCTGCTATTAATAATGTCAAGGTTAAACTAGAATTACACTGAACAGATGGGACACGTAGTAACTCCAATGCTGTGATTTACCTCATACATTTTGCTGATGGAATTAGTCAGAATAGACTTGTTTTTTACTAAGAACCCTAACCAAAATACCATTGGATTTTTAAGAGCATAAAATGAGTTAACAATATAAGTGGACCCCGTGTACTATTATTGTATCTATATAATGCAAGGGAGAATGTTCTGTTCTACAAATTCATAAAGCAAGTTCAAATTAATTCAAATCCATGGTATCTATTATATCAATATTAGTTGACTTAACGTAACCATATGCTGGTTGCCTAAAGAACCATGACTTACACTGTTGTTATATGTCCTTAATGAAGCCTAGGGAATGGAAATAAAGATTCTTGTAATGTTCTTATAAATAGTGACTCACTAACATGTAGGTGAGTTAAAGTTGTTAAATGCAATCCTACTAGGATAGAATATATACTTTAAGAAATCTTTAAGCTACTTTCCATGTTAGAATTGTCATTATCTAATTTCTACATACGTTGTTATTTTCTGCTATAGACATATAGCTATAGGCATATTGTTACATGCTATAAATGTAAGTATTTGTGCTATCATACTACTAATGTCAGAAATCCAAGAAGAAAAAGCATCAGTCTCACTCATCATTCCAGGGTCTTCATTCAAAAAATAATACTGAAGAGTTACTGGCACTTCACTTACTCATTGAGCAATTCATATAGGCACCAGGCTAGCAGCTGAGAAGAACATGACGAGCAAAACAGACATGATCCTAGAGACATGATTCTAGGTTTCTCAAACAGGAAATGCAGCAATCAAATCATAATACAAATAAATAAATGGTTACAAATTGAAATCAGGGCGGCGAAGGCAATGTATAGGATGCTCCTGAGCCCCAGAGTAAGTGGGGAGTCAGGGAAGAGCTTTCTGAGGAAGTGGCATTTGGACGGACACCTGAAAATGATGAGACAAAAACTGAAAGTGGAAGTTTGTGTGGGAGAAGAGGCAGCTCTAGACACAGAGAAAGCACATCAAAGGCTATGAAGCTTACCTGGGTGTGGATTTCTGTTCAAAGTACTGAACTGGAGACCTGTGCGGGTAGAGCTGAGAATGAGGGCGAGTGGCACCTCGGGGACACTCAACAGAGTGGCCACCCACCCCTACAAGGGCCTGGTGAGATGAACAGGAAGGAGGCCTCGCCCAAGACCCCTCTCCTATGCTGGGGCACTGGGTAGGTCAGTAACAGCCTTCAACAGAATACCAGGAACTAGTGCAGTAATTCTACCTGAAATTATAAAAAGCAGAGAGAGGAGCGAGACACTCACACCAAAGTCCTTGTGGGAAAGCCAAAAATTAGGAGTCCAGACAAAACCATCAACACCAAAAAGATGACACTTTAGAACAAGATGACAGACTGAAACAAATACTCCCTATCCTCTTTTTCCCAAATTCCTTAGTCTATGGGGGGAAAAGATTAACTTTCACTTATAAAGGATAATTGTGCTGAAAAACCAACCAAAATAATTATACCATCACCTAACCAGAAATTCGAGGAAGAAATAAGCAAATGGGAAATTGAAGGGGAGTAAGAGCCAGTAAATCCCAAACAAAATAAACAAAAACTCCACCCAGCCTAAAACGCAAACAGGAGAGGAGTATTTAAGTGAATTTGCAGTTTATAAAAATTGTTTCCAATCAAAATCACCATTGAAGAGAGCTTTATTCACACTTGCCCTCATTTGTATATATAAATGTAGTGCAATATGCATGTATTATGTTGGGAATCATTTCAGGAGGACCAGGTCTGCTAGGGGCTTAGAACACCTGGAAAAACAGCCTGAGAAATTGATCTCCAATTCATCCATTCTTACAGTAAGCACTCAGGAATGTGCTGGGGTGGTCACGAGTCGGTTTGCATCTGGTGAGCATTAGAATCTTAACCAAAGTCTCCAGAACAGTTGAGAGTGATCAAAAGGGAGTGAAAACCTCTGAGTAATGGCAAAAAGACCTCTTAAAAACCTTTAAGAGTTCTCTTTGTCAACAGGGGGTGCTACCGGCCGCAAGACACCTTGTGGCAGACGTCAGTACATACGCTGTCACTCCAACAAGGAGATTGCTGTTGTGCCTTTTGCCCCCAGAAGTGTCCTGATGGAGCAGCAACTTATATCTTTTCTACTCCCAGGTAAGGAAGATGTGTTGCGTACCTGAAATTGTGTTGTCTTCCAGTCAATACAATCATCTTTATAAAACTGCACGATTACCTATTTAAAAAAATAAATAAATGAAAAACTATCCCTGAAAAGCTCTTGAGAAGGGGCCACATTGCAAACAATCAAAATATCTCAGAAGCACCCAGCACACGTGATGTTTCCTTGTTGGAACATTATATTTCTTTGGTTAAACACCTTACATTTAGAAGCCATGCTACAAAAAAAAAGCTATACCTCTAAGCACTATCGTCACAATAAATGTAGTGAATGCTTTTAGGACAAGAGGCGCGTGGATGCCAAATATGGTGGAAAGAACAACAGACACACATCTCCCATCTGAGATTTGCATGTTCTGGGACAAACCTGATTGAACAGAATGACAGGCAAAATCATCTATCATGCTTAAAATTTTGTTTTTATGTTTCTCCTGTAATGTTTTGGAATTCTGAAAAATTAAGTATGAATATAATATAACTCCGCTGCAAAAATAAGATCATTCCAGATATACTGGATGTTTAGAGGCAAGAAAAATAAAAAGCGGAGTAACTTCAGCACAAGTGTCAGAGTAATTCATTAAATTGTGGTCTTTGGATAAGCCATACGAGTCAGCTTTTCCTCTTCCCCTGAAAGTGGGAAAGGGGAGCTACTCTGTTTGCCCCTCTACCACCACCACCACCAAAAGCAAACAATCTGCCTAGTGTACGAATGCAATGAGTGTTGGAGCTAGAGAAAGAAGAAAAACAATGAAGTTACTCCAAACCTCCATTTTGACAGGAGAGAAAGAAAGAAAGAAAAAGGAATAGATAAATCAGGTACTTGTCTCCAGTACAGAATATTCAGATTTTGTTCTCTAAGGTGGGTTTTCTGACCCAAGAAGATGTAATTGGGACCAGAAAAGCAGTGAAGAATGCCAGATATTTCAAGTTGCCCAAAAATGATAGGGAACCCTACCCTCAAATCCAAAATCAAGCTATTCACAGACCCTGCCTAATCATATGCCCTGCCCAATCCTCAAAGAGCACTGAGAACCACTAAACATTTGGGAAAACACTTACCAAAAATCAACCTAAGGAAAATTACCTGTCAAACAAATAAAAAATCTTCTAAGTTGAAATATGTCCTTAGCAATGTCTGGATATCTAATGCTGCATAACAAACTACCAACCTGTGGCTAAACACAAGCATTTTACTCTATTTCACCATTTTGTGAGTCAGGAAATTGGGCAAGTGTCAGTGGGATGATTTTCCAATTCCTTGTGTCATCAACTGAGGTCACTTGATCATATGCAGCCAGCAGAAAAACGGGGCTAAAGTTTCCAAGACAGATTTATTCAATGCTTGGTGGGGGTGGCTGGAAGAAGGGACTTAGTTGGAACTGTCAACCAGACACCTACAAGTTGACTCTCAACATGGCAGCCTCAGAGTAGTAGAACTTCTTACATGATGGCTGGCTTCCCCAGAGCAACTATTCCAAGAAACCCAAGTGAAAGAGTCTTAGGACCTAGGGTTTCTCAGAAATCTAAGACTATCGCTTCTGCCCACATTTTAATGGTCAAGCATAACTAAGGCCACACCAGATTCAAAGGTAGAGAATGAGAGTCCACCTCTCACTGGAAGGAATAGCAAAGAATCTGTGACCATGTTGAATCTACCACAGATGGGTAATTTCCACTTATGGCCATGATGGAATATATGCAAGGTCAATATACAAAATTCACTTGCATTTACATATACTAGCAACAAATAATGGGAAAATGAAATGTAAATAATATCATTTAAGGTAGCATTGAAACACAAAAGATACTTAACAAAGTATATGCAAAACCTGTATTTTGCAAACTATAAAACACTGCTAAGAGAAATTAGTGAAACCCTAAATAAATAGAAAGATATACCATATTTCATGGCTTGCAAGACACTAAATACAGTTATGATGTAAATTCTCCCCAAAGTTATTTATAAATTTAATGTAATCTCAATCAAAATTTTAGCAGATTTTTTTTGCATAAATTGGCATACTGATTCTAAACTTACATGGAAATGCAAAAGACCAAGAATAACCAAAACTATTTTGAAAAATTAAATTGGAGGACATACACTACCTGATTTCCAGACTTACTACAAAGCAAAAGTATGATATTGGCATAGAGACAGACATATAGATTAATAAAACAAAATTGAAAGTCCAGAAATAGACCTAAACATATATGATCAGTTCAATTTTTACAAACGTGCCAAAGTAATTCAATAGGGAAAGAATTGTCTTATCAGCAAGTTTGCTGAAGCAACTGGATACCTATGTTTCCAATTGTGGCAGGGGGGAGAACCTTGAATAATTTGTTGCATCATACACCAAAAGCACTAACCATAGAAGAAAAAAATTATAAATACTTCATGAAAATTAAAATTTCCTATTCTTCCAAAGATAGTACTTTTCAGAAAACACCAAGAAATAAGAAAATAAATAGTTAAGCCACAGATAAGGAAAACCAATCTGCAACACATATAAAGGTCTTGCAACCAGAATCCTTATGAATCAATAAGAAGACAAACGACTCAATTTAAAAATGGGCAAAAAGATTTGAACAGGTATCCCAAGGAAGACATATGAATGTCCACAAAGCACACAGAAAGATACACTACATCATTACACATTTGGAAAATGCACACTTAAATTATAATGACATACATGCCTATTAGAATGGCAAAAATTTTAAAGCCTGGAAAATAACAAATGTTGATGGGGATGTAGAGCAAATGTAACACCCATACATTGCTGGTAGGTATGCAAAATAGTAGAGCTACTTTGGAGTACCATTTGGTAGATTCTTATGTTTGTTTGTTTTAAAGATTTTTTATTTATTTATTTGACAGAGAGAGAGACAGCAAGAGCAGGAACACAAGTAGGAGGAGTGGGAGAGGGAGAAGCAGGCTTCCCGCTGAGCAGGGAGCCCGATGCGGGGCTCAATCCCAGGACCCCGGGATCATGACCTGAGCAGAAGGCAGACGCTTAAGGACTGAGCCACCCAGGCGCCCTTCATTTGGTAGATTCTTATGAAGTTAAACATATATTTAACATCAACCTAGCAATTTCATTCGTTGGCATTAACCTAAGAGACATAAAAGCATATGTCCACAAAAAGCGTATGTCCACACAAAGACTTGCAAATGAATGTTCATAGCTTCATTCATAATAACCTCAAACGGGAAACAACCCAAATGCTCTTCCACTGGTAAGGTGATAAATAAATTGTGACATATCCATATGATGGAATACTACTCAGGACTAAAAAGAAGCAAATTACTGCTATATGCAACAACATAGAGGGATCACACAGGCATTATGATTAGCAAAAAAAAAAAAAAAAAGCCAGATATAAAAGACTACATATTATATGACTCTATTTA
Source organism: Mirounga leonina (assembly GCF_011800145.1). Classification (NCBI taxonomy): domain Eukaryota; kingdom Metazoa; phylum Chordata; class Mammalia; order Carnivora; family Phocidae; genus Mirounga; species Mirounga leonina. The sequence continues at coordinate 68,314,617 of NW_023270268.1, read as the reverse complement.
TATAAAGTTCTAGAATGTGCAAAACCAATCTATAGTGATAAATTGCAGATAAATGGTTGCCTGGTATGAGGAGAATGGGGGAATATTTTCTATGCCAAGACACAATGAAACTTGGAAGTGATGAAGATGTTCTATATCTGGATTGGAGTAGTATATATTCTATACACGTGAGTGTATACATTTGTCAAAACCCATCTAACTACTTAAAATTGGACTATTTTGTTGTATGTACATCATACCCCTATTAAGTTGATTTTTAAAAAACAAAAACCTTGGGGTTCCTGGGTGGCTCAGTTGGTTAAATGTCTGACTCTTGATTTTGGCTCAGGTCGTGATCTGAGGGTCCTGAGATCAAGCCCCACATCAGACTCTGCACCGGGTGTGGAGCCTGCTTAAGATGTTCTCTCTTACCCTCCCTCCAAAAAAGAACCAAAAAAACCATCTTTATTTTATAAATGAGAAAAGTATATCTCTGAAATTAAAAGGTCAATAGGTGCGATAAATATGGAATATAGACTCAGTTAAAGATCAAATCAGTAAACTAAAAGATCAAAAGCAATGTTTCTTAGCCCAAAAGGTCAGGCAATCTCAAATATCATAGAGTAGTAGGATATTTCAGAAAACTGAAATGTTCCAGCAGTCATCAACAGAAGTCCTAGAAAGAGGAAATAAAGAGGAAGATTTTTTTATAGAAGGAAGATACAATTTCCCAGAGCTGAAGAAAAGTCAAGAGGCTTCACATGATGAGTAGCACTGGCTGTGGAGAAATCAGGACAAATGAAAAAAAAATTTTTTTTAATTCCAACATAAATACTGGTGAAATTTTAGGATTCTCAGGAAAACAAGAAAATCCTCAATTTAGACACCAGACAACCTACAAAGGAACAAGGATCGACTGGAATCAGATTTCACATTGGCAACACTGATTGTTAGAAGACAATAATGTCTTTAGTATTCTGAGAAAAAAATGATTCGTAGTCTAAACTTTTGAACCAAGTCAAACCAGCATCTACATATGAAGGTAGAATAAAGATATTTTCAGACATACAAGAACTCAGAAAAGTCACCCTCCTGAGGCTTTTGTGGAATACCTCAGATCTTTCCACTGATTTCCATCTCCACTTGATTTACTGCCTAGTCTCTGCATCTGGTCCTGGTCTGTCCCAAATCTGTTTCACTCTGAAGTTGGGACGATGTTTTGAAAACGGCAAATCTAATCAATTACTCCTCTAGTAAAACCCTTCACTGAATTTCTTCTCCACACTCATCTCCAGCCACTTTCCTTTTCCTCCAGCTACTTCTCGTCTCCTGGGAGACCTTCCTTCTCCCTTATTTCTCTCTGAGCTATAGTCTCTGAGTTTCTAAAATGTACCATGTACCTTCCTGATTATTTTTGCTGGGGAATGCTCTTCCCTTGCCTCATTCCTCATCTTCCTTCAGGCCTTTCTTGGTTTTGACATTATTTCCTCAGAAAAGTGTTCCTTGGACCCTCACTCCCACACTTACCCCTCCAGCAGATTAGATTTGATTCCTTTGTTCATGACCCTAACAGTACTTATATTTTTACTTATAATTATAGTAATTACATGATACAGCTATAACTACATATGTATTTGCAAACTGTTTGTTTAATGTCTTTTTTCCCCCCAATAAGCAGTAAACTCTATAGATGTGATCTCATTTTTCCCACAGCTCTGTGGGTAAGGATGCTGCCCGTCCCTAATATTTGTTCTTCCCTCCACGAGGAACAGACTAGATTTTCCAGTCTCCCTTGGCTATGTGTCCAGGTTCCGGCCAATGGGGTATGAGCACAGCTTGTGGATTGTACACTTAAAGGGAACAGGTTTGATCTTCACTTCCCCATTTCACCTTCTTGCTTGCTAGTAAACCAGCATAAACCTTACTAAGGTCAAATTCTTAGAGACAGATAATCAACAAGGTAGGAACAAGTGTCCCTGACTCTGAGGGGCCCCCTCATACCAATCCTGGAATGATATTCTTGGACTGTTACATGAATGAAAAAGGAAAAATACTCCGGATGAGATTACCAGAACCCAGTCTGAAAAATACTACTCCTTCCCCCAAACAAGGAACTCTAGAATTGCCTCTCGTTTCACTTATGATTTCTTACACACTTTCTCCTTCCACTGATGGGTACCAGAAATATTTATTATATTCAATGATCTATTTATACAATCTTTCAATTTTTTATTCAGAATAAAGTTATCTAGGTGCCCTCTATAAGACTCACTGCTTCCACATTATCAATCTTAAATTATAATGGGGAAAGAGGACATAACTGCAAACTACCTTCTTATGAGTTATATTTGGAGTCCTAAATGTGTCCTCACCTCAAGGAGAGATAGGCTAGCCACGCCAAAACAAGCAAATTTGAAGTCAGTCTGGAAAGGTCTTACTGTCTCTTGAGTTTCAAGGGACATTGACAAGAACAAGCTCACACATAGATGGGGCAGCCGGCTGTGTAAGTGTAGATACCCCCGGAGGATTGCACTAGTCCCTGAACTGATCCATCTACTTCCCACTATGAACCCTTCAAATCTGTTGGCAAAAATGATCCTTCTAAAATGAAAATCTGATCGTGCTATTTCCCCTGCTCAAAATGCCTTCATTGGATTTCCATTGCTCTTGGGATAAACACCAAAACTGTCAGTGTGGCTTGCGAGCCTCTTTAGGATCCTCTCTCTGCTTCTCTAATTTTTGCACCTCCTCCTCCCTTGCTCTCTGAGTGACGGCCACACTTGCCTTCTTCAGTGGCCTCTGAAGCACCAAACCCTTCCCCCTAAAGAGCAAAAGGTTGTTCTTTTTGCTTGAAATGTTTTTCTCCCTCATGCCTCCCTTTACTTATTTCATTCCTACTTAGCTGACTTAACTCACATGTCACCCTTTTAGGAAAGCAAGCCTTGCATGAGTCTTCAGTCACTCACACTCCCCATTCTATACATTTACACTCTTACACTTTTTCCTAGAACTTACACAGTTGTAATTATCTACTTGTAAACATATTTAATTCAAGTATATCTTGAATCAAAGTATGTCAAGCATATCTTATTGGCCACAAGACTCAAGAGAGCTGTCTATGCTGCGCACACTGTAGCTCATGGCTTATGAGAGGATTTAATAAATATTGGTTGAATAAAATGAATAAATGAATGGGACATGATTTGCAAGGTAAGGGTAAAAGGCTGTCCTGCCTATCTTTTCTTTTTTAAAGATTTTATTTATTTATTTGACAGAGAGAGAGCATAAGTGGGGCAGAGGGAGAAACAGGCTCCCCGCTGAACAAAGCCCAATGTGGGTCTTGATCCCAGGACCCTGGGATCATGACCTGAGCTGAAGGCAGCTGCTTAACTGCTTAACCGACTGAGCCACCCAGGCGCCCCTGCCTATCTTTTCCATCGGGCTGCTATTAGGGCCTGGAATTCTCTCCGTTGTTTTACTCTAATCCAACATGGACTAAGGCCTTCTGGAATGAACCCGTGCATGAATGAATGAATGAATTTATGATTTTATTTATTTGTCAGGGAGAGAGAGCACAAGCAGGGGGAGTGGAGGCAGAGGGAGAAGCAGACTCCCTGCTGAGCAAGGAGCCTGATGAGGGGCTCGATCCCAGGACCCTGGGATCATGACCTGAGCAGAAGGCAGGTGCTTAACTGACTGAGCCACCCAGGTGCCCCGGGCTTCTGGAGTTTAACTGTTAAGACAGAAACATATGCTTATGAGGCTCTATTTCCACCTGTACCTGCCACCTAGAAGTAAAAGAGCTATGACCTGTGGAAATTTTAGGCAAACCCTACTTGAGTACATAACGTTCTGAGGTGGAAAGGGGAAGGAGAGGCTTCCAAGAGGAGAGATAGCATGGAGTGGTGGTTCTGAGCTCAGACTTTCCAGCCCGACTCTGGTTTTGAATCTCTGCCCCAGGGCTTATGAGCTACTAGTCCTAGACAGTTTTCTGTCCTCTCTCTGCCTCAGTTTTCTCGATTGTAAACTGGAGCTTGAATATTAGGTGCCTCCTAGGCTTGCGAGGATTCACTGAGCTAGTATTAATAAAGTGCTTAGCACTGAAGGCGGAGTCCTATGCTCACCTCCGGCACTGATCTCTTGGTTCTGCAGAACTAAAACGTACTCTGGCCATTTCTCAAGAGCTTGCTTTATTCTCAGCAGCATCAACTAAACATAAAGTGCAGGCTCTGCTCCATGCCCCCCGCCTCCCCCTGCCAATTCCACTCTCACAATACTTTCATTATTCAGTTGACTTTACTGCACACTGGGAGCACAGCAAGACCGTACAGGCATATTTACCTTGTCCGGTCCGTGGCGCTTCAAAGAGAAGAGCAGACATCTTGTGCGACATTCTCTTCAGCTCTACTCCACCCAAGGAAACTACGAGAGACAATCCTCAACCCCAATAGAACCTTTCTATTCCTTAAAGCTCTGCCGTCGATGACTGCCCCAAATATGAGAACATCATATTTTTCTCCCTGGAGTATGGACTACAGCAGTTTGAATTTCGTGAAATTCACTTCTAAACTCTAACTTTCAGGCCCATCTTTGCAATGCCAAACCCATCAAGGTCATCCTCACCGCAAGAGGGCTCTCTGTGTTTCAAGATCCTTTTCCCAGAGACGCCAAAAATACACGATCACTCCCACAAGAGATGTACAGTCTCGTGGAAAAGAAAAATACACACACGATGATAAATCGGCGTATGTGATTACACCTCACAACCAAGCTACTTCTTTCTCACCCCACAGGACTCTGGGAGGAAGGAGCAAAGCTGTCATGGTTCCTCTCCACTCTGTTCACTAACAAAGATCTTTGAGCTTTGGGGGAATTAAACACCATTTCCCCTCACAAAGGAGAAGGACCTTTGTTCTACAGCTTTTTAACTTCATGACAGTCTTCTCTCTCCCCACCGAGGATGAATTAAATTGTAACTCTCCACTCCCAACTCCTCAAACAGTACATTGAGGCTATAAAGACAATTCCAATTCAAGGTTTCTTTTTGTTATGTGAGCTTAAATTGGAGCCCTGGAGTTATTTTAATGATGCTTTCTTTGCTGAACAGTATTGTGAATGGTTTTATATTTAATACTAGCTTTGTTATTGAAGCTATAGATAAATGACTCTCAGTAATAGTAACCTTTGGTGCTTCGGTTCTGGGATCGTACATTTTAAGTAAAGTGCAATGCAGAAAACAACTCGGCACTGTAATAGTTTGATTTCAGCTTATTGCTGATTCTGGGCCAAATGGTTTGGTGCATCAGATGATGTAAATTAGAGTCAGAGTGCAGAAGCAAATATTGAGCACTTATAATCACCCATTACAGGGCTGATAGTTGATAAAAAGCGTTAATTCATTTTCATTGTGAGTATCCCCTGAAAATGCTATCACATCATAGTAGTATGATATAGATACTATCATAGTAATATGATCTCTGAATGAAAGGCTCATATTTTTGTTAGAATCTCATGATTAAACACGTCTTAATTGATAAATTGAAATAATAAAGCTTTCTCCACTTAAGATGATACATTTTTAGGTCTCAAAATCCTTGTTTTCTCTTTTTTCCTTTAAATATTAATAGATACAATCTTCATTTTACTGTAGTCATAAAGAAAAGTTAAATTCTATTACTATTTACTTTTAAAATATAACATAGACTCTAAGGTTTCTCTCTGATTTACTGGCTTTATTCCTTTTACGTAGAAGATGTAAAGATTAGTATGAAACTGAGGTGAGTTAGAAATATTTTATCTGCACTTATTTAAGGATGAAAAATGAAAATACTACATATGATTTCTCAGCCTTCTATATTAGCTCCATTGAACTGATATTCAAAAACAGCTGAAAACAGATCTTAGACGAACTGTGTGTTCTAAATTATTATTGGTTGACTGTACCTTTGAATCAGTATATTATGTTTTACTCTCCCAGAAAGAACTAAATTTCAATAAACCTTTTATGTTAGCACGTTCCCCACAGAGTTGGAGTCGGACCTGCCAACAGTGTGTGTGTATTTTTCTAGCATCCAAAAGACCATTTGAAGTAAAATCATAGATTTTCAGAGCTACAAGTGACTTTGGACTCTTCAATTATAATCTAAACAGCCCACTTGCCATTTATCAGATGGCATCTGTTTGAACACCAAGAAAAGTCTCAATCAGGCTTTGAAAAAGAATAGAATGGAACTTGGGGAGGGAATCCTTTTAAACCAACATTTTAATAACTTAAATAATAGGAAAGCTAATAAGAGGCAGAAGTAAGATTATATTATTATCTTGGTTTTAATCTGCTTTTTTAATAAACATTTTATTTATTTATTTGAGAGAGAGCGAGCACAAGTTGGGGGGGAGGGGCAGGTAGAGGGAGAAGGAGAAGCAGACTCCCTGCTGAGGAGGGAACCTGACATGGGGCTCAATCCCAGGACCCTGGGATCATAACCTGAGCTGAAGGCAGACGCTTAACCGACTGAGCCACCCAGGCTCCCCTTAATCTGCTTTTTTTAAATGATTCAAGAACTTCATTTTTTTAACTAACTTTATCTCCCTGTTTTCCTTGTGTTATTACATACAAACTGCCTGGCTGCAGAGAAAACTACATGAGACCCCAGGGAGATGAGGAGGGAAGGGGATGAAATAGTTCCAGCAGAGGAGAAGCCTTGAGATGTAACCTAAGTTTTAGTGGGTCCCAGCCTGCAAGGCATTGGAAGTACTCAGGGAGTTTCTAAAAATGCAGATTCCAAAGTCTTGCCCTGGAGACATAGATTTGAGAGTTCTAAGTCAAGACCCAGAAATATATATTAAATTTCTCAGGTAACTCAGATGATCAGTTGACCTGTTGCCCCTCATTTTAGTCCAGTTTCCCATGTTAGAGTATCTGAAATGGTTTTCATAAAGTTAACTAGTAATTAAAATTGAGGTTTAAATCCAGGTATCTCTATCCCATGGATAATAATTATTCTAACTAGTAACCAGAAATGAGACTGAAATCCACATCCATGTTCCTTTGATGTTACTGTGCTTGAGGAAGAGAGGAATGAAGGTACCGCGGGCTAAACATTGAGTACAGACCGCCCAGCTACATGCTTGACCCTTGAATAGGCCTACTATCTGCTCCAGAGGATTTGATTCAGCCATTCCACTAGGATAATGAAGATAGTGGAAAATTAGAAACATCTTAACTAACCAACACGATATTTGGTATAGTGCATGTTATGGTACTAGGGAAAATATGTGTTTTTAACAAAGAATATAGATGTATACTTGGGACATGAAAATATATTCACAAGATATATGCATACACAGAAAAAAATCTGAAGGATATACATAAAAATGTTGACAGTGATTTTCTCAGTGAGTGGTTTTCTTGGTGGAAGTAAAATTGTGGACATTTTTCTAAGGTTTGCTAATCATAGTTCACATGTTTTGACAACAACCACATACTGATTGTAATCAACATGCACACACAACACACTTGCATACAAATCCAGAAGTTTTATGGCTTTGGAGGAAACTGTTCAGTGATTCTGTTGAACCAAAGTTCACCTCAACAAGAATAAAGATCATGAGAAGGTTGCAGGTTTTTCCACTTTTCTGTGGGCTATTTTGTGTGTGTGTCCTGTAAAACCGACATAAAACTGTGCATAATGTGTATATTTAAATTAATTGTGTATTTGTTGAAAGTCTGTATTTATGTGACGACTCTCCCACAGTTCCTAACATATAAATGTTAGTATCACAATAAATGTTAGTTTCCCTTTCCCTTAGGGATTTGACTGGTGGTTTAGAAGGGGTTATAATAATACAAATGAATAGCAGTTTTTTATAGGAGGAAAGGAGAGATTCTGTAATTGACCTAATATTAGAACTACAGTTCTACCAAAGACCTTGCTTTCTACTGTGTTTATTAATAATTTAGCTATAGTGGTATACGAAGGAAGTGGAGTGTATTTACAGAGAAAATATTGAAACCTCCGTTGAAGATAAGGTTATATGGTCTAGCAATAAAAATGTGTGCATGGGCAATATATTACTCTTTTCTGTGTTGACTGCAGCTCTAGTAAGTCAAAGGTGGCTATTTCTTCTATAAGACGGGTGTGATGGAAAGAGCATTTGCTGATTTCGTGATTCTTGTCTCTACTACTGACTAGTTCTGTGATTTGGGGTAACAGATAAATGTTAAGTTCAGGCAGGGTTCAAGACAAATCTAACACCCTCTATAGGAAGTGCCACATTTAAATGTGTGTGTGTTTACACAATTGCAAGTATATGTTTACATCTGCGATATGTATCCATAAGCTAAACATACAACATTCTTACAATCTATTCCTTTTCTTAAAGTTTTATTTAGGTAATCTCTATACCCACTATGGGGCTTGAACTCATGACCCCAATATCAAGAGTCGCATGCTCTTCCAACTGAGCCAGCCAGATCTCCCTCTTATAATATATTCTTAAGCTGAGGATTTCAGAGTCCATAAACTAGACTTATCACACTTTTATAGGCCATCTAAAAATAGATCATTATCTTTGGTTAAGTCAGATGCCCTGGAACATTAAAAATTAAACATTAAAAATAGAGGGATGACAGCACAAGGTGCTTTTCATAATCCCTGCTTCTTACTGTCTTGGGACTTTTCTGCTAGTTTTCTGATGGTAGGTACACCAAGCTGAGGCATGAGGCAAACTGCGAGGTTGGGGATGGGATTTGGTGATATTGTCTCCATATTCTGAGGGTACAGTTTCATATACCCTCAGGCATCTGGGTGTAGTCCAGGCTCATGGTTCCAACAGCGATAATAACTAGGGGCACCTGGGTGGCTCAGTCGTTAAATGTCTGCCTTCAGCTCAGGTCGTGATCCCAGGGTCCTGGGATCGAGCCCCGCATCGGGCTCCCTGCTCAGCGGGAAGCCTGCTTCTCCCTCTCCCACTCCCCCTGCTTGTGTTCCCTCTCTCACTGTGTCTCTCTCTGTCAAATAAATAAATAAAATCTTTTTTTAAAAAAAAATAGTGATAATAACTAGTATTTATTGAGTGCTTATTGTTTGTCAAATCCTGTGCTAAATATTTTATATAAATTAACTGATTTACTCTTAATTTTCTTGATGAGAAAATGAGGCAGTAAAAGGTTAATTAACTTGCCTAAGTTTAGTCAGCTAATGAGAGGCAGAGCCAGGATTCTCACTTAGGGCACCTGATGCTGCAACCATACCCATAACAGCATCCTGCACAGCCTCTTCTGATATGACGGCCAAGCTCCCTGAGGAGAGAGGCTGGGTCTCTTGTATTCGCATTTTATTCACAAAGACTGGTTCTGGGTATGTATTCAATATATATATATGCCTAAATAATGAATAAATGATATCAGTGTTTCTCAAATCAGTTGCAAGGTATTTTGCAAATGATTTGTTTCAAATGGTAAAGTGCCAAAGTTTCAAACTGTTGACTTAAAAAAAATAAAGTAGAGCAGAATCAATGTTGACTGGGGAAAAAAAAAAAAATGTGGTCATTCTTTACTCATTTGCCTTCCGATGTCATAATAAACAAGCCCAAATATCCCAGTGGCTTAACACACAAAGAGTTTATATCTCACTTACAACATGTCCGATGTAAGGTGAGCACGTTAGCAGAGTATCTGTCCTCCATGCAGTGCCTCCGTACCCAGGCTGCTTCCATGTGGCCCCACCATCCCAAGGTAGAACTCAGGAAAAAAAGCTGCAAGGTCAAGCAGGACTTTACACATCTGCCTGAAGTGACATATACATGATATGCCACTCCCACTCAGAAGTCATTGGCCAGAACCAATCACCCGGCCCCAACTAATTACATGGGATCTGATAACTAGTCTTCTGTGTACCCAGAAGAGAATTGGATATAGGTGAGTTCAATAATGTCTTCCATAGAGAGAAAGGAATGGGTATTTAGTAGGTGCTGGAATTGCTAATAACCTTAGAAAGTCCTGTTGAAACATGCCATACTGACCAGTGCTGCCTTAGGGGTAGGAGAGAAATAAGAATTGAGGAGACATGATTAAAAAGGCACAGGGGAGAGGATGTTATCATATCTCTTTCTACTCATGAGTTGGAGAATTTGTACACAATTTGTTATACACACATGCAGAATGAAGGAAATTACCTCATTGTATACAAACAAAACATTTTCAATGGGTTAAGGAGCTAAATGTAAAAAGAATACCTATACAAGTATTTGCAAACTTACAAAAGCATATGCGTATTTCCTTAGGCTAGGAAAGCCCATCTTAAGCAAAACACAGTACAAAACCTATAGAGAAGAAAGATTGATTTTTTAACCACAGGAAAATTCAAACTTCTCTTTGACAGAAGATACTGCAAACAAAGTTGAAAGAAAATTGATATACTGGGAGAATATATTTTCAACCTGTCCAAAAGAAAAAAGAATTAATGATAAAAACATATAAGAAATCCTAAACATAAAAAAAAAACCCAACACCATCACCACATTAAGAGGAAATGCCAAGTGCCATTAAATTTATGAAAAGACACTTAACCTTGATAATAATCAAGAAAAAGCAAATTAAAACAGCAATGAGATATTTTAAACTCCTCTGATTGGCAAAAATCAACATGATTAGGAAGAGTCTTGGAAACATTGTACAGAATTATACCTTTCTGTATAATGTTGGTGGAATGTAGATGGCAGTACTTTTCTGAAGAGCACTGGGTAGTTATTAACATGTACATTCCTTTAACCCAGCGGTTCTACCTCTAGATTTTTATCCTCTACAAATTTGTAGGTACACAAAACTACGTGGGCAAAATGTTCATTAAAGCATTATACATAGTAGGGAAAAAATGAAAACAACGTAAATGTTCAACAATAGGGAACATGAGATAAATTACAGTGCATCTATGTCATAGACTATCACACACAGCAGTAAAAAAGAGTGAGATAAAGGTAATTAGAAACACCAGGAAACGGGGCACCTGGGTGGCTCAATCAGTTAAGCATCTGCTTTTGGCTCAGGTCATGATCTTAGGGTCCTGGGATTGAGCCCTGTGTCAGGCTCCCTGCTCAGTGGGGAATCTGCTTCTCCCTCTCCCTCTGCCCCTCCCCCTGCTTGTGCTCAGCTCTCTCTCTCTCTCTGTCTCTCTCAAATAAATAAATCAATAATCTTAAAAAAAAAAAAAACCCACCAGGAAAAATAAAAACAGAACTCCATAAGAAAAGGTCTGATGCTAATATTTTTAAATGTAGCATGATTTTGAGCAATTGGTAGACTAGAATAGGGAGAATTCAATTGTAGCATTCTAACTATCACCAGTGTTGTGACATTGGAACAGTACAGAAGGAAGTATATAACATTGTTTATCTCTGCAGTGAACAATATTTACAGTCAAGATAATGGAAGTGCTGCTTATTACTTTTCATCTTTCAGAATCAACTTACAAAGCATTTAAGACTTAACTAAGGTTATAAAAGATTCAAAAAGTTACCAACAGAAAATTGTTACTGACCGTAACACTGTTATAATAAAAGTAACACTGGCATAATGTGGTTGGTGGAAGGGGTTGGAAGCAAGATGATCGCAAGGGTCAGTCAGCCAATATCCTATCTCTCAGAGAAGGAGAAACGCTTCCTGGGGGACTTTTGCTTGGTGTGTACGTTTCAAATTTTTATAAAGTGAATGTATGATATATTCTTTGTGGACTTAATAATAAATTAATAAATTTAATTTCAACTTTTAAGAAAAAGAAAACAAAATGTGGGGATGATTTCTTGAAAGCCTTCGAGACCTATTTAAATATCTAAATACATCTGTGAGTGTATTTTTTTATCTAATTATCTGAAAAATTCTTTCTATTTTCCATTTTAAAGCAGGATCATTATTGAAATCCAATACATTTTTTAAATGTTTCCTAGTATATACATATCAAGAATCCAAAGTATCTGTCCTTAATTTTCCTATTTAGATCAATGTGTATTAAGTAACACATTTGAAATTCCTATAATATTAACATAATACCAAATGAGAAAAACAGAACAGAAGCATCACCCTAAGATGATGTTAAAAGCATTTAATCATCTAATATAATTATCTCTTAAGCCCCAATTATAATATATTATTATCCTTACTGATGTGCCAAGTGTCCTGGTTCATAGATAAAAGTAGTGGCATTAAAAAAAAAAAAACTCCTGTCTGATGGTCAACACCTATTTACTATTTAAAAATACCTTGGTGTCCCATAAGTCCCTTCACTATGTTGCTTCCAATCTCAAATTAAAATGAAGGGGAGAGTTGAGGCATATGAAGTGTGTGAATAAGAGCTTATTTTTACTCTGTCTTACTATTTTCTCCCTCTGTATCTTTCTTGGTGAACAAGATGGTGCCCAGCATATTTTTGCATAGAGCATCAAAGAGCTTCTGCCTCCTAAAGTCTGGAAGCTGCTGGAAACTCTGCTGACTTCAAACTCTTGAGCCCCAGGGGCTGAAATGACAAAGGCTACCCGTCACCATCAACAGAGGAAAAAGCCAAGGATGGCTGCTTTCTCTCTTCTGCCTTCCAAATGCCTCACCAATACATTTGTTTGGCAGAGCCCAAATTATAGCTGAAACCCTACTGGCAATGGAATATGAAAAATTTTGTTCCCAGGTTTCTAGCTCCTGCAAAACAGGGGAGATACAAGAGTATAAACGGGGGGCCAGATACATATAGACAATATCTAGCCCATTTGTGTATTACCAAATTAATGTGAATAGCCCTGTTTGACTAGAATAGAAGTATTGAATATGTATAGAGAAGACTGATACTGGTTGGAGAGAGTTGGAGAGGGGCAAGGAAAGGGAGAGAAAGCTAGACCTAAAGATGGAACAGGTTAAATGGCTATTTACTAGAGATCTGTTATAGTCCTTAACGAGGAAAATTAGATCATTAAAGCAGTCCTTGAGGACAGTGGTATCACTGATGTGACAGAAAAGACTTTGTGTTAGTGTGTGATGGGATTGGAAAGAAAAGAGGAAGGTAGAGACTTGAAGTAGGGAAACCTTTTAAGAGACAATTTTAGGAAATCACAAGTAAGGCTAGAGAGGCTGTGGATTAGGATCAAAATGGCAAGAATGGAGATAAAAGAGCACATGTGAGAGATATGGTCTCTGGGTCCAGGAATATTCTAGTGTCACAGCAACAGCATACCACCTGACTCACTCCTGTTCCCTGGAGGTGCAGCTGGCCAACTGAAGAAGCTTAGAGCCTCACCAACCCGCGCATCAGCACATCATCCTTTTCCAAGAAAGGATCCATGTTTGCTTCTGCCATTTTATCTCCTTTTCCAATTTCTTTAGAGTAGTTACACTAAATATGGAAATGAAATAAGATGAGCTGAGGAATTCCATGTTTCCTCTCTCCCATCGTCTAAAGAAGACTCCAACCTCTCTTGTCTCAAAGCCAACATTTTTACAACTGACTAACTGCATTTTCTCTTTTTTTTTTTAAAGATTTTATTTATTTATTTGTGTGAGAGAGAGAGAGAGCACAAGCAGGAGAAGCTGCAGGGAGAGGGAGAAGCAGGCTCCCCGCTGAGCAAGGAGCCCGACGTGGGACTTGATCCAGGACCCTAGGATCATGACCTGAGCTGAAGGCAGACGCTTAACCGACTTAGCCACCCAGGCGTTCCCTAACTGCATTTTCTATCCCAACCCCATTGGAACACTGCTTCCATCAGGCTGATCTTACCATTCATGCATTCACATGCTCTTCAGTCAACAAATATTTATTGAGTATACTCTGTGTTAGGCCCCACTGAAGATTTAAAAGTTAAAATAACAACAACAAAATCCCCGCATCATGGATCATACGTTCTAGCAGGGAGAGGTCAACAAGTAAAGTATAGCATATGTTAGAAGGGAAGTGTGGGGAAGAACAACAGAGCAATGCCCACTTTCATACCTTCATAGAATTCTCTCTCTCTCTCTGTTTTTTTTTTCCTGCCTTTCCAAACCCAGCCTATTTTTCAAGATCCAGAGCAGCTTTTCTTTCTACTCTATGCTTTCCATAACCCTTCAGCCCACAACAATCTCATCTCACTCCATGTCTCATATTGTCTGTGTCATGTCTTTGTGTACTGGTCATGCAGACAACACTCCCCTCTTCTGAAAAGCATTATATGGAATAGATGTGGTTACATGCAAACACAGGAGCTTGAGAATTTTTCTTTTAAATGTTTAATGAGATCACGTGACTTTTGTAGCAAAATGATAATGTTTTATAAGAGTTTGATTGATGTGTCTGAAGTAACAAAGTAAAACTGGGAAGAAAAAGACATAATGACCTGTACTGGAAATTGGGGGTTAAGCAATAAAAGGGAGGGATGGGGCCATGGTTTGACTGGGATAGATCTAAAAGAGATGGAAAGGTCTTTGCAATGAAGCCTTGGAGACAGAAGAGATGGGGTAAAAGGAATTTTCTAGAGTAGAACATTTTGAGAGGAACATTATGAAAGGAATATTTAAAAGAAAGAATATGAGGACATAGAACTCTGTTCATGATAATGTCCTAAGAAGCTGCATATTTATAACCAGAGCAAGAATAATCAAAGATATCCTGTGGACCAATGGTCCTCAAATTTGTTTGATAAGAAAAAAATCCACTGGTGTCTCTGTGTGTGTGTGTGTGTTTAATATAAATTCCCGACTCTCTCTCTCTCCAGACCGACTAAATTAGGCTCTTCTGATAAAAAGCCAAGGAATGTGTACTTCTATTTAATATGTATTCTAAGTGATTCTTTTGATTTGGTAAGTTTAGAAAACACAGGTTGACAAAGACCATGACAGTGGGTATCAGATTTTGCTGTCTACAATACTTTCTGGTGTCCTTAGCCTCGAGAAGAACCATAGATAACAATGGTTTAGGTCTAGGAAAATGCTGGCAAAGCTGGTGTGTCAAATCTCACCACTTTATAGTGGAAAGCTGTGGTAGATGCTGTTAGTTGGCTGACCAAGGGTCACTCTAAGCTGCCTTGCCATTTTCACTAGAGTCTGGAAAAGCTAAATACCCACCTTCCCAAGTATTCTTGCTGCTAGACATGTCCATGTGACACATACTGGTTGATGAGATCTAAGTTGAGGTTTCCTGGGGTTTCTAGGAATGCTTTTGTCTCCTTGGTCTGAAAGACAGACACTGGTACCATTCCATGTTTTCTTCCTGGCCTGAAATCAGGTATAATGCCTCTCTAACCACAGCAGCCATTGTGGGATTGAAGGGAACTAGCAGGAAGGACATGTCAACAGAGATCGTGACCCTGATATTGTGGACCTGGGTTGCTTGCTGTAAAGAGGAAGAAGGAGAGAGGGGAGAAGATGGGGGAGGAGGAAGAAGGGAAGCTGGAGCTCATTTCTCATGAGTTGAGGGGAAAAAAAGAAGACTTCTATTTTTAAAAGCCATTTTATAAAAGTGGGATTTCTGTTACTTACAACTGAAATCATTCCTAACTGAATCAAAGGAAAAGTGGGGTAAGCCCAGGCCTGAGGCAAGAAAAGACCCCTCATCTTTAGAAATACGCCTGAATGAAAGAATAGTCTTGTTTTCTCATTAGGGCTGGATGAGAACAAGAGTGTAAGGATTTTGAACACTGGAATCTGAGTCTGAGGGAGAATTCCAGAAAGGGAATAGAACAGAGAAAGCTGATACTTTATGACTGTGCTATCTCAATAATACAATATTTGCCCGGGATAAGGCAAAATTAATTTGCCTTAACAGCATAAATGTTGTAGCTTCACATTCCCTCAGTGAAATGTAAAATGAGTATGAGCAAGATATAGTAAGTAGTAAAGGGGTTTCAGCTCTGAGGGTATCATTTGGAGGTCTTGCTGCTAAGAGCAAAGTATCTAATAAATTAGTAATTTGTTTTTCTGATAATTTCACCTCTGATAGGGTAAAGGAAACAACCAGATGAACTGCTACTTTGTATTTAATTCTAAACAAAAAAGAGAGAGAGAAACAAGTTGTACAATGGATGTGGAGTCAGAGAAGAAAGGGCCCAGGTCACCCCAGATTCTGTGATTTCAACTCTCCATAATTCTTATTCTCAAGGAATTTATAGTCTGTGGATGGAGGAAAACAAGATAAGTACTCAAATGCACACCTACCATTTATTGAACATCTACTGTGAAAAACATTATGATTAATCTTTTATATATAATATTTAAAATATTTACAAATGCTCTGCAAGGTAGATATTATCCTCAGTTAACAAATAGACTAAATGTTTATCCTGGTTAAGTGAATTGTTCAAAGCCATACAGCTCATGAGGAAATGAGCTCCAGCCCCACTCCTCTCCCATTTACTGGCTCAGCTTGATCCCAGGGGCCTCAGAAGGCAAAAGGAGTCTTTGCTCTCTTCTGCTCTCTCCCAGGTATATTCAAGAACGCCAAGAGTTCCTTTGCATGGATTTGGCCCCTAAAACTAGCAACTTTTAACAACCGACTACAAAGGAGTAAAATTGGAATATCTGCTGAGCTTCTGGTAAGAGAACTCATTCCTTGAATGAATGACCATCATCAATCCTTCTTTTTTTTTTTTTCATCATCAATCCTTCTATATTTTAAAAAATATTTCTCCTAAATTGTAGGAGCACTTAAAATAGAACCCTTAATGAGAGAATATGTAAAAAAGCTTTATCTTAGCATTATAAGAGAATTTACATGTTAAAAAATAGATCAACTCTTTAATGTTGAAAATAACTTAGTTGTGCAATGCATTGAAAGCCTAAAATGTTAAGAAGTAGATAAAATTATAACATGGAAGTTTTACTTTAAACTTTTAATGAATTATATAATAGGTTAAATGGTTGACTAAATAATACTGAAGACTTGACTAATTATATACTGATCAATTCGGGCATATATATTTTTTTTCTAGTTTCAGTGAAATAAGCTAAACACTCACCTTCATTATAGCAGTTAATACTGGAGTAAATTATTGGAAAACTAAATTTACACTTCACATTTATTTATCTATGTGAATTCAACTTACATGTTTTAGTTATAAATAATAAAGCCAATGTAGCCACTAGATGTGGATAGTCTAGGAAACATGACTTGAGGTTCACAGGTTTTGGTTAGATACCAGTGACAAGAGGTGGGTCCAGCCAAAGATCTTCACTGAATTGAAAGAGCCACATAACTAACGACACCCTAGATCTTGTATATTCCTGGAAGGGGAAAATATCCAACAAACTGAACACAAAGATTACATTACAACAACTTTTAGTTTACACAACACCAGCTTTCCTGAAGATTGAGGGAAAAGTTGTCCATGCTGTTCTTTTAGTGGTAAAAAAGGATTATGTTCAGAAATAAATAATGATAAAATCTGGTCCATTCACATTTCTCCAAATGCAGAGAAATTAGAGAAAAATCACAAGGCACGCTGAATCGGTTATTTGCTTTGTACAGAGACATACATAGGTAGAATATTTCAAAATCTTCTCATTACCTTTAGGGATGCTGTGCTGTTTGGTAGGACCGAGCACAAGTAGCATGACTGGAGGTTAATGCCTGGCTTGCCCTTCTGGCCACATCCTGCACCCTGGCACCCTGCGAGGTCCCAGTGGAGGAAGGTGTATCTAGTTCTAACTGGTCTACCCAGAGGGAGCACAAAGGACCTACGTAAGCTGGCTGAGTTCCTCAGTAGCCCTGCTCTCATGAATGACAAGGACAAAAGAGGTAGTCCAGAAAGACTTTCTTTTGGGAATGAATGAATAAATGCAACTTTGATGTGGCCTTTCTGGGCTCTGGGTATTCTGGACAGCACAGATCTGAGACTGCAGCGTGTAGGGTCACATCCTTAGCTAAAGGGCGTGGGATGGTCCTACGTCTGCATGTAAATGTGCGCTTCGAGACAGAGGGCATTCCTATGATACTGTGGCTCTCCTTCTTGGTCGGCTAAAAATCTGACCTCAAATAGACCCCTGGCCAATATTATTTTATGGCTCTGATGGAAAATATTCAACAATTTGCTCTCCTCCTACTGCCTTCTAGTTCCTTTTTTTCCCCTTGACCCTAATTACTCCTTGACCTAGAATCCCAGGGTGTTAGAAAGTGAAGAATCCTTTGAGATCAAACCCAGCAGCCTCTTGCTTTCTGCATGAGAGAACTGAGGCCACTTTGTGCTTTCTGCCCCACTTAATTCTTCTGATATCTGCTCACATTCTGCATCATTCACAAGCTCTGGAAAATATGAGCTAGAAAAATTTGCTCGTTGCACAATCTTGCTCTGCCTAGTCCTAAACCCAAACTAAGGAGTATAAGAAAAGGAAAGAAAACAAGAAACCTACATGCTTTGAAACTTAAAGAACTGTTGATCTTC
Source organism: Mirounga leonina (assembly GCF_011800145.1). Taxonomy (NCBI): domain Eukaryota; kingdom Metazoa; phylum Chordata; class Mammalia; order Carnivora; family Phocidae; genus Mirounga; species Mirounga leonina. The sequence goes on along the minus strand of NW_023270268.1, from coordinate 68,296,251 downwards.
ATTGTGTTATTTATACCTTATATGAACTTTTTATTTCATTAGTTAAAACCTTCTTTGAGTGTAGGGGCTGTGTCTTTTAAAGTATTTTTTAATATATACGGAGTCTAGCACAATATCACGAATCCCCAGGAGCTTAATAAATATTATTTATTGATGATGAGCTGGTCTATCCCCTTAGCTGACTAGCAGTATCCCACATAATCGTCCCAGAGAGGTGAGAATCCATCCTGCTCTTAAAGACCTCCCAGGAGTGAGAATCTAAACCTTCTTCCATAACTCATTTCAGTGTCTAATAAGGCTTACAGTCTGCTGGAAGATTCTTCCCAAGAAGGTGGCATTTAGGAAAGTTGCATAGCAAACACTGGATTCCCCCTAAGGCATTGGAGCCAGTCATTTGAATGACAAGGAACTGTCCTGGGAGATGGGGTGAGGGAGCCTAGGTAGGTGTTTGAGGGGAAGTTAGTCACATGAGGAAGAGATTAGGTTTCTTTCCTGTTCAGAGGAAGCGACATTTTTCATACTTGTGAGTAGAACTGCCCAGCGTTAAAGGGATTTGGAATGGGTAGAAGTCAGGAAGTTGGGAATGTGGGGAGAGCTCTATGGATGATGGTGAAAGGCAAGCCTGCTTTTGGCTACCTAGCTCTTTATATCCCTCCCTGGAGCTGTCTGTGAGGATAAAATTGCCATTACTATTCCATGGACATCAGTATTAGTTCCTGTTAATAGAAAGGAAATCTTCATACCCTCGCCATGCTACAAGTGATCTGGATATTTCCTCTGCTGAGAGAAAAAGACAGAAAGAGAGAGAGAGAGTGTGTGTGTGTGTGTGTGTGTGTGTGTGTACGCACACATAAATGGAAGGTCTTGGGGCGGCGAAGGGCTAGAGCGACAGGAGGTGAAGGAAAGGTTAATAGGCACCTAGCACCCTCTCAGCCCAAAGCGGACTCAGGCAAGTGACCCAAGTCGGGGCTGAAAATCCAAGCTGATGCCCAAGCAGAGGAACTGCAAATTCGGTGACAATCTGGGAGGGGAAGAGGGAGGGCAGAGTTGGAGGGAGAACAAGGACAGAAGTTAGGCAGTGCAGGTCAGAGAAAGTAGGTCTGCTGAGATACCTGCCCTGGAAGCGATAAAACAAAGCCGTGCCTCCAGGGAAATGGGTTGGCAAGATCCAGTTGAGAAGTCAGTTTCAGCCTAACGGTGGGGATACATGCCAGGGCTTCCACCTACCCTGTGCCTATGTCCTGGGCTGCTGGAAGGGCAGTAGGAGTATTGTGATCTGAGGACGTAGGCAGGGGGAAGGTAGGTTGGTGGCCTGGCTTCCCTACTGCCTTGGGATGAAATGAAGCTGCACGAAGTAGGTACCACTGGATAGATCTGAGGAAATATTCAGATTGGGAACAATCAAGACAAATTTCAAATTCTGCCATGCCCTGATTGTTTAGAGGAGAGAACATAGCCTGCACCTAGCTAGAAGCTTGCTTTGAGGTGGCTGAGACCAGTCAGGGTTGGGGCACAGAAGGCCAGCAGAGGGAATTGGTACATCCATGATGACCAAATAATTAGTCACATAGGAGAATCTAGGTCAGTTTGGGTGACAAATGCCCTGGTCCACCATGCCTTAGCCAGTCTTTCTCAGGGTCCCCATAAACAGAGAAGGTAGTTGATTGGAGAACAGTAGGAAGCAGGGGAATTAAAAACCTGAGATAACACAAGAAGTCCAAAGTGGTATTAGGAGCCTGGAGAGGAAGCGTGGGTGGAAGGGAACAAGTCATAAACAGTGGGTTATAAGCCTTCTAAGGATTGTCAACCCCTTGGAATAGAACAAAGGCCCCATATACTTGTTCCATTCCCTATTTCTTACTGGCTCCCGCAAGTCATTTTCCATAGCTCTGCAGGAACCTGATGTTATTGTGTTCAAATTGTAAATGATTTATTTTATGAATGCTGAATCACAGGACCATGGTTAAAGAAAATAATCTCCACATATAAGAAAAGAATCCCTAGGGCGCCTGGGTGGCTCAGATGGTTAAGCGTCTGCCTTCGGCTCAGGTCATGATCCCAGGGTCCTGGGATCGAGTCCCACATCGGGCTCCCTGCTCCTTGGGAGCCTGCCTCTCCCTCTGCTTCTCTCTCTCTCTCTCTCTGTCTCTCATGAATAAATAAATAAAATCTTTAAAAAGAAAAGAAAAGAAAAGAAAAGAAAAGAATCCCTAATCCGTTCCCTAAACTCTTCTTTTCCTTCCTTGCTCGTGTATGTGAGTGAGTGTGTGTGTGTGTGTGTGTGTGTGTGTGTTAATTGAGATGTCTGTTCCAGATATCAGCACTGTCCTTAAAGCATAAGTTTTGAGGAGCTTTCAGGTCAAATACTTGAATTCAAATCCAAAACTGGCCAGAGCCCTAAATACCAGTCCTGCTTTTCTTGGCATTTTCCAATTTCTCTGGCACACATCCATGAAAAGTAATGAAATACCACTTATTAAAATTTTTGGTTATAGTGGGCCTTTTATACACTTCTGCTTGTATGTTATTAGGTCCCTGTTTACATCAAATCAAGCTGGGCAGCTCATTTAAGGTGTTTACTAGATGCAAGGCTGATCTGTCTATGATAATACTGAGATTTCTTTATCAGTCTACTAGCTCAAATATTTCCTCTATAAATCAGGGAGATATAAATATAGATAGATAGATAGATAGATAGATAGATAGATAGATAGATAGATAGATAGATAGAGATAGAGATATTTAAAGCTGAGACTATGCACTTTAGAAAACAATGTTTTACCACATTCTGATTTAGGCTTAAGAAATTGCTAGGGTGTGGGCATGGATATTACTTATTATTAATATTCTAATCTCACATTTTAATAAGATTAGAGAGAAAGGAATCCTTTTTCCATATTTAGGATGTGTTTTATAATCTTCTTTTTTAAGCACTTGTCAACATTCCCACTATGCTATACTTAATGGTGGACCTTGTGCCCCTGGAGGCTAGTTAAGAATGGGGGTGGGTTAAGTCTGAAGAGCATGTCCTAAATGCTCTGCCCACAGCTCAAAGGTCTTTAAATTTTCTTTTATCTTACAATTCTATAGTATCTCTTTGTTATGCTATAAAAATGCTTCCCCACAGTACCCCACGAATAAAGTGACCCTTCAGAACAATATGCCAGGTTTATCTAATAGTTTTTTTTGTGTTTCTATTAATTTGATTGAGTACTTTGGCATCATACTTATGCGTTGGTTAATTTTTCTGTGTGTCAATTTTGTAAGTAGTAAACTTGTAGATAGCATTCCAAAAGACTCCAAATGAAGCATTGATCTACTGTTCCAGATGTATATAATGAAAGCTCACCTTGAATGCTTACTCTGTGCCTTGTTCATTAATAAATAAAACAAGCATAATCTTTGCCATCAAGAAGCTCATGGTCTAGTGGATGAGACAGACTGTAAATCAAATAATCAGACAGAAACATACAAAACGGCCATTGTGATAAGCACTGTAAAGGGGCAGAAACCTGTTGTAAAGAGACCATTTGAATAATAGGGAGATTTGATCTTGTCCAGGGGTCAGGAAAGTTTTCCCAAGAAAGTGATGCTTGAACTGAGATCTGGAGGAGGAGTAGAAGTACCGGGTTAACTAAGGAGAGGGGATGCCGCATGGGGGGAGGGGGCAGTCCCCAAAGCTTGAAAATTTGTGGTGGGAGGGAGCATAGCACATGTGCAGAACCAGAAGAAGCTCAATGTGGCTGCAACACAGAGCCCAGGGTCAAAAGGGTGCATGCATCTGGGCTTCAGAGAAGTTTGGGCATTCAAGGTTTTTAAGCTGCTTTGTGCAAACATTTTGAAGGAAAGCAGAAAGGAAGCAGGGAGTTAGGAGCTTATGGCGGATGAGAGATACTGCTACTTGGTCTGTCTCTCTGTTTATGTATATTTAATCAATTCGTAGGATTTAAAGAGATGTCCAAGATAAAATTTATTTCAAAGCTTCCAAGTATGAATTTACCTAGACCACTCCAAGTAGATCATTATTGATCAGTTTAAACCTCCAAGGATCAAGTTCCTAAAATTTGTTGTGGGGCAATTCTCTTATTATGGTTTCTTGGTTAATATGTAGTCTAGGTGGCATGCCTTGGTCAACACAGGAATCCTTATCAGGGAGATCTCAATGGGCTGCCCAGGGAAGGTGAAATGCAAGAGTTCAGTAGGTGCTTCCTACAGTTGCTGTTAAGCAGGGGTTGGTGGGATGGGTAAAATAGTTTCCAAGACTTTTCTGCCCAGCCAGTGGCTCATCTCAGGTGTCTAAGCCATGGTGAAAGAACACTGCCCTACTGGGCATTTGTTACTGATCTCTTGGTTTTTTTTTTCCCCAAACTTCATGTTCCTATTGAAAACTTATTACCCCATAACATAGTCTTACCCTCTATTCCATTTTAAGTGGTCTCTCTGACACATTAATTCATGTTAAATGTATTGGAAAGTTCTAATAATTACTTGGAAACCATGGCTTCCTGTTCAATTCTTAGGTGAGAAACAAAAAGTGTTTTATAAGTACCCTCCCCTCCCCACTTCCCTGCCTTAAAACCAAGGCTTTGTTGTCATTTAAAAGTCATTTTAGTGACTCGCAGTTCAAGTTCAAGGTGAGGAGAGAAGACTGTTTTGTGTCAGGTCGTTTTGGGCAGATGGTAAGACAATGAACTGTCTCTCTAATAACAAAATTATATATGCTTGTTTTTATAGGTGAAGTTCTTTATTGTATAGCTAGGCTCTCTAAGAAGACATTATAACTGAGAGTCACGTTTACTAAAAAGTACAGTTTCTTGGGGCACCTGACTGGCTCAGTCGATAGAGCATGCGACTCTTCATCTCAGGGTTGTGAGTTCAAGCCCTACGTTGGGTATAGAGATTACTTAAAAAAAAAAAAAAAAGTACAGCTTCTTCCTGCTGTGGGTAGGTTCTTCCCAAAGACATTGAGATATTCCATTTTGGGGTACTGAGTGGGAAAGGTTGCTCCTCCATTTTCCCTCAAATAGAGCAACACTGAGTTTCATTGCTTTGCAATATTGTCTTAGGCATAAGTTTCCAAATGGAATGTGGCATGAAACAGAATTCTTGCAGAGTTGCTCATGTGTGCAGCTGTGCATGGCATAAAAATCCCCAGAGCAAACCTTCAGATTGCCAAAAAGAGTAAGTCCTGAAGCTCCTCAGTGGAACATACTTCAGATTTCACAAAGCATCACCAGCGTCAGAACTATATGCCTTTTCCTCGCCAGGGCATCTCTCCAACTCCTTGGGGCCTCATTCGGGCTAAATGGGCAACCCCGGAGAGGAGGGTAGGGTCAAACTCAGGGAAAATAGTGAGGTTTACAGATTATTTCTTTAGAGCAGGAGTTGGCAAAAGTATAACCAGCAACCAAATCCAGCCACAGCCTGAGGTACGAATGGTAAATACAGTTTTAAAGATATGGCAGAAAACAACAACAGCGACAAAGAAGAATATGGTCCGCCAAGCCTAACTAGCCCTTTATAGGGAAAGTTTGCCCACCCAGCTTCAGAGCCTTCCCATTTCCCTTTCTCTGACCTCACTCCTCTTTGACTCCTGGGTAGAAACAAGTCCAGCCCAGCCCTCAGCTCCAGGTTCATTTACTCAGCAATGAGAGCTAATCCTCCCACCCAAAGGCAAACCCATTGAACTGACTGCCTTTTCCCAGCTGGAGGAAGAGTTGCTCCCCCACTTCTTCCTCTCCTTTTCCTCCTTCTTACTTCCCTTGGCTTCCACTGTGCTATGGAATGGAGGTGCCCCTCCTCAGGCTGTGGGTACAGGTTTCTCTGCTGGCTATCCTAAAGTAGAGCATTCCTAGGAAAACGTTCATAAACCAAAGTGGCATAAAGCAAAGAGGCAATTACCATCAATTTATATGGAAAAAAATTCGAACATTCCCAGACACGAAAAAACACCTCTCTTAGGTTTTTCTGATACGTTAGGGCACATCTTGCTAATGGCTGTACAAAATAAATGGAGGTAAAACACAGACGCTCACCAACACAGTGTGACCTGGTAGCTTGACGCTGAGATGCAGGAGTGTAGTTCCCCGGGAAAGAGCTTGGTGGGGCGGCTCTTCTGCCAGGGCTGTGCGCTCTTCTGGAAGAACTTGCTACACAACAAACGGCGAATGTTGGTTTTTTGCTTTTTGCCTTTGCTGTAAAACCGAAAACTCTCTTTGGATTTCTTTTGGTTAGTGAAAATGGGTATGAACGGAGGTCTTTTGTAAAAGCAGAGAGATGTAACATGAACTTTGAAAAGTGAGGGATACCTGTACCCCAGTTCTTAATGCCCGGAGGCAAGCATTCCTGCCAGCCAGAAGCTTCTGGAGACCCAGGGTCTTGTATATCCTCTGCAAAAGCAGCGAAGAGGTCTGCTTTTTGGGACTTCCTTGAGTTATAAAACCTGTGGTCTTAGGAGAGGCTTTCCAGGACCTCTGAGCTCAGCTTGTGACCCATAATGCTCTCTGACTCCAGCCCTATAGCAGTTTGCTTCCCTGCCAGGCTTGGATCCGTTTGCTATATGGAGTGGTGGTTAAGGGCATGAACTCATCACCTAGATGAAAACGAAACTGATATTTACGAGCTAGGAAACCTCAGGCAAGTCACTTAATCAGCCTGTGATTCAACTTCCTCATCTGTGGACAGGGGATAATAATGGTTCCTCACTCATATGTCTGTGACTGGGATTAAATGAGTTAATCTGTATAAAATTGAACAAGGCCTAAACACATGGTAAGTACTCAATAAAGTGCGAGCTCTTACTACTATTTGATATTCTGAGGTTATGCTGTGTCATGGGCTGGTCTTGGCTCAGGTCTTCACTTTCTCAGGCTCTTGCTCAAAGTGCTGTCTGCTCTCAAACTTAGTCGGGCTACCCCCAGAAGGTAGGCAAGACTGTTAACAGGTGAAATGTGTTTAAGAGGCTTCCCATCTTCCTTATTCTTTATACCTTTATTATACAGGGTAATAATGACTAAAAATCCCTTGCTTCTGTACGGAGGTGGTGAGCAAACATTATTTGATTCACAAACATTGTTTAATTAGATCCATGCAACAGCCCTGTGAAATGGCTGCCACGTGGTAGGCACCCCTAAATGTGGACTGAGTGAAAGAGTTGAGCTGCAAGACTGCCAGTTAGCAGAATGATCTGGCATGGCCATGTAGAGCTGGTTAGTAAATATTTTCAATATCCACTCTCGAGCAATATTGTTAACGTGGTCCTTATTTTATCAACAAAGATGCTGAGTTTCTGAGCTGGTTGAAGTCTTGTCTAATATCACACAGTAATGTGGGTAGAGCTGCATCTAGAACCAGGTTCCTCGGGCTTCTAAACTAGCCCTGTGGCTGTTATACTGTCACTAAATATGTATAAAATCAAATTTGTTTTACTTTTTCCAATAACAACCTGGTTACTGGGTGGTACAGTCTTCCCAGTTTGTTGCCCAAAGAGGATTGAAATATTAGAAGGTTGTAGAAGGGCGAGGGAGCTACCATGCCCCCAGGGAGAGTTCTCTGCAGGCCTTTGTCCCCAAAGGACAGGTGACTTACAAAATTGTGGGAAGGAAGTGAGCACAAGGTGCTCAGCGACTTCCCCTCTCTTTTTGGTGGGGACTTGCCACAGGACACAGTTTCTCTCAACCCTTTACCCCCTGGGTGAGCAGTTTCCCCTGTAGAGAAGGGCTGCAACTGTTCAGTTCTGTCTGTGGTTGGGTGGGATAAGTTTAGGGGAAGGGAAATATTAGGAAGCACATTTGGTTGTATATCTGAGCTTTGACCTCCCAAAAGTAAAAAATAAGAGATCAAGAAATAAAATAAAAACCTTTGACTAAATCCAAACACAATTTACCAGTGTTCCACAGAATGCTAGCTGTGGCAAGTTTTAAAAGGTATGTGTTTATAAAAGAGATTCTCTAGGGGGTGGCTCAGTCGGCTAGGTGTCCGACTCTTGATCTCATCTTAGGTCTTGATCTCAGGGTCGTGAGTTCAAGCCCTGCACTGGGCTCCATGCTGGGTGTGGAGCCTACTAAAAAAAGAGAAAAAAAGATTCATTGGGTTTACAAGATTTTCATACTGCAAGGTATCTCAGTCTTTAATATCCTAATAAACATTGCAAATCTCTAGAAGATGGATTTAACATGTGAGATTTCCCAAACTTCCTTAATACTGGAATCTTTTACTCCCAAAAGCAAAGGCTATGCATCCATGATGAGTGGAACACAGTTTGAGAAATCTGGACATAAGGATATGATAGTATCTATTTTTATTTATTTTTTATTTTTTTATTTTTTTAAGATTTTATTTTTATTTTTTAAGATTTTATTTATTTATTTGACAGAGAGAGTGAGAGAGCACAAGCAGGGGGAACAGTAGAGGGAGAGGGAGAAGCAGACTCCCCGCCAACCAGGGAGCCCGATGTGGGGCTCGATGCCAGGACCCTGAGGTCATGACCTGAGCCAAAGGCAGACGCTTAACCATCCGAGCCATCCAGGCGCCCCCGATAGTATCTATTTTTAAAAATGAAAAAAAAGGGCTGTACCTCTCAGGGCATTTGGGGCATTCTCATAAAGCTAAGTCTGCTCACTTTCTAATGGCTATAATAAGGGATGTGTGTGTGTGTGTGTGTGTGTGTGTGTGGTTGGAACTACAGTCAGTCACAGACATGAGAGTGTGCAAAGTTAATTTCTATAAGAATTTTAGTCCTTCCAGAAAAGAAAATAGAATGAAAACAATTCGGAATAACATGAAATAGTAGATAAACTGACTCCAGCTATGTGTGCTGGCAATCTACTCATGGGGGTACAGAATCCAATCGTTTGGAAGAAGTAAGTGCTGCCAGAATCTGTGGATATGAACTATGGCAAGGCCACCCATTTGAAAGCAAGAACGTGGAGTTCCCATTGGCTGTCATTTAGGAGGGTTCAGCATGTCTCATCAGCTGTGAGAAATACTGCCCTGATGTCTGCATCTCCAGCCAGAACCTCTCAGGACAATAAGCCACTCAGCCCATTCTAAAGGCATCCTAACTCCCTGGGCCAGTAGCATTGTTTACTTATTGCATCAGTTTCTTTTAGCTTCGGGAAAGCATTAAGTAAGGAGATAAATTCAAGTCATAATACTAGTATTTTTATTTCTATTTTATTTTTATTTATTTATTTTTTTTAGATTTATTTATTTATTTGACAGAGAGAGACACAGCGAGAGGGGGAACACAAGCAGGGGGAGTGGGAGAGGGAGAAGCAGGCTTCCTGCTGAGCAGGGTGCCTGATTTGGGGCTCGAACCCAGGACCCTGGGATCACGACCTGAGCCGAAGGCAGCCGCTTAACGACTGAGCGCCCCTAGTATTTTTATTTTTAAAGATTTGTTTATTTTATTTATTTTTTTAAGATTTTATTTATTTGACAGAGAGAGACACAGCAAGAGGGGGAACACAAGCAGGGGGAGTGGGAGAGGGAGAAGCAGGCTTCCCGTGGAGCAGGGAGCCCGATGCGGGGCTCGATCCCAGGACCCTGGGATCATGACCTGAGCCGAAGGCAGACGCCTAACGACTGAGCCACCCAGGCACTCCGAAAATGTAGAGAATTTTAGAAATGTGTTATCTCAACAATTCTGTTATAAAAGCTTTTATTTTTTTATTTTTTTAAAGATTTATTTATTTGACAGAGAGAGAGAGCGACAGAAGGAACACAAGCAGGGGGAGTGGGAGAGGGAGAAGCAGGCTTCCCGCCGAGCAGGGAGCCCGATGCGGGGCTCGATTCCAGGACCCTGGGATCACGACCTGAGCCGAAGGCAGATGCTTAACGACTGAGCCACCCAGGCGTCCCTAGTTTTACTTTTAATTCCCTCTTTTGTTTACTTTGTTGTTCTTTTTAATTTAAGATTATTTATTTATTTATTTGAGAGAGAAAGAGAGAGAGCATGAGAGGGGGGAGGGTCAGAGGGAGAAGCAGGCTCCCTGCCGAGCAGGGAGCCCCATGTGGGACTCGATCCCGGGACTCCAGGATCACGACCTGAGCGGAAGACAGACGCTTAACGACTGAAGCACCCAGGCGCCCCAAGATTTGTTTATTTTAGAGAGAGAGGGAGCATGTGCGTGCACAAGCACGGGTTGGGGGAAGGGCAGAGGGAGAGACTCTCAAGCAGACTGCCCCCCCCACCCCCCCACGCTGAGCTCTGAGCCCAACGCAGAGCTCTCTCTCATGACCCTGAGATCATGAGCTGAGCCGAAATCAAGTCAGACGCTTACCTGACTGAGCCATGCAGTCACCCCGCTATTATTTTTATTTTATGTTTGGAAATAATTTCTGCATATTTGTATTTGGTATCTTAAACACTTGTAATGTTTAAGATAATTTGATATTTTAGGGGCGCCTGAGTGGCTCAGTCGTTAAGCGTCTGCCTTTGGCTCAGGTCCTGATCCCAGGGTCCTGGGATCAAGCCCCGCATCAGGCTCCCTGCTCTGCAGGAAGCCTGCTTCTCCCTCTCCTTCTCCCCCCTGCTTGTGTTCCCTCTCTCGCTGTGTCTCTCTCTGTCAAATAAATAAAATATTAAAAAAAAAGATAATTTGACATTTTAGAATGCCTAACAGGTTGTTCTTGTGATGCCAATTCAAAACATCTACATGGATCTGTAATTGATTTAGGTTTGTGATTTCAAGTGAAAAGATATGAGAATTTTATTAAATCTGTAAACATTTTTGCAATGTTCAAGAGAACTTAAGATTCATCATATTTTATAATTAGTTTATCATATTTATAGGCATTACTTAACTACTTGTGATTCTTTTGTTTGTTGAGCACTGTAGTGTTTTAAAAAGAAAATTGAATACATTAAACGTATAAATGTAGTTTAATAATTCAAAGGAATTTAATTAACCAAATTGTAAACATTTCCTTAGAAGGAGAGTTAGATATACAACTTGAAATTCAAAGCTTCAAGGAAAAGTAGGTTTTCAAATTTGTAATAAATGAAATTGAATTACTGTATATTATCTTCTTTGACCACAAAACTTGTCTTTAAGAACATTCCAGACCCAAATTGCTCTGTGGTGGCAGGGGCGATGGTGATGAGAGGTAGGGAGCAAGTGGGACAAAAATCTTTCCTGTGAAATCAGTAGACACACTAAGAGTATCAAAGAGTGAATCCAATTGATTGATTACAACCACATCTGTATTCAATAAACTTTTTTTGAGATTCTGACCTAGGAAATGATGGGTCATATAAATGTGAGTAAGACAGGGTTCCTCCCCTCAAGCAGTTTCTCCCTTTTCCCACTTTGCATTTCTCTGTTCTCCTCACTCACTGAAGGGCTTTTCAGCGAACACTTGCACTTTCTGGCCTTAACTGCTTAATTTCACTCGGTGGAACAACGGATGCTGCAATCAGATAGCCCTGAGTTCAAATCCTTATTTTGCCATTTGCAGTATGATGTTAGATAAGCTCTTCGGTCTCATTACTTTGATTTCCTCATGTATCAACCTGAGATAATACTATTTACTGCTTCAGGTTGTTGAGAAAGTTGGAGACAACAAACATGCAAGTGCTTGGCAACAAGTTAAATAAATGGTACCGATTAATATAATCTACGGTGTCCATCAACACCCTTGCACAGAGAGAATGTCACTTTACATCCACCTATGATAAAATGTTTGGGCTTCTGACCCCATTAAGAGCAGAGGAGCATTGATGATAAGAGAAAACATTTGGGGCAGGAGCCAAATGAAGGGAACAGAGAACTTTTCTTTTCCTATACTCACCCTCTAGTCAATGGTATCTCGACCTAGGATTTCCAATATCATTACTGACAGGTCCCAAAATTGTATTTCCAGCTCCGATACCTCTTCTGAACACCAGATTTGTATATCTAGCTGCCTATTCAACATTTTCACCAGGATGTCTGATAGCCACATCAAACTCCAAAATAAACCTCTGGATTTTTCTCTAAGCTTTCTCTTCTCCCAGCCTTTTCCATCTCAGTAAATGGCAACTCCATTCTTGTTTGGTCTCAAATCTTGGAATCACCTTCGACTCTTCTGTTTCTCTGACATGCCACAAAATATATCTGGATTCTCTTGTTTAACATGTACATGGAGTTTAGCTTCTTCCGGTAGGCTCCTGCCACCATCACCCATGCTACCATCCCCCCACTGGATTTCTGCACTGGCCCCTAACTACCTGTCCCCTTTCCACTGCTGCACTGTTCCAGTTGATCTTCTGCCTAGTAGTCTTTTTAAAACAGAAGCTGTGGGGCACCTGGGTGGCTCAGTCATTAAGCATCTGCCTTCGGCTCAGGTCATGATCCCTGGATCCTGGGATAGAGCTCCGTATCGGGTTCCCTGCTCAGCGGGGAGCCTGCTTCTCCCTCTCCCACTCGCCCTGCTTGTGTTCCCTCTCTCACTGTGTCTCTCTCTGTCAAATAAATAAATAAAATCTTAAAAAAAAATAAAACAGAAGCTGGATCAATTCTCTTTTCTGCTCAAAACCTTCCAGTGGCCTTTCAATCTCACAAGAAGAAAAAAGCCCTTCACGTCAGGCCCCTGGCTCCTTTTCCTGCTACTCCTTGGCTTACTTCATGCCAGTCAACTGGCATCATTTTTATTCCTGGAATATAGCACCCTTGATTTTGCCTCTGTTCCTTTGTGCTTGATATTCCCTCTACATGGAATGCTCCTTCTTCTGATATTTGCATCCCCACCCCCCCAGCCCGCTCCCCTGCTCCCTGGCTTCATTAAGTTTTCTGATCACATGTCACCTTAACTGAGCAGCCTTCTCTAAAAAGAACATACACTCAACTCTCTCCCCACCTTCTTTTACTTAGGCTCGGTAGCTGTCATTTACCTGACTTGCTAGCAGCCAGGTATGGGCATGTGCCCAGGTCCTGGCTAATGGGGTGTGAGGGGAAGTGGTAAGTGTGACTGGCAGGACAAGCCCTGAAGTGGAGTCATGGGCCCTCTATTTCTCCTTTTTTTCTGGCCCAATGCCTGGAATCTAATGTGATGGCAGGAGCTGGGGAAGCATTCTTAGGTCAACAGGTAGAAGATGTGTGTGGAGATAACAGAGTTATCTGGGTCCTTGATACCTTATCAGCTCTGGAATGCTTACATTTGAATGGCCACATAAGAGAAGAAACATTCATCATGCTTAAGCCATTTTTATATTACCTTTGTTAGAGAAGTCAAACTATAGTCTAATCCAGATATGTTTTTGGGATATCTGTCTGTCCTTCCAACCCTTACCAGACTCAAGACTGGCATATACGTTCCATGAGGGTAGCAGCTGTGTTTGGTTCATTGTAAACAGCTTCTGGAACAGTGTCTGGCGCACTAAACATTCAATAAATGTTTGTTGAATGAATGAAAACAGCAAAGCCATCAACATGAGGCAGAGTCTTGGTGAGTGCTGCCCTGAGGAAGCACAAGGCTGGTCAGTATAAGCAAGTGATGGCTATGGCAATGTTCTCTGTGTGTGGTTGGGTTTCTATTCTGACTGAATCACAAAGGCAGGATACAACCTGCTATATCCTTTATCTGAGAGGCATAAATACTTGTAAGAGGGTTGTGTGTTGCTTTTGTAATTTAAATGAAGACTCCCAAGTAAAGTTCATTGTTGTAATGAAATCAGGTCACAGAGTCATGGAAAACTGTGACAAGGTTCACACTGATGAGGGAAGGTCACAAGTTGCATGCTAAGCACAGATGGAGAAAAGGAGCGTGTATGCTGAGATCTTGAGATGTGTGGCTGAGATGTGCATCAGTCTGGATGGCAAAAACTGATAGCTGGAAGAACCACAGACAAAGAATTGCACAAATTGAGTCAAAATGAAACAGAAACATATTACAGGGTATCAGCAAGATGCTTGGGGGTAAATGCTGCAGACAGAAAGCCACGGAGTTCCTGGGTGAGTAAGAATATAAAGAGTTATAGTTGCCAGGATAATATTTTTGGTATCAAATACCTTTTTCATGCTAGTAAGTTTGTTTTGAACACTTTAATTATATAGATCAACTAATGTAAACAATTTAATACATGGTGGCTTTAAAAACATATGTAGTAATGAGATTTTGTAGGTTTGGGATTAAACCACCTTAATTTAAAAATGTTCTATTTCCTGGGTAAGGAAAGTTGCAAAGGTTAGGCTATCTTGCCATACCACACCCCCTTGGGTGTGATATTACTGAAATAAAACAAGTCAAGATTTGTTTAGTCATTTTATAATATATACGTAACTTCTGGTAACAGTTACTGGTATGAGGTTTCTCTTTGTTGAGTAATTAGCTAAAGAGTTCAAGCGAACTTTTTTAATAATGTGCCTCTTTACTTTAAAATTTCTTAGTAACCATAATTTCTCCTTTCTAGAAACATATTAACATTTATATTCAAAGCACAAGGAGAGCTTTAAGATTAGGACAAAGCACTGAAAATTAGTAACAAGAGTTACTTCTTTGTCTTTGCCTCACTCTTGTGCCTAGTTCTTGCTTGAATTTTGGTGAGACCTCTGATCATGTGTACTGGATATGCTGGAATGATTAGAGGGTGGGGTGACAATACATGTGACCCTTTTTATGGTGGATCACTTATCTGAACATTTCATGTTGAGGCCACCCTGTCATTTCAGATAGGTTCCAGGATGTAATTCAAAGTGATCAAAATATGGTCTCATATAAAACTCCTTCCTGAGGGGAATCACGACTTTTCCCATTTAGCACTTTTTTTTTTTTTTTTTGTCCAAAGGTACTTCAAGTAAAGCCTTGTTAGCATGGCAGAAGAGGTGTACTTTACTGGAACTAGTTTATGACACAGGTCCCACCTTTGGTAATTGTTATTATGATATTTACATGAAGTAATTTATGCACAGAGATACCTTGTAAACTACAAAGATGTAAACAAACACGTGGATTATTATTATTGTGATAATAACTTCATTGGGAAAGGAGGCAGCTTGGTGGAGGGTTTAAGAATTTCAGGCTGGGAGCAGCCTGCTGGCTCACTGGGGAAGAGGGTGTGACTCTTGATCTCGGAGTTGTGACTACAGGCCCCACGTTGGTTGTAGCGATTACTAAAAAAAAAGATAAACTTAAAAACAAAAAAAGAATTTCTGGCTGGAAGACGTGGACCCTGTTACCCGAAGGAAGGTAGGCCCTCCCCTGCGGAAGAAAGGTAGAGGTCATTTTGAGGGAGGATAAGCCTGAGGCTCCAGGTATGGAGATGACTCTATTAAGAAATCAGTGAAGTTGGGAGGTTTCATTCCCAGGAAAAGTGGTTTGACTTTATAGTAGCTATTGCCTAGAGAAGACCCATGCATGGTGGCACAAAGTGACACTTCAAAAACAAGCTAGGACTATACATTTGTTTCATTTGGTGGCTCAGATAATGAACCCTAATTGTACTCAGTTTACTTAGTGAAGAGAGGATGTTTAGTGAAATACATGTGTCATTGATCAAAACTTAAAATATATATAAAAAAAATATACTATACTCATCATTTCTTGAAGTAAGAGTCTTTGCCAAGGTGCTGGTTGTGCAGTAAATAAGCCTCAGCTTAGAATCTTACTGAAATGCAAACCTTGCTTTCTTTGTGCTGTTTCCCTGTACACTCAACACAGTGTTTTGGAAACCTTCAGTTATCTAAATTCCCATCAGGTGACATTGTTTAATCTAACATTCTCTCTTTCATATGTGAAAACAGCTCTAAGGACAAACCTTGGAGATGCTTTGAACTCTCTGGTGGTTGGGAGGGAGTTTCCAATCTCTCTCCCTTTCCTCTGTCCCCCCTCCCCCCATTGTCAGGAAAAGCCTCTGGCAGCTTTCCCCCAACCCACCCTCCCACCCTACCCCAAGCCAGGGCACAAGGGGAAAGAACCTTTGACCTTGGCCAAAAAAAGTCACTGTCTAATCAGTGAGCATTTTAGTCCACCAGGAATCCACATGTGTAAAAGTTACTTGGAATGAACTTTTTTCTCATCGGTGTGAAAATTTAGGTCTTTGATATTGAGAGGAAAAGACTATGCTTTAAAATAACGAATACACCTATTTCAAATCTTGTGACGGAAGTATGAAAACAGAGCCCCTCACCTAAAAAGTCTGCAAAATATTTTATTTTGAAGACAGCAATAACTGAAAAAAAACAAAAACAAAAACAACCCAAAACGACAAAAAGGTTTCTTTCAGGTCACATCTTAAAAAGATCCTAGGATTATGCAAAGGTCTAAGACCCCCAACCCCCCTGCTTTCTGAGGGCCTTAGAAAGATCAACAATATGTTTTAAAAACTGAGGCGCCTCCCTTTTTAAAAACAACCCGCTGCATTCTTTTCCTCAATCATATTGTCCCATTATCACTCATCTAAGTTATACTTTATAAACTGCTTTGATGTGGTACACACATGCAAAAAGTACACAAAGTGGATAAACTTCTACTGTCAATGCTGCTGTAGAGGTATATATTTAGTAAACATTTAGTTACATTATTTTATTTTTGTGAAATGAGAACTGATCGACCAAACCTTTCAAACAGACCCACCAGACGATAAATACCACCATATGTTTGATTCACAGTACATTTGGGCATAAACATTTCAATTACAGCTTTGTGTTTAGTATCAAAAACCTTTTCTTGTGTGCGTGTGTTTTCTCTACAGATCCCGTGCTCTGGATTACATTCTGAAAATCGCTTATTACAGATAAAGCCCCTTTCCAGGTACGCTTCCGAGAAACATATGTATTTATGCACACAAAGGTGTGCGCAGATCTCTTCACAAACAAATGCCCATATGATGCCTGCGTCGCGCTCCCCTGCACATGCCCACCGCGTGGTGTGCCCCGCCAGCCACGCCGCGCAGCCCGGGGTGCCCATGGGGACAGGCTTGCCCCCGAACATGCGGGAGCCCCTCGGGCCTCCCCCGCAAACTTAACCGGCCTTTCCACTCCGGCTACGGCGAGAGCCTCCCCGCCCCCACCGGGCCTCGGGCCGCGCGGCCAACACCCAAGCCGCCCCGCACCCGGCTGCGCGCGGCGGTGGGGGTGGGGCGGCCAGTGCCCCGGCGGCGCCTCGCAGCGCCTGCGGGTCTTTATTTTTTTTAAAGACTGCGCCGCACCGTTCCAGCCCCCGCGCCGCCAGGGCGGGCGGGAGCGAGAGGAGCGAGGCCGGCGGAGGGGACCCACCCCCCCCGCCGCGCCGCCGCCGCCGCCCCCGCCCCCCCGTCCGCGGCGCCCCTCCCCCGCCGGCCCCTCCCCCGCGCGCCCGCCCGGCGCAGGCCGCTCGGGTTTGTTTTGCTGCGCGGCCGCCGCCGCCGCGGGCCTCGCGAGCTCATTTGTGCCTGGCTGGTCCCCATTCCTCTCTCCCCAGTGTTGAGTGTCTGAGCCGTTGGCTGCTCCGAACCGTTTGGCTCTTTCCCTTAGTAACAGCTTTTACCTTCTGCCTCAATTCCTCTCCCCGCTCGCGCCCTTCCCCCGCGCGCCGCCTCCCCCCGCCGCCGGCCGCGTGCGCCCCCGCCCCTCCCCCCGCGGCGGGAGCACCTCCGCTCGCCACCTGGGGACCCGCGCCGCGCTCCCCGCCCCCGCCCGCCCGGCGCCCATCCCCCGCGCCCTCCGCTCGCCGGGGTTATAATTGCCTCTCACCCCCCGGAGGGGTTATTTTGGGGGTGGTTGGAGGCGGCGGCGGCGGCGGCGAGGAGGGGAATTTCCTTGTGCCTCCATTCCCGGGAGGGGGGAGCGGCGTCGGAGGCCACCGTTTCCAGGTAAGCGCTGGGGGCCGGACCCCGGGGTGGGGGCGGCCGCGGGCCGGGGCTGGGGGCGCGGGCGGAGGCGGCCGGGGGGGCGCCGGGCCGCGGGGGGATGGGCGCAAGTGGAACATGCATTTTTCAACTTGGCCCTTTGGGGAGCTGGGGCTTTGGTGGGGGAGGGGGAGGCAGGGAAGGCATTTAGGGTGCCCCATCCCCCCTTTTTCGTCTCGGGCTTCTTTGAAATGCTCACGTGCCTGCCCACCCCCTACCCTTTCCTGATCTCGGGGGATCCTCACCCTTATGTTGTCCCCGAAAATGTGCACCTCGGCCTTCTCCCCCGCTTCCACCCTTCGTGCATCTACACCCCCTTTTTGTGTGTGTGTGTGGGGGGAGGCTTTCAGGAAAGAATTTGCAGCAAATTGAATCAAGGAGCCATCATGAGGCCGACTCTTTTATAGCCTATTTTTAGCAGAGGAGAGGGATCTTTTCGGTGCCTGTTATCCTGTTAGCAATGGAAATCTGCTCCCCTCCCCGGGCGCGTCCCCGGTGCAGGCGCGGCGACCCGGGCCGGCGTGCTGGGGGCTGCGGGCGGCTGTTGGGGCCGTGCGTCCCGGGCGGGGGCGCCGGCGGGGGAGGGGCGCGCGCCGCCGGGCCGCACTCCGGGACGTGTTTATTTGTAACTTAGCGCCTTTATCGTCTTAAGGAGGTATTTGTTAGAGCCTCTCTGAAGTTGGGCTCAGAAGTGTAGAATTGGCAAAGTTATTGCCAGCTTCCTGGTAAGTTTTGGGTGGCACAAAGTCACATTATTTTCTGACAGTGTAAAGGCCACGTTGTGAGGGTGGTTTCTCGGTAACTTCCTCTTTGCAACCGATGTCATTTTTTTTTTTAACAGAAGCAGACTTTTATTCAAGTGAAATTATTAATCTTAAATGGCAGCTCGAGGGAAACCATGCATGTGTTAACATGTTCAGTATTTTTGGAAGTTCCTGATTTGCTGAAAGAGGCATCACTTTGCAGTGGCAACCGAGATTAAATTTAGGTTGTGAAAATGGTGTGTTTCATGTAAAATTTGGGTTGTAATGGCTCTTAAAAGAATGCTCCTTTTACTAGGTTACCTAATAACATTCTCTAAAATAATTTGGTGATTACAAATGACAAGTGTCGGAAACTAGTTAAAAATTAGATTTTTTTCAGTATCTGGAGTTTACTTCATACTTAAAATCTTGGACCGTGCAGGCACCAAGGTGAGGAGTTTTAGAACCTATGTCATTTACAGCCGACTTAGGGAAGTTTACTATTGGTTTTCTTGTTTTCCAAAGAACCTTCTGTTGTCCTGAACAAGCTTGTTAATAAAATGTGGTGGGTGAAATGATAGGTTATTTTTAGTCTGAATTGCCTATCTCCCCCCCCCCCCCATGTAATTAAGTAATCATTTGCCTCCTCCTTTTTTCCTAAAGACTCCTTTATCAGATTGGATAATATAAGGCCCTGGTGGTGTTTTCATCTCCTTACTAAAGCAAATTATAAAAAATATCCTGGTTACACATTGAAGATACAGCCAAGTGACTTTTTGGCTTTCCCAGTGTGGTTCATTTTCATTTTTATTAAATAAGAGCTGTGCTACATTGGTGTATTTTAGTAATCCTTATTTCCTGGGACTGTGTGTTCTCACCATTTTAATAAGTTTATAGTCTAGGGAAATAGGGCAGCTTTGTCTCCATGAAAACTGTGTCTGTTGTGTTGTATCATGGGAGTTCATGACAAGCAAGCTTAGGAGATCATCATTGAGGGTTCTAGACATAGTTACCATTTACCTGTGGAGGATGTGTGGCGGAAAGAAAATATGCCTGAGAGTGGTTAGGCATGTGATGTGTGTTTATACTTTTTGCTCTGAAATCGTGTTTTCCTGCCTGTTTGGAATATGATTTTTTTTTCCAGTTTTCTGTAATGCCTTGTTTGGTGTATGTAACCACAACTATTAAATCCACAAATAACTTTTTTTTTTTTTTTGTGCTGTTTGAGTAGTTAGATTCAGACTTATAGAGCAAAATGCTATACTGTATGGAGTATTAAAACAAATGTATGTGGAGAAAGTTTTCCTTACTGTTACGGAACTTAATTAATGGACTTGTTCATGGCTTAAAAATTGTTGCAAGGGTCACCATCAGTTTATAAGATTGTTTTCTTCTGTCAGATACCAACTTTGGTTATTAATACGGGAGACACATGTGGTAAATTGTGTGGCCCTTTGTGGAGCTTGTATTTTTGCATTGGTTGCCTCAAAGAAGTGAGAAACAAAAATAACTTTTTACATGTGTCCAGGACTTTGTTACTGTGTTCTCAACATCTAATGAAGGTTTATCATGATTACCTTGATAATGTGCCCACCAAGAGAATAAGAAGTAACTAAATTCTGGGGGCCTTTCAAGCTAATAAGCAGAAAGGGCAAAAGCTTAATATAAATACAGGGGTTACTGATAAAAAGAGATGTGACTAATGGACCTTTGGAACAACAACCTGTTGAATAAATATATCTGTTCATATATAGCAATGAAATATAAGTACAACCTTGTCAAATGAATAGCTGACAAAGGAATTCTACTTGTACAAGTTAACTCCCACAGTATTACTACAAAGAATTTTTGACCTGATGCACTTTGATGAAGTTAGTAGAAATAATTTGTTGGGTTTATTCAATTCCTGTGTTTTTTATATAAAAGTTAGAGGAATGTAAAGGACAGTAAGTCAGGGGAGAGATGCCAGAAATATTGACACCATCCGGGACTGTATTTTTCTAGTACATGTGAATTTGACTCCTTTCATGAATAATATCTACAGTTAACTGAAAGGCAAAAAAAAGAAATCAGTAATATTAAGATGTTTATACGTTCCCATAGTATAGAAGGGTTAGGACCAAGGGCTGTTAAGTAAGAGTATGGTCCAGTTTGGAGACCACCATGGTGGTACCTCCTAACGCCAATAGAAACTTGAGGGTTTTAGCTATGTGAGAGAACTGATGCTGGAGAGGTTTACTATACACCACCTATGGGATTAGACTCCAGAAGAGTACAATTAATTACCCTGTAACCAAGAGCCAGAGGAAAGGGACTTCACTTGGGTTATGCTCTAGGAAAGGTGTGAGGTGCTTTCTGTGTCATACTTCAGGCTAATCCTATGAACTCTGCAGATAATGGAACAGAGAGGTACAAAGTTAATTCACTTGTCCAAGGCCACAGAGCAATCAAATGATGCATTAGGGTTCAAATCTAGGTCTGTCTAAACCCTAGTCTGTGCTCTTTCTAGATGACTGTAGCTGTGCCACATTTTTCCAGCTGTTTTGTCAGTTTTGTCTGTCAGTGTCCTTGCAGAAAATTAGCGTTTTTAATCAAATTTATAATTCTGAAGTTGGGCATCTCTACTAACTGGGTCAAGTAATTGCATGGATAAATGGAATTCATAGGACTCAAACATTATTGTATTTAACTCTATGGAACCATTTAATAAGGTGCAGTCTTCTTGCAAACTGCTGTGTTTCCTGTCTTAAGATTGACAGCGGTGAAGTAACCTCTCCCAAGTACTGGCAGCAGAAATAAGAAAATATGGTTTTATGCCTACAGTGAAGAAGGAAAAGCAAATAAGAGTATGCCTAACTATCTTTCCGAGTACGTATTCCTGAAAACTTGTGTAAGAACATCACATTAAAGCTTTTGTGTAGCATAATGGTCCATCAGGGGTCCTTGAGGCAAACTGCCTGGGTTCAAACTCAGGCTCCATCCCTTACTAGCTATGCAACATTGGGAGAGTAACTCCGTCTTTATCTCCGTTTCCTCTTCTGAGTAATGGGGACAGTCAACTTCGTAAAGTTGAGATTGAGAGAATTGTGCTGAGAATAGTGCTTGACATACAAGCATCATGGAAATGTAGGCTGTTCAGGATGATGATGATGGGTTTGGATTTGAAGTTTGCTTCTTTGTATTACATTTTATGTGCTTGTTGTTTATATTAGTGGGGACACTTCATAGAAAACATTTGGCGGTTTTATTTCCTGAGTAAAATATTTGAAATAAAGTTAGCTTAATGTTATTTACTCTTGAAGTTGTGATTGAAGGCTTACCTTGAAGGATTAGATTGGATTTAACGCCAAGTAGAACGATCTCAAGTTACATTGTGTAGGCACAGTGCTGGGTCTTTTGGGTGACTTTTATTGTTGTTCTTTTGTCAGTTGGGCATGGACTTCTTAAGTCTTGCACCATTTGAAACCTTTTCCAACTCTTTAAATAAAGGAATTTTGTTTTTCAGGGCTGGAGCAACCAGTACACCTAGGATCTCCTTTTTAGATTGGCGTGATGACTTTAAGTAGGTTATTGTTTTCTCCAGGCTTGACCTTTCATCTGTGTTCTTGTTCTATATTTTCAGCTGCTGTCAAGTCAGTTCTATTTGAAAGTTCTATTGCTCTGAAGTATCTGTAAGCCTTGTCTTATGTTCACTTCCCATTTTTTTTTTTACCATTTTTAATTCAGCAGTAATGTTAACTACTAATATAATTTATGTGTGAGGCCTACACAGCTTCTTTGACAAGGACTTTGACAATTTGAGTGGCTGATACCCAGATTTTAAGAGCTAGGAAACCTAGGCTCAGGGAGTAAGGGATGCACAGAGGGATTTAGGCCCAACGTGTCTGATTTTTAGGCCAGTGTTCTTAACTAGCAGTTTACGGTCCTCACTGTGAATGAATGAAAGACTGAATGAATGGTTTTAGATCTGAGTTATTACATTAATTTTCTTTCTTTTTTTTTTAAGATATTTATTTGAGAGAGAGAGCACAAGACCGGGTAGGGTCAGAGGGAGAAACAGACTCCCTGCTGAGCAGGGAGCCCGATGCGGGATCATGACCTGAGCCGAAGGCAGTCGCTTAACCAGCTGAGCCACCCAAGCGCCCATTACATTAATTTTCTAGTGGGTTGCTCTGTGCAGCGTTTCTTCTCCATTCTGTCTTCTGTAACTTCTTGGCAGTGTAATTTATTTAAAGTACTGATTTCATCATGTCAGTTCCTTTGCTCGAGAACCCATAATGGCTTCCCTTCGCTAACTGGATAGAGTTCATAAGCTTCAGTGGGGCTTTTAAGGCTCTTTTCTACCTATTCAGCTCTATTTCCCTCTCCTCCCCAACTGTGATTCTGGCCTGCCTAACGGAGACTGCAGTTTTGCCATTACTCCTCTGCTTTCACTCATGCTGTTCCTTCCCTTTGTCCTTTTTATAGTCTAGTTTCAGTCCTACTTCGCTGAACCTTTTTCTGGCCATCTTGACTCAGGATAGTTCTTCATTGAGATTCGCTTTTGTTTAGTGACTATCACAAACTCCATAATTATTCATTGTTTCATGGGTTTGTGTCCCGTCCATAGCCCCAACTACATGTTCCATTTCTTGAAGGAAAAGACTTTTTTTCTTACAGTGTTAGCAGAATTTTTGATTTTTGTACCTTACCATCTGTGTGTTAAAATGGATTGTTTCTACAGGGGTCCATGTTAAATAATAAGCAGTGACAGGTCCTCTAACACTGTTGCTGATGTGGCAGAAGTTTCTTTTTGAATTAGGCCTTCAAGGTTTAGGTGTACTATGGTAGCACTTAACTATTAATTTGAGTTTTAATGCTGCCAGTGTTGACAAGAAAGAAAAAAAAAACTTTATCAACATTTACAATGAAATGAAAATTGATAGTTTTGTCCTCTTAATCCTGGAATTGTAGCCATGACATTGGTGAAGAACCTAGTCTGGTTGGGAATCTTGTCACACCAGGTTGGCTTTATTTGGTTACATTTGTTATAATGAAACTTAAGGTTTTGGACTTTATTTTTTTTAATCTCCTTGGCTTTTTTTGCTCATTATTTTCTCTGTAGTGTGCCTAAGTAAGATGGTGTTTTTAGCTTTGTTTGACAGCATTCTGACCACATTGGAGTCTCATGTGAGTCATTACTGTGAGGGTATTAACATTCACGGTAGAGTGTATCTATTATATGGTGTAAGCGGGTTTAATCTACCAGAAGAAAGTCATCATAACCATCTCTCTTCAGTAGGTTTTTATGGTAAGGCTGTGCCATATCAGTTCTACACAACCTGGGTAATTTATTCTCAGGTGACTAATTTGGTATTACATACTTCTGAAATTTTTAATATTTGGAGTTCTAAAGTATGAGCTTTTCGGCATGATTTTATTTGCATCAAACAAAATGAGTTGGTTGTTACCCTGCTTTCTGAGAGCTTAGATTCTTAACTTAGAATTAATACAATCAAACTGTAAAGGTCATGTTGAAAGATCAACAATTAAATTTCAGTAAACATAGAGTATCCAGATTAAGGAAACGATTTATGTGAAATGAGTAATTTGACCAGTGAATGAGGAAGAGTAAGTATTGAATGTTTAAACTGGGGAGTTTGCCACCTGTTTTCCTGTTAAGCGATTGTAAATTTCTTTCAGGAGGTAGAACAGAAGAGCATGGAAAGCACAGGTCAGAGATGGTCATTCTAGTATCTTAATAGAGTAATTCTTCTTTATATGAAATTGTACTCTGGACTCCTCAACTTTTTTTTTCAGTGAGATGTTTAAAATTTTCAATTACCTTAAAACAAAAGCAGTGAAGAATTTTTACTTTTTAAGAACTAGATATCTGTGTACTTCTTGATATCTTCTTTATTTTGTCTGAGATCAAAGGTGGTATCAGTACTTTTCTTTCATTTTTTTTTTCATTGTGTCCTTTTCAGCACACTGTGTGATAGGACATTGTAATGAGGTAATCAGTTGTTAAGTGGATGTTTGCTTTTTTTGTTACTGTGCATCTACTTGAATGATGGGTAGCATTTTAACATGGATTCAGTATTAAACAAATGAATTTGTATCATTTTTTGCAAAGCCATAGTTAAATGGGTAAATCATTTAGTTTCTAGAAATGCATACTAAGAATGGTCATGTGAAGTGTTATGTAAAGTTAGAGCATTTATTCAAGCAAAACGTATATCGTCAATTCTTGTATTAAAATTGAGATTCATTTAATTTTATGTAATTGTTTTTGAGGGAGATCTACATAGAAAATTTATTTAAAGTATTTAAAGGCTAAAAATCTATAGCCTTACATAGAATAATAGAAAGCATTTGGCATTAGCATAAGCAAACACTTCCAGAGAAGTGATAGTAATAGTGTATTTTGCTAGTTACCTTCGACTGCTAATAGAATACAGCTTTTGGGTTAGCAAGAGATGTTTTATGCTTTTCCCTTAATTTGAACAGGCTAATTGGGTAGAGTGTATACTATTTTTGTTCCATTTCTGTTCTTCGGCTATCGGATGTCAGTAATTCACAGTATAAGGCAATTGGGTCATCTACTTTGGGTTTCTGAAATAAGGTAATGGAAATAGATATGAATGAATTTCCTTAATGTCTTTTTTTTTTCCCTGTATAATTTTTCTTTTATGGGATAGAATTTATCATACATGAGTGAATTTTTAGATGCTATTTGTAGCTGTAGTAGTGTTCTTTGGCACCTTTTTATATAAAAATGTGATATACTGTGTACTTAAACTTTCTCCCACTAAAGTGATGAGTTTTCTTTAAATCACCTTTCTCTGTCTTCATTAATAAGAAACGTACATTTGTGAGATCTTAGACTGAGGTTGGGAGTGGAGTGCAGTCTGTTACTGTGTCAGGAAAATAGTCTTCCTATTCTGTATTAAAAACTAACATGTTCTCATGGGGGGTGGGGTTGTTTCTTTGACCTTGAATTTCCTTCTGTCCTGCTAGCAGAGGTCACCAGTTTTAACATCTGGTGAGAGATGTTTTGTGTGAATTGTTCTCTTACAGATTTGTTTAGAATTGATGTTTATGACTTTGTTAGTATTTATAGGATTTTCTCAAAGATACAATAAGTGAAAAAACAGGGGCAGAAGATGTTGTAGTCTGCTGCCATTTTAGCTTAGAAAATGGGAGAAGAGTAGAAACGAGGACACAAACATGGGAGAGTGTATGAGTTATGTGTGTATGTTTTATATGCTTAGGATGACTCCAGAAAGATACACAGGAGACTAGGGGGTGGGGTTAGGATGGGGCAATCATGTGGTCAGATGTGGGAGAAACTTATTTTCATGTATAATCTTTTGAACTGAATTTTGCAATGCTAGTATTACCATTTTTAAAAAGTATTGATTTTGAAAAATCAAGGGATCCAGTTAGGAATTCTTAATCTTTCTGTTTCTTTCAATTGGACAATCAGAAGAAGAGAGAAAACTTATTTTTTCCCATGCTTTCAGACAGTTTTTAAAGAGCTGGAATTGTGTGTATTTCTGCAAATACCTATTTTTATTTCTCATATTTGTTGGCAAAATTAGAGCCACTGACTGATTACAAGCTGTTAGTTCTGCTTTATGATTGGGTCATCAGACCAGTTGAAGTACTTAGTGATAGTGATATGATTTCCAAGTCCCATCCAAAGGTCGATAATTAGGAATTAATTCAATGCAAATATTAGAAGGAGATGTTGGTTGTATAGAAGTATATAGATGTCTGATTTCAAAGGTGTTTTGCCAGGGGTTTGGAAATCTGGTGAGAATTGTGTTTCTTAAAATTCGGTAGTTGATTTTTAATAATTGTGATAGTCTTTGGTATAATGGGATTTGTGGGACTGTAGCTTCTGATATGGCACAGATCCTGCCATGACTTGTGAATTTAGATGTATGTATTGCTGACACAAAGGAGACAGATAAATTCAATTCTGATTCCATTTTAGGTTGCAGTTGGTGTTACTTGTTAATTGTTCATTGGCTGTTTAGTTTACTGTAAAAGGTTTTGCCTTCTAGTTGTGTTTATCATTTCAACTTAAGCTGGAAAATCTCAAGAGAAAGGTGGCACCTGTTTTTGTACATTTAATTCTGTTTCAGTGTGACCTGCTTTCATGAGAGTATTGCCTCTCTGGTGATAAGAGGGCTAGGTAGGGTGTGTGCCTGATCTTAGGTAATTAACTCTTACTGTATGTAGTATGTTACTGTGGTGAGAATCTCTGGAGCCTGGCATACCTGGCTTGTCACCCCTGCTTATTAGTTGTATGGTTTTGGAAAATTTTGTAACCATTCCATTTGGTTTCCACTGTGAAAAATGGAAATAAAGAGTAATTAATACTTTCCTTATAGAGCAGTTGTGAGGATTAAAATGTGAATATATGTAAAGCAGTTATCACAGGGCCCAGCACATAGGAAGTACTCAGTGATGCTTGCTACTACTTGGTGGCTTTGTTAGCTGCAGCAGCAACAGCTGTAGAGAGGGGCAGAAAAGTGACACTCCTTCTGTAAACCTGTCGTGACTTCCTGTGGCAACTGCAGAGGCCTGGATGGCTAGAATTTCCAATTCAGAGGGCTACAACTACATTTGGTGACTGAGCTTTTGTTGCTCTAATTCTCTAAAATGAGAATGTGGGGGCACCTGGCTGGCTCAGTTGGAGGAGCATGTGACTCTTGATCTCTGGGTTGTGAGTTCGAGCTCCATGTTGGGTGTAAGAGATTACTTAAATAAAAATAAAATTTAAAATGAGAATGTGTACTGTGTTTTGTCTCTAATACATATGTCACTTTATGTAATATTTTATATTGAGTTTGGTCATATCTTGGTATTTCAAGAAAAAAATGTTACTACTTTTCTTAAAAAAAAAAAAGTCTTTTTGCTTTGATCAGACTCTGCTCTGGCTCTCCAGTGGATGCTGCTTGTATGGATCAATTATTTCAAATACACATACTACATGTTATGCAAACTTTGACTTGGACTTCCAAATATATGACATAACAAGATATGTATATGTGCAAAAATACTGAAGTAAGTTTTAATAGCTGGTGCACAGTCATTTTCTGTAATCTTTCATTTAAAAACATGCTTTTATAAACTTCTAATTTGATTTTATTATTTTACAAGTGATAATGATTTTATTTACCGAGTTTAGAAAATACTAGTTTAAAGTAGTGTCAAATTTAATTCTCTAAGCTTTATGGATTTAGAATCAGTAATCAAAATTAGAAATAAATTTTCATTTTGAATGATAGAACGTAGCACATTTATTGGTGCTAATTTCTTTAGGTAGTATTCTGAGGCTCTATTAGGATTCTGAAGTTCTAATCCTCCAGTTTTGTTAAGTATGCATTCAAAGTTAGATACAAAGGATAAGGAAATTTGATTGCTAATAAAAGGGAATATAAGAATTTTTTTTTTTTTTTTGAGGTTAATCTGCAAACAGCTCTGGGTTAAGAACTCTGAATGTGTCTCATAAAGAACAGTAATTGAGGCACCTGAGTGGCTCACATGGTTAAACATCTGATTTTGGTTTAGGTCGTGATCTCAGGGTCCTGGGATCAAGCCCCACATCTGGCTCCTTGCTTGGAGAGGAGTCCGCTTGTCCCTCTCCCTCTGCCCCTCCCCCTGCTCCTGCAAGCGTGCATGTGCGTGCGCTCTCTCTCAACAAATAAGATCTTAAAAAAACAGAACAGTAATTATTAACAAAAGAATAACCATCATACTCAGTTTCTTACATTTCATTAAAGAAATTTGGATAGATTGTTTTATACAGTTTAAAAACTGACATACTACAGCATGTTGGCTGAATGAAGTTATATCATCTGATTGAAGATTAAGCTTCTTTCAGTGACAGTCTTAAATTGACATCCTGGCCTGTGACCACTAATCATCTGTTTCTAGCACAGACCTCTCCTTGATTGAATTGTTGGCTCCTGTCTCACTAGGCAGGGCCTTCTTTGAGGACAGTTGTGTTTCACATGTCTTTATCATTAGCATCTGGTACAGTGCTTGACATAGTCTTTCAGTGATAATTTAATAAATAATTTGTATTTGTAAGTGAAAGTTTTAAAATTCATCAACAATTTTTTTTGAGCCAGTGTGTCTCGCACACTGGGTGGGGGAGGGGCAGTGGGAGAGGGAGGATCTTTTAGCAGCCTCCACATGCAGCTCAGAGCCCCACACAGGCTCAATTCCATAACCCTGAGATCATGACCTGAGTCCATATCAAGAGTTGTATGCTTTACCCATAAAGCCATCCAGATGCCCCTCATCAACAGATTAAAAAAGTTACCAAGGGTGGTGCACTTAAAGATTATTTTCACTTTTCTCTGAAATGTTGTTAAAACAGGCAAGGTATTATGAAATGAGAAGAACAGAGAATTTATCTTAGAAGATTTTGCATTACCCTTTGTCTACTTGTCTGCAGGAAAGTTGTTTCAGTAGATAATGTAATCTTTTGTATCCTTAGACCCTCGCTTCTTGAATGTGGGTATGTTTTCTAATTTGGTGCTCCTCTACTTGGTTTGTTCCCTTTTTTGGGTCATATACTTTCATGAATAGCTGGTTGCCTTATTTATTTCTTCTAGTCTCGTTTGCCCTTCCTGTATTTTCTTTTCGATGACTCAAGTGTGTTCTGCTAGTAGATAACATTGGTTGGTTCATTTGGTCTGACAAATCAACGTAGAGGTGACTTCCTGCAAGTGAGAACTGGTAGTAACAGGAAGAGTGACTTGTTTTTTTAGATTGTGTGTAACAGCATACTAATGAGCTTTGATAAATATGATAAATGCACATGGTATAACTTACAGAAATGCATATATTGTTTTATAGAATACACAGTGGAAATATTGATATATACTGTTTTGCTTGGCACTATAAAAGGTGCTTAGTAAATGTCCGTTTTCTTCCCTGTTCCCCACCTAATGGGTTTTTCATCACTCTCCGTGTAAAATCTGAAAGTCCTTCCTTAGGCTGTGAGGGACCACTACCACTAATCTGCCCTGTGGCCACCTCACAATCCTTATCCTGTTTCACATCACCGTTCTTCCCCTTGTTCACTATGCCTGGCCATACCAGCTCCATTCCCACTGAACAAGCTTGTTCCTGTCTCAGTGCCTTAATTGCTTTGCTCTCTGCCTCAGGCTTTGCCCTGAGATTGTCATACGGCTAATTCTTTTATGTCATTTAGATTTCAGTTCCAGTGCTACCACCTGAGAGGTCACACTGAAATAGTTGCTCACTCCTTAGCCATTTTCAGTTGCAAGACCCTTATATTTTCCTCATAGCACTTAACCTCTCTGAAATAGCCTTGATCATTGTTTTTGTTTGTTTGTTTTACTCATCTCTGGAACATACACTCCATGAGAACAGGGACAGGTTCTGTCTTGTCACTCCAGGACATAAAACAGGACCTGGTAGGTGTTCGTAAATATTTGAGCAAATTGTTCTCTCAGAAATGCTTTTGTAACCAGCTGATAGCTTTAACCTGGTTCATCTTTACAGTAGTATACTGGAAATAACTCATTAAAAGTCAGCATTTAGGGGAAGGTCGAAAGAGGCTTTATTACATTGGTATTTACCATTTGGAAGCCCAGGGACATATGTGAGTGCTGTATGCTTTTCTTGGAGGAACTACTTACAGACGGTATTTGAATCAATCTGGAAAAAACAAGTAAATGGATAATTGATGAACAAATTTGAAAATGTGCTTCTGTTATAATGAATGTTAGATTTTAAGAAATTAACACTTTATTTTTAAGTGAAAATACGTATTTCATTTAAGTTATGATGACAGCTAGATACTCCTATTTGTATTTTATACATATGGTTAAGAAGATTTTACAATTTGCCTTTAGTTACATTTACCTGTGATACTCTGTTGTGATTAATCTTGGCCAGCTTCACCAAGTTGGTATGAGTCAGAACTCTTAGTTGTACAATAGAAACTCAGTTCAGGTTAGCTTAAGCCAAAAAGGGGGATTCATTGACACATAGACTCCCAAAATGGATTGATGTAACTCAACTATGGGAAGAGCATTGAGGCTGGAAGGCTTCAGGCACAACAAGAACCAGAGCATTTGAATGCTAACAGAAATCTCTGCTGACAGAGTGTGTGTGTGTGTGTGTGTGTGTGTGTGAGGTTAGTTTCATTGTCTCACAGAAGATTTTGACTTTTGGGGCGCCTGGGTGACTCAGTCGTTAAGTGTCTGCCTTCGGCTCAGGTCACGATCCCAGGGTCCTGGGACTGAGCCCCGCATCGGGCTCCCTGCTCGGCAGGAAGCCTGCTTCTCCCTCTCCCACTCCCCCTGCTTGTGTTCCCTCTCTCGCGGTGCCTCTCTCTGTCAAATAAATAAAATATTAAAAAAAAGAAGACGACTTTGACTTTCTTCACATGGTGGAAAACGTAACTTGTCAGTACCAGAGTTCTTATCCTTTGTTTTCCCCTGCTGTAGAAGAGGGACTACCTCTTTATCTCATTTGGAAAATTCTAGTAGTACTGATCAGTTTGGTTTGGGAAGGTGCCCACCATGGCCAGAGGCCATATAGAAACTATGGGTGTTTCCAAGTACCTGGTGGGGGTGGGGGTAGGGCAGTGGGAATGACATTTGAGTAAACCGGGGAGCTGCTACAGCCTCTTTTCCCCATCTACCACACCAAAATGTGTGTCCACTTATACTTGGGAAGGTTGTGCCATTAACCCGTGATAGTCACTTAAATTTCTCTCTTAACTGGAACTGGCCCATACTTTGTTGTTAACCTTTTCAAATACATATCATTTTTTAAAATGAAAAGTTGAGGTTCCTCATGTGATGGTAATCTTATGTACTCTGTCTGTGGCTAATACGGGTGTTGAAATGAATTTATCTTTTCAAAATGAGCTACAAAGTAAAAAAATTTGATGCAGTTTTTTCTTTAATGCCCTTACTTTTAATTATATGATTGCTGAATGTCATAGCCAGTAATTTTTTTTTTTAGCAGTTTAGGTTTGCTCTTTCTCTGTGTGCTACACATTTTAGAAATTGCACTAAACGTATGTCTCCTAAGTACAATGAGAAAATGCTGTTCATGTGAGTAATTTTTTAACTAAAATACATGTGAAGTATTGCCCACATTAACTACTAATTTAAAGTCCGTGTCTGTTAAAAGAATTTACAGTGAAAAACAGATATGTGAGTGGTATAACAGGAGACCATAAAGATGCCAAACAGGTTGGTCTTTTCTGGAAAAGTTTGGTTTATGTTTAGCATACGGTTTGTGAATTGTAGAGTGGAACCAACAGGAAAGGTAAGCAGGGGTCATATCATGAAGTGACTTCTTTGCTGTGTTAAGGGGTTTGGACATTCTTCTGTGACAGGAAACTCTTGAAGATTTTAAGCAGAACAGCAGGATTATGTTTGAGCCCTGATGATGTAGTGCATGAAGGATGAGCTGATGGTTTGCGAGGGAAAGGGGCTTAGCCGTGGATGGGAGAAAGTTGAGCTGGTAGTGTGATGGGTGAGAATGACACCACATAATTCTGAGACTATTGCAAACAGGTCCACATTTCTGAATTCTTAAAGTGTTTGAAAATTCAAGAGAGAATGATACTAAAAAGAGTTAAACATCCAAATTTTCTTCTCTGGCTTTCTTCTCTTGTGGAGAACAGGGGTGGGGTATAAAGAATGGGAGTCTGTAGGGATGAGGAATTAATTTGATAATCCAAATAGCTAATGGACAGAAACTGGAGGGCAACACCAGGCCATGGGGCTGGAGGGGGGGGTGGAATAGCTGCATGGGAATGGGGAATTCCCTTGTCATCATGATACCTTAACCAAGGGATAATTAAATTAGGTGCTTATTGGAGAATAGTCATAAAAATAGATTGGTATAGAGTAACTAGTTCATGAAGTTTCTAGTGAGTGTAATTTTTATGGAGTTTTAGGTTAATCACTATGTATTTTCAAAACTTTTCTAAAGGTTTTTTTTTTTAAAGATTTTATTTATTTGAGAGAGAGAGAGAATGAGAGACAGAGAGCACGAGAGGGAAGAGGGCAGAAGGGGAAGCAGACCCCCCGCTGAGCAGGGAGCCCGATGTGGGACTCGATCCCGGGAGTCCAGGATCATGACCTGAGCCGAAGGCAGTCGCTTAACCAACTGAGCCACGCAGGCGCCCCTAAAGGTTTTACATTAATATGTCATTAGAATCTCAGTTTGATAACTGGGAAGTTGATCTGAATTAAGTACTGTTTAATTAAAATTACATAAATACTGCTTTTTAAAAAACTATTTTGAAATAATTCTAGACTTACAGAAGAGTTGCAGAGATAGTGCAAAATTCCTGTGTACCCTTCATTCAGCTTCCCCAGTGTTAAAATCTTACATAACTGTGGTATGCTTAGCAAACGTAAGAAATTAACATTGATATTAAACTAAACTACAGACTTCATTTGGATATCCCCAATTTTTCCCTTTTTTTTTTTTTCCCCGTTCAGGATCCAGTCCAGGATCTACAAGTCAACAGGAAATAATAACTCAATCAAGACAGCACAGGTTGCTTTTAGGAGCATAGGGGAGGGAGTTCTTAACCCACTCTTGGGCCAGGTGGAGAATGGAGCAAGTCTTGGAAAATGACTACATCTTAGCTGGATGTGGTATTGAGTGGGGAGGTAGAGGAAAGGTAGGAGGAAGGGAAGCCATTCCATGAAGAGGAATAGCAGTGCAAAGACTACTAGGATTAATAATTTATGAATTAGATCTAGAGGTGAGCACCTAGCTATAAGGGGTGATGGTGGAGGGGATGGGAGGAAGTGGTGGCAGGATCTCTATCATGAGAGTCTTGAAGGTAAACTAAGGCATTAGAAAGTTGAGGGACTTTTGAAGGAATTTGAGTTGGAAGTTCATGTAATCAAACCATCTTGACAGCACCTTGGAGGATCTGTTGACTTCTAAGAGGCTATTGCCTGATGGGAGGTGAAAAGTGAACATCTTAACTAAGAACTGTGATGGGTTCTCAGATGTAGTGGATCACTAGGAGAACTTATTAAAACACATATTTTAATATTGCTCATTTGTACCACCAGAGTTTCTGATTCACTAGATCTGGGTTGGAGCCTGAGAATTTACATTCCTAGTAGATTGCCAGGTAATACTACTGATGCTGATATTGCTGGTTTGGGGACCACACGTGGCGTTCACTGGGCTGTGATAAAGAGAATGAAGAAAAGTGATTAGGTAGAGGGGTTTAAGGAGGTGGCCACTGGGTATTTACACTTCCTAATCTTTTTGTTCATTGCTCATATGCAATCTTGATCTTGGTCTCTTACGTCCTCTAGAGCTGCTGGTTTTTTTGACTAGTGAGGAAAGGGTGGGGATTCGTTTGTGAAAACATTTATGTGGATATATGTGCAGTCTGTTCTGTATATTATCAACTGAAAAATTGTATGCTCACTCCATTACTAGAAATCTGTGTCATTTCTCTGTTGAGGTCTGATTATAACAGCAACTGGTTGCACAGTGGCACTGCCTAGTGTACATGCAGTGCATGATTTCCAAATTTTTAAAATTTTTTTAAATTTTATTTTTAAGATATTTTTATTTGACAGCACAAGCAGAGGGCGAGAGAGGGAGAAGCATGTTTTAATGTGGTAGAATTACTTCAGATAGTTTTTTTATTAAACATATATGGCATGTCTCTTTAGCTTTGACTCTTGAATGATGTTTCATGGAGAAATGTGATTGAAAGATGAATTTGATTTTTTAAAAAAATAATTATTACTCTGAACATGTCAAAATAGTGGTTTTTTTTTTTTTAAGCATGAATAGTTGTAAGATTTGGAGATTTAGCTTTTTTTTGTTGCAAGGTGGTTATAATTATTTTTTCTTTAGACTGATGATTATACAATATATAACTCTAGAATTAAAGTCTGTAAAGAAATTCGTATCCATGAGATTCAGTTCTTAATGAAATTTGAACATACTGAAGTGATAAATGCCCATTTTTTTCCTCTGTTGACTAATGATTAGTATTATCTAAGAAAATAGTAAAATGTAAGGTTGCCTGGGTGGCTCACTTGGTTAAGCGCCCGACTCTTGATTTCAGCTCAGGTAATGGTCTCAGGGTCCTGAGATCGAGCCTAGTGTCGGGCTCTGTGCTGAGCGTGGAGCCTGCTTGAGATTCTCTCTCCCTCTGCTGCTCCTCCACCTTGTGTGCGTGCTCTCTCTCAAAAAAAATTAAAAATAAAAAAATGTAAAGACCATCACTACATTAACAACTGAAATGGAGTTTTCATTTTGTTGAAAGGACATATATAATGTGTGTGTATGTAAACATGCATTCAAGTTTTAGGGTTCAAGAATACTAAAATAGTAAAGGAAAGCAAATTTTGTGGAAGGTTAGAGGACAGAATGATAAAAAGCTAATTGCTTAGTTTAAGATGATTAACTGGTTATGGGGATAGTTAGGTATACTTTCTTAGAGGTATATGTCTTTTTCAGGCTTGGACAAAGTAGTGCTGGATATTTCCTGTTGTAGTAACTTAAATTCAGATTAATGAGGGGCGCCTGGGTGGCTCAGTTGGTTAAGTATCTGCCTTTGGATAATGATCCCAGGGTCCTGGGATGGAGCCAGGCATCAGGCTCCCTTCTCTCCCTCTGCCCCTCCCCCCTCCACTTGTGTTTTCTCTCGCTCTGCTCTCTCAAGTAAATAAATAAAATCTCTTTCAAAATTCATTTCAAAAATCATTTCAAAATTCATACTGGATACTTTTTAAGGATTGAAAATATAACAACAAAATAACTTTAAGCCAGATTAAGGTGCCTTTTTTTTTTTTTTGAGAATTTATGATCATTGTACATTTTGCACATTTATACGACTATCTGTGTGTGTATAGCAAGTGATGTATAGGAAGTGAAGCTGATAACTGCTTCAAAAATGATTTGAGTTTTTAATAATGTGAATGTATTACCTGGGCAAAAGTATTCTTTCTCCTCTTGTTCCCCTAGACCCCATATCATTCAGTTACTTTCCTGGAGTCAACCAGTGTTATCAGTTTCCTCTGTAACGTTCCAGAGAAATACTATATGTTATGTAAAAAAGCCAGTAAGTATATGCTTTACATCCTCTCCTTGATAATTGCTATAAACACAAATGTAGTCATTGCTATAACTTCCTTTTTTTCACTAGTATATTTGGATTTCAAATCAACACATAAAGAGCCTTCCCTCTTTTTTAATGGTGGTAAGGTATTTTATTCTGTGGATATACCCTAATTTAACTGGTTTCCCCAGTTGGTGGATGTTTAGGTTGCTTTAGTCTATTGCTGTTACAGTGTTGCAATGAATAACCTTGGTACATGTATCATAGTGTATGCATGCAAGGCTATCTGATGATAAATTACTAGAATTGGAACTGCTGGATCAAATGATGTGTACATTTGTAAGTAGGTAACTGCTGCCAGACGGACTTCACAGGGGCTTCCTACTCCCAACTTGAGTCTCTTTGCCCATACTCTCGCCAGTATGGTGTAGTGTTGCCAAAGGTTTGCTCTTCCCTAATCTGATAGTTGAGATGGTATTTTAGTGTCTAATTTTTTTTTAAAGTAAACTGCATGCCCCATGTGGGGCTAGAATTGACAACCCCAAGATTAAGTCACGTGCTCCCCTGATTGAGCCAGCCAGGCGCCGCTTGTTTTTTATTTTGAGTGAGGCTGAGTGTCTTCTGTATATTTGAGTCATTTCTTTTAGTGGGCTATTGTCTTTTGGACTCTCCCACCATTTTTTATTCTGGCATAGTTACATAAGGTAAAAGTACATACATTTTAAATGTATAACTTTGTAAACTTTATTTGAGGTATAATTTACTTCCAATAAAAATAACAGATTTTAAGTGTACAGTTCTGGTGAGTTTTGACAGCTTTACATGACCATATAATTCATCCCAGTTGCGATTTAGAACATTCCATCACCCAGAGAGAAGTGCCTTCAGACCCCCCTTTCATTCAGTTTTCTTCTCTTTGCACTTCAGGTAATCACTTTCTTCGTTTCTCTTACCGTAAATTAGTTATGTCCATGAATTTTTACTGTAGTATACATGCGTATAACTACTAACAAGATCTAGATACAGAACATTTCCTGCCATCCAGCAGACTCCTTTGTACTCTCCCAGGCTCTCCCCCACCGAAAGAGACCACTCTATTGGCCTGTACCCACTGTGGAGCATAGATTAGTAAAGCTGAGAGTCATTGTCTTTGTTGTGTCGAGCAAGGCTTGTTTTCTTTTCCATTGCTATGAATGTGGATATAGCACTATTACTTATTTTTTTGTGGAAGGACACACATTTGGGTTTTTCCACCTTTGGGCTATTCCTTTGTGTGTTGTGTGTGTGTGTGTGTTTGTGTTTTGGAAGATTTAAGTATGTGTTTCTTTTTGGTGTATTAGAGATGGAATTGATGGGTTATAGGGTATATGTATGTGTGTGTTTGACTTTTAGTAGATACTGGGAAACAGTTCCTCAGTTTGTACCAATTTGTACTTGCACTAGCAATGTTTGAGAGTTGCACTTGCTCCATATCTTTGCTGGCATTTAATATTTGTCAGTCCTGTCCGTTTTAGCCATTCTGGTGGTGGGAGTATAGTGGTTTCTCATTGTGATTATAATTTGAATTTTCTTGGTGACAGCTGATGTTGAGTGTTTTCATGAGTTCATTGTTGATTTGTTGATACATGTTCTTGACCTGGGTGATGACCCATCTTGGAGGTGTTTTTGTTTTGTTTTGTTTTTAGATGTGATCTGCCTGTTGTAATACGTGTCTGCAAATATGTTTTTTTTTTTTTTTTTTTTTTACTGGTTTGCAATATGTCTTTTGATTTCCTGGCAAAAATTACAATAAGTAGATGTTAAAGAAAATTTTTTGATCAGAATTTTCATTGTTTCCAAAGTACTTTTGAATTTTGTGGTGTACTTTGAAAGGCCTTCTTCATTCTGAGGTTATCATATCTTAATCTAACGTGCTATCAAATGTAAGATATGTTACTTTGTGTAGTCCCATAAAATAGGAAAAATATTGTTAAACCGACACCAGTTTTTTTTTTTTAATCACTCACACCTTTAGTTTTTCCTATTATATACTACTTTCCCAGGTAAATGAGAGGATAAATATAGATGAAATAAATTGGTTAAAGTATTCTTCTTAATTTTTCATATTTAGAATAGGACTCCTGAGTCACTTTTTGCCTTGTTAGTGTGTTTCTGTGTTGTTTTCTGTACCTGAAGAATGTTGGGGGTGGGAGTGGGAGAGCGCGACTTTTTTTTTTTTTATGTTTTTATTTAAATTCCATTTAGTTAATATACAGTGTAATATTAGTTTCAGGTGTACAGTGTAGTGAGTGATTCAGTAATTCCATATATAAGCCAATGCTCATTACAAGTGCACTTCTCAATCCCATCGCCGATTTTACTCATCTTCTCAACCCCCCTCCCCTCTGGTAACCCTAAGTTTGTTCTCCGTAGTTAAGAGTCTATTTCTTGGTTTGCCTCTCTCTCCTTTTTTTTTCTTTTGCTTATTTTGTTAAGTTCCACATGAGTGAAATCATATGGTATTTGTTTTTCTTTGATTTATTTCACTTAGCCTAATACTCTCTGGCTCCATCCATGTCTTTGCAAATGTCAATATTTCATTCTTTTTTTAAAGATTTTATTTATTTATTTGAGAGAGAGAGAATGAGAGACAGAGAGCACGAGAGGGAAGAGGGCAGAGGGAGGAGCAGACCCCCTGCTGAGCAGGGAGCCCAATGCGGGACTCGATCCCGGGACTCCAGGATCATGACCTGAGCCGAAGGCAGTTGCTTAACCAACTGAGCCACCCAGGCGCCCAATATTTCATTCTTTTTAATGGCTGAATAATATTCCATTGTGTGCATGTGGTATATAGCACATCTTTTTAATGCATTCATCAATCAATGGATAGTTGGGCTGTTACCATAATTTTGCTATTGTACAAAATAATGCTGCTATAAACATAGGGGTGCATGTATCCTTTTGAATTACTCTTTCTTTAGTTTTTGGGTAAATACCCAGTAATGCAATTGCTGGATTGTAGGGTAATTCTATTTTTAACTTTTCTAGAAACCTCCAGACTGTTTTCCTCAGTGGCTGCGCCAGTTTGCATTGGACAGGGGGGTGGGCATTTTTTAAAAGAATCTAGAGAAGAACTAAAAACTGTTGGTGCTGTGCTCTTAAGCTGACTTTGCAATTAGGTTGACCTAGCTTATTTTATTTTTCTCTAGCTTTGGGTTTAAAAGAGTGACCCAACTATGTATTCAAGGTTTTTCTCCACAAAGTTGCTGGATTTGGTATGTAAGGGGAAAAGAAAAAAGGCACATAGACTAGCTAAAATAACCACAAGAAATGTGAGAAAGCAAGAACTGGCGGGGTTATCGAGATAAAGGAAGGCAGAATAGAAAAACGGCAAATCATATCTTAGAATATTAATGAAAGGAAAAGTATGGTGTTGAATAAACATTTAGCAAATAAAATCCCTAGGCGTGTTTGTGGGTATGTATGTATATAAGATTATTTAACTGGCTTTGATTGTTTATTTAGTACTTAATTATACATTTATAACTTTATTAAGGATTCTAGAATGTTGTAGACTTCAGACTTGTTTGATTTAGGACTCTTGAGTTTTCAATAAAACCCAGTAATTGAGAGGTTGATGAAAAAGGAGAATTTATTGGAAAGTATCTCATGAACTTGGTGCAGGGATACATGCTGGAATTGGGAACATCAGTGGAATCTGTGCTGGACATTATTTCATTCTCCCTTCTCTCTGTAGACCAGATACTTCTTACATGCTCCACAAATCCACAAAACAAGGCATCCATCAGCTCTTTAATTTATATGTTATTTGTCTAAGCTCCTAGAGAAAAGCACTCTTTTGTTCCTCCCCGCCTTATATTTTTCCTTCTTTCTTAGAGTAAGTAATGTACTTGGCGTCACAGACAAATTATAGCTCTCTAACCAGCTTTTAACCACTACTAAATATTATTTAAATGAGATCTAAAGTATGAGGTTAGATACATGACCGGGGGAGGGGGGGTAGGATCAATGACCTTGACCTACTGATAAAGCTTTTTGAAAATTTTAACAGATAAACATACTAAATTTTACTGAAACAAAATATTGAGTCCTTATGAAGATGTATAACTACTGTCTTTGAAACTCAGCAGCATAGCAAGTTGAGTTTGGGGCCAGCACAGCTTGTCGTAAAAGCATGAATGGCCATCCTCAGTCTTAGCCAAGCCCTCTACACCAAGGTTGCTGCAGGAGTGTTACCTGTTTAGAGAGGGCTTTCTTGGTGTCACAGGAGCTCGTACCTTTTCCTAATATTTACCGCTGATTATATATTTACATGGGTGACTTTTTTTTCTCCTTTCCCACTAGAATGTTAAGGACTATTGTACCTTTGTGCTTGGAAGGGGTGTTATAAATGCTTATTTAAAGAAAGAAGAGAGAATGGATGTAAGAATTCACGCTGCTAAAATGTGATGAGAATTTTATGTCTTTGTGTTTTCAAGTAGTTATTTTGATCAGACTTGTCATTTATATGTGTGTAAATTATATATATTGACTTTATATAGTATTTCTTCTTAATAAATCACGCACTTCTCATAACAGCATTGAATGTGCTCTATTTTAAAATAGAGGATCCTTATTTTCATAAACTGGTGCTCTAAATTGTACTGTGAGTGGTAAATTACTTACCATTTTAGAGGGAATCTTTTTAGCATTAGAGAATTGATATAATTTCAAGAAGCTTGTTCATTCAGTTTTGGAACTGAGCTGTTTACTTTCCTCAGTAGGAGGAATCAGGCCTAGCATTTTAAACCCGGGATGGAGACTGATACCTCTTTT
The DNA here is from genome assembly GCF_011800145.1 of Mirounga leonina. NCBI lineage: Eukaryota > Metazoa > Chordata > Mammalia > Carnivora > Phocidae > Mirounga > Mirounga leonina. The sequence goes on along the minus strand of NW_023270268.1, from coordinate 68,255,783 downwards.
TTTTCCCTTTGAGAGAATCCAACTGAGTGCCACATAAGTGAAAAACATTCTTGTTACTACAAGAATTAAAAAAAATTTTTCCTTTTCTTTTTACATTTTGGGATAGGAGAGCTAAGGTTCTAACAGGATATCTCTACACTGAGGCTTTTTGAATGTTAATTTTAGAGACCATATTGTATTTTCATAGCTTTTATAGTTTTGGAGGCAGGGAGATAAGTACTTTTAGTGGTCTCAGTAGTTTAAGTGTGACCCATAGGATGGATGTTCCTGTTCATGATTTGTACTGAGTTGTGCGTAGAAGAATGATATTAATTTAGTGTCATTGCAGGAAGTTAGGTTAATCTGGGGGGTCAGTAGAACCTTAAGGTTGTTAGTGGTTGTCCAATTTTCTTGAAGGTAGTGGTGCTCAGTCAGTGTTTAAAGTGCTACAGATGATTTCCTCATCACTTCCACATACAGGTTAGTTGGCTTCTTAGCTCCTCTTAGTTAACTGCTTCTGAATGGTCTCCCAGAAGTAACACCATGGCAGCACACAGGATTCTTAGTCATTACCATATAATACGTAATTTAGGAATATATCACTGCCAGTATTGTGGCCTTGTTATAAATTCCCATATTTGCTCTGGAATTTGCAACAGGTTTTTCTTTAGAAATAATGTATAAAAAGTGTTTAGTTCTCCAGTGGTAAATATTATTTCTTCCCTAGTCATAAAGTGTTTTACTGAACAGTGCCATGGTGGGAACTTAAGGTATATAAGAAAGACGGGTTGGAGGATTAAGGCTATGGGCAAACCTGTTAAAGTGTTTGGGGAGAAAATGTAACCAAAATAAAACACCAGGTAAAAATATTATTTATGACTTTAAATAAAGTGGGTTGAGTTGTACTTTGCATATAATAAAATAAACCCATTTGAAATGGTTAATTCACTGAGTTTTGAAAAATACATATATATAGATAGATATAGATATCTATATCTGTGCAACCACCACAGTTCAAGCCAAGGCACATGTTCATTACAGAAACATTCCCTTGTTCCCAGCTGCAATCATTTACACTATTCACTCCCATCCCAGGCAACTGCTGATCTGCTTTCCAACACTACAGATTAGTTGTGCTTCTTCTAAATTTTGTGTAAATGAAATTCCATTCCATTTTATGCTAGGCAGAATAAAAGCCTTTCAGAGATGTCCATACTTGAATCCCCGGAACCTGTGATTAAGTTAAGAGCCTTGAGATGGAAGATTATCCAGTTGGGTCTAATCTAATCATTCCATTCCTAATAACCATAGTCTGAGAGATCACTGTGAAAGAATGGTCAGAGAGATCCAGTTTAGCAAAAAAGCAGGCTTTGAAGATGGAGGAAGGAAAGTGCAGGAGCCAAGGCTGCCTCTTAGCTGAAGGGTCAAAGTAATGATCTCCTTTGTGTGCCTCCAAAGAGGAATATGGTCCTGCTCTCACACATTTTCATCCATTTTGACCTGTGTCTGAATTTGGGATAATAAATTTGTGTTGTTTTAAGTTACTAAGTTTGTTGCAGCAGCAATAAAAAGTAACATTCTGTGATGTTTTCTTTTGTGTCCCCCCTCCCTTAAAGATTCATCATGCTGTTTCCTGTATTAGTAATTAGTTCCTTTTTTATAACTACAGTCTCATCCTGTGGAAATATCGTGCTTTTTAAATTTACCCACCTATAGATGGACATTCGGATTGTTTCCAGTTGTGAGCTATTAGAAGTGAAGCTACTTGTGAATATTTGTGTTCGGGTCTTTGTACGGACATGATGTTTCCACTTCTTCTTACCTCTGAGTGGGATTGCTAGGTCAAGTGGTAAGTGTATGTTCAGTTTTATAAGAAACTGCCAAACTTTTCCAAGTACCAGTTTACATTCCCACCAGTAGTTTCTTCACCTTGGAATTCCTAGCCTTTTTAATCTTAGCCATTCTAATTGATCTGTAGTATTATCTTCCTGTGTTGTTTCATTTTGTTGAGGACATTCATGTATCTTTTGTGAATGGTTTAAATATTTTGCTCGTTATTTATATGGGTTATATGTCTTCATATTATTGTGGTAGCTTTCTTTGTATTTTCTGGGTACAAGTCCTTTTTCAGAACTACATAGAATATTTTTTTCCAGTATATAGCTTACTTTTTCTTTTATTCTTTTTTGTAGAGTAGAAGTTTTAAATTTGATCGTCTAGATTATACATTTTCTTATTTCATGATCTGTGCTTTTTGAATTTATCCTATGTTGTCTTTTAGAAGTTTTGGAATAGGTCTGTGATCAAACAGACTTTGATTTAATTTTTGTGTATGGGATGAGGTAAATTCATTTCTTTTTCCATGTGAATACCCAGTTGTTTCAGTACTATTTGTTGAAAAAAAACTTATCCTTTCACCATGAATGACCTTAGCACCTTTGTCGATTTTTTTTTTTTTTAAACTGAGTGGTACCTCCAGTACGATGTTACATAGGTGTTGGTGATATAGGACATGCATGCCTTGTTCTCAGTTTTAGGGGTGAAGTATTCTTTCGTCATCGATTATGATGTTAGCTGCAGGTTTTTCAGATACTCTTTATCACATTGAGGATGTTTTCTTCTGTTCCTGCTTTGCTGAGAATTTTTACTGTGAATGGGTATTGAGTTTTGTCAGGTTTTTGTTGCATCTATTGTGAGATGATCATATATGTGTTTTCTTCTCTGTTTTGTTAATATGATGGATTATATTGGTCTAACATCTGAAATCATCCTTGCTTGCATTCCAGAGTTGTCATGTATGATCCTTTTTATATATTAATTTGATTTCCTAATATTTTATTAAGGATTTGTCTGTTTATGAGGAATTGACTTACAGTTTTTGGTTTTTTGCTGCTGTCTTTGGTTTTGGTATTGGGGTAATGCTAATTTCAGGAAATGAGAAATGTTTGCCTTCGTATTTTTTCAGAATTTATATAGATTTGGTATACTTTTAATGTTCGATACAATTCACCAGAAAAGTCATCTGGGCCTGGAGTTTTCTTTGTAAGGTTTTTAATATATTAGATTTCTTTTATAGATACAACAGTATAGATTTTCTCTCTTGAGTCATTTTGGTAATTTGTGTCTTTCCAAGATTTTTTTCTTTTAATTGCATAACTTACTGGCTTAAAATCCTTATTATTTTAATGAGTGTGGAATCTGGTTAAATTACCTTTTTCATTGCTTATGATTAGCAATATATGTCTTGATCAGTTTAGGGAGAAGTATGTAAATTTCATTGACTTATTCAAAGGCTTGTTTCACTGCTTTTTCTCTATACTGTGTTTGTTTCTACTTTATTTCCTTCCATTTACTGAGTTTAATTTGATCTTTTTATAACTCCTTAAGCTTAGATCTGTGATATCAAATGCCAGCTCTTTTGTAATAGGGTATTTAGTGCTATAAATTTCCCTTTAAGTGCTGTTTTAACTGCATCCCACAATTTTTGATAAGTCCCTTTCATTTTCATTTAATGATGATTTCTAATTTTCCTTGTGATTTTTTTACCCCTTTGCCTCATTAGTTATTTTAGACGTGTGTTTTCTGATTTCTAAATATTTGAAAACTTTGTACATGTTTTTTCTTTGTGGTTAGTGAAAATACTCTGTGATTTAAATCTTTTAGATTTGTATCTGTTTTGTAGCTCTGCATGTGGTCTATCTTGGTGATGTTCTGTTTGCACTTACTCTATACTGTTGAAATGCGAATTGAAGTCAAGTTGGTTAGGTGTTCAGATCTTCTATATTCTTATGATTTTTATGTTTATTTTTATTATTTATGGAGTGAAAAGTGTTAATGTCCAAATTGATTTATCTGTTTCTCCTTAAAGTGCTCCCAGCTTTCATATCTCCTATTTCCAAGTAGTGTTGTTAGGTGTACACAGTTAAGATTTTTATGTGTTTCTGATGGATTAACCACTTTCTCATTATGAAATGTTCCTTAGTCCTTTTCATGAAAGTACCTTGTTTGATATCACTGTAACCACTACAGCTTCTTTATATGTAATTTTTGCATGTATGTTTTCTTTTTTTTTTTTTTTTACCTTTAATCTGTATTTTTATAGTTAAAGTGGGTTTCTTTTAAACAGCATGTAATTGGGTTTTTTTTTTTAAACTAGGTTGACAGTTTGTCTTTGAATTGGATTTAGATCATTTACATTTAATGTAATTACTAATGTGGTTGAATTTAAGTATACTACCTAGTTATTTTGTTGTCTCATTTTTTTGTTGTTGATTTAGTAATTTTTAGCATTTCATTTTGTTTTCATTATTGGCTTGTAAGCCATACCTTTGTTTGTTTGTTTAGTGGCTATCCTGTAGTTTACTTTTTGCATACTTTCACAGTGTGTCTTCAAGTAAAATTATAGCAGTTCACGTATATTGTTACGGTAGTCAGTTTTTCCTCCCTTTTTTGTACTATTACTGCTTTACATTTTATTTCCAGAGGTGTTACAAACTCAAGGATATATTATTTTTGCTTTGAACAGTTACTTACATTTTACAGGAAACTTAAAGATGAAAAGTTCTTTATATTTGCACGCATTATTTACCACTTCCGGCATTCTTCATTCTTTGGGTAGATCAAAGTGCTTACCTGTCTGTGTTGTGTTGTTTTCTTTTTGCTTAAGAACTTCTGCTAGTCAGGTCTGTTGGTAAGGAATTCTGTCAGCTTTAGTTTGCCAGTTTTTCATATTTTTTTGATGAGTATTTTTACTGAATATAGAATTATGTGTTGTCATCTTTTTACTTGAGCCATTTAAAACAGTCTTTCCATTATCTTCTTCCTCCCATAGTTTTTGATGAGAAGTCTACAGTTCTTTGTTCCTTTTTTGTTGTTTTTTCCTGGATGCTTTTATGATTTTTCTCTTCACTGGTTTTCAACAATTTGATAGTGTGCATAGCTTTCTGTATATAATTGTGTAGTTTTCTGTTTATTTTGCTTGGGTTTATTTGAGTTTCTTAGATCTGTGGATTTATACTTTAATAGAATTTCAAGAAGTTTTAAGATTTTTTTCTTTTCCACCTTATTTCTGCAACTCCAAATTGGTTGCTTGTTGTTATTCACACAGATCACTCTGCCCCCCCCCCACCCCCCATTTAAAAAAGCATCTAACTTCTAAAAATCAATTTAAGTCTTGCAGAATTGTGGCTTCTGATAGATTCTGGGTATCACTATTTTCTCCTCAAACTTAAAATATTTTGTGTTGTCTTTGTGAGTTCACTCTGGCCCTGTAGGGTGTTTTAGTGGCCTAATTGGGAACTGTGAGCCTGTATCTGTATTCAGAAATTTTATGAAGGTCTTGAGATCCACTACTCATGTGTGTTAAGGATTTGTTATATACAAATTTTATATTATTGAAGATGCTGCTCATTATATACCGACGTTCTTTCTGTAAGGACTTACGACAGAAATGCCTTTAGGGTTTAAGGAACAGGAATTGATGTGCTGTCTTGTTATTGTGGCTGTGAATTTTTTAATTTTTTAATTTTTTTTATTTTTAAAGATTTTATTTATTTATTCGTGAGAGACAGAGAGAGAGAGGCAGGGGGAGAAGCAGGCTCCCCGTGGAGCAGGGAGCCCGATGCAGGACTCGATCCCAGGACCCTGGGATCATGACCTGAGCTGAAGGCAGACGCTTAACCATCTGAGCCACCCAGGCGTCCCTGTGGCTGTGAATTTTTTTTTTTTTTTAAAGATTTTATTTATATATTTGAGACAGAGAGAATGAGAGAGAGAGAGCACATGAGAGTGGGGAGGGTCAGAGGGAGAAGCAGACTCCCTGCCGAGCAGGGAGCCCGATGTGGGACTCGATCCCGGGACTCTAGGATCATGACCTGAGCCGAAGGCAGTCGCTTAACCAACTGAGCCACCCAGGCGCCCTGGCTGTGAATTTTTTTGATCTTTTAGCATGTTTAGGTTCTTCTAGAAAACCTTTTTTTGTGTGTGGTAAAATAGACAATAATTTTAACTGGTTTTAAGTGTACAATTCAGTGGCACTGAGTACATTCACAATGTTGTGAATCCTCACCATGATCTATTTCCAGAACTTTTTCATCATCCTAAACAGAAACTCTGTATGCATTAAAGAATAATTCCTCAATCCCGTTTACCCCAGATAAACTTTATTATACTTTCTGTGTCTAAGAATTTGTCTGTTTTTAGGTACTTTACATAAATGGAATCCTCCTATTTTTCTTTTGTGCCTGGCTTTATTTTACTTAGTATAATGTTTATGTTAGATAAAGTACAAAGTATGTAAGTGTAACATTTCCCCCCAGCTTTATTGATATATGATCGACATAAGCATTGTATTAGTTTAACATTTGACATGTTTAATTATTATTAAACATAATAATTTAATATATATTATGAAATGATTATTACAGTGAGTTAACCTCTGTTGCTTCACATATTTACAAATGTTTTTTCCTTGTGGTGAGAACTTCTAAGATTTACTCTCTTACCAGTTTTCAAATATACAACTCAGTATTGTTAACTGTAGTCCTTGTGTTGTGTGTTACATCCCCAGAACTTATTTATCTCATAACTGGAAGTTTGCTGATCACCAATGAAAAAGTATTTCTTTTTATGACAGAATACTACTTAGTTATGTGTGTGTATGTACCACATTTTGTATATCCATTCATTTGCTGATATACACTTGTGTTGTTTTCACCGTTTGGTTACTGTGAGTAATGCTTTTGTCAGCATTGGTGTACAAATGTCCCGGTTTTCAATTCTTTTGAGTATATACCCAGAATTTCTGGATCAAATGGTAATTCAGTGTTTAATATTTTGAGGACCAGATGGCTTATTCAATGTTTAATATTTTGAGGAACAGCCATACTGTATGTTTCTCATAGTGGGTACACCATTTTACATTCTCAGTGTGCAAGGGTTCCACTTCACACATCCTCACCAACACTTGTTTTTTTTTTTAACTTTTTTTTTTTTTCAAGATTTTATTTATTTATTTTTCAGAGAGCGAGACAGCACAAGCGGGGAGTGGCAGGCAGAGCAGGTAGAGGGAGAAGCAGGCTTCCCGCTGAGCAAGGTGCCCAATGTCGGGCTCTGTCCCAGGACCCTAGGATCATGACCTGAGCTGAAGGCAGCTGCTTACCCAACTGAGCCTCCGAGGCGTCCCCCTTTTTTTTTTAACTTCTAAAATTATTTTTGTTGTGGTAAATACAACTTAAAATTTACCATGTGTACTTTTTTTTAAGATATTATTTACTTGAGAGAGAGAGAGAGATTGTGACAGAGATAGGGACAGGGAGCATGAGCTGGGAGGAGAGAAAAAAGCAGGCTCCCCGTTGAGCAGGGAGCTGACGCAGGGCTCGATCCCAGGACGCTGGGATTTTGACCTGAGCCGGGGGCAGATGCTTCACATTCACAGACTTAGCCACTCGAGCACCCCATCACCATGTGTATTTTTTAAGTATACCTTTTAGTCGTGTTGATAAGTAAATTTACGTGATTGTGCAACCAATCTCCAGAACGCTTCTTATCTGCAGAATTGAAGTTGTATCCGTTAAATAACAATTCCTATTTCCTCCTCCTAGTCCATGGCAGCCACTCTTTTGGCCTCTGTTTCTATGAATTTGAGTACTCTGGATATCTCTTAAGTGGCATTATATGGTATTTGTCTTTTTTGTGACTGGCTTTTTTCATTTAATATAGTGTTCTTCAAGGTTCACCTTTGTTATAGCATGTATCAGAATTTGCTTCCTTTTTAAGGCTATGTAGTATTTCATTGTATGCATAGACTTTTTTTTTTTTTTTAAGATTTTATTTATTTGACAGAACATAGTGAGAGAGGGAACACAAGCAGAGGGAGTGGGAGAGGGAGAAGCAGGCTTCCCGCAGAGCAGGGAGCCCAATGTGGGGCTTGATCCCAGGACCCTGGGATCATGACCTGAGCCGAAGGCAGACGCTTAACAATTGAGCCACCCAGGCGCTCCATAGACTATGTTTTTTTTAATCCATTCATTGTTTGATGAACACTTGGGTTGCTTCCATCTTTTGACTATTATGAATAATGTTGCGGAACACGAGTGGACAGGTAGGTCTTCAAGTCCCTGCTCTCCGTTCTTTCACACTCAAAAGTGGCATTGATGGATCATACAGTAATTTTACTTTAAATTTTTTGTGGAACCACCATACTGTTTTCCATAGAGACTGTTACCATTTTACATACTCACCAACAGTGCACAAAGGTTTCATTGTCTCCACCTCTTTGCTGGTATGTTGTCATTATTATTATTTGATAATAGCTATCCTAATGGATGTGAGATAATGTGGTTTTGATTTGTAATTCCCTAATGATTAGTGATATTGAACATCTTTCCATATGCTTGTTGGTCGTTTGTTTATCTTATTAGGAGAAATGTCTTTTCAAGTCTTTTCCCATTTAAAAATAGGATTATTTATGTTTTTTTAAGTTGTTGAGTTGTAGGAGTTCTTTATTTTGGATACTAATCTCTTACCAGGTAGGAGTTGCAGGTATTTTCTCTCATTCCCTATGTTGTCTTTTCACTCTGTTGATTGTATAATTTGATGCACAGGTTTCTTTTTTGTTCATTTGATAGTAGCTGTTCTAACAGGTGTAAGGTGGTATCTCACTGTGCTTTGATTTACAATTCCCTACTGATGTTGAGCATCTTTTCATGTGCTTATTGGCCATTTCTTTTTTTTTTTTTTTTTTTTTTTTTGGGAAAGCTTAAGATTTGAGCAAGTGTTTTGTTCATCAGCTTCATTCCTGTTTCCATTTACTTTTCTGTTTTTATTTTATTATGCATTAGTTTTAAATTTTTATTTAATATTCTATTCATTTTTCTAGAATTCTCTATAATTCTCTTAATTACTTTTGAAACCATGGCTGATTTAATTCTAGGTAAGTTGAATTTTTGGCTGGTGAAGAATTATATACTGTATTAGATGTTAATCTTGCCATTAATCAAGTATGAGGCACTGGGCAGGTCAGATCAGTTTATCTTTTCTCTGGGTCCATAAAAGACAATAATGTTACATGTCTTGATTGCAAACCACATCTTCAAGCACTGTGCTTCTGCAGGGTAGCGTCAGCTGAATAGGAATGTGAGAGTGGGAATTGTAAAGAGCAAGAGCTAAACAGAGTTAGGAAAGATGTGTGGAAAACAGAAAAAGAGGGCGCCTGGGTGGCTCGGTTGAGCGACTGCCTTTGGCTCAGGTCATGATTCCGGAGTCCCGGGATCGAGTCCCACATCGGGCTCCCTGCTCGGCGGGGAGTCTGCTTCTCCCTCTGACCCTCCCCCCTCTCATGTGCTCTCTCTCTCATTCTCTCTGTCAAATAATAAATAAAATCTTTAAAAAAAAAAAAAAGATTAAGAAAACAGAAAAAGAACAGAGGGAGATGGAAGCAATAGTAGTTCGATTAGGGCTAATCAAGAGCAAAGTAAATGGGATGGGATGTCAGACACAGAAGAGGCTCTATAAATGATGGCTACAGAGATCTCCATAGAAAATATCGAAATATGTAGAACCAGGGTCAACATTGCCTGAGTAGGTGAGGGAAATTAAATATGGATAAGTCTTCTAAGTTTTCTGCAAAAGCTTAGAGTAGAATGGGGCTCAAAGTAGTCAATCATTTGGCTCTGGAGAAACCAAAGGGAGGAGGGGTAGTGGTCTAGGAGTGAGAAATAAGGTGTATCATCCAGAGTGAGTATAGCAACTTAAAAGTCTTGTAGACTGGAAAAAGAGGATGATAGCTGGGAGCATTTTTGGAAGAAATTTTGCAACACAGCCAGGCCAATTGAATTGAGTAATCTAAATAAACTTTTAATTTGCTATAATTGTAATTTTATTCCTGAAATTTCCTCATATTGTTATCTGTTTGAATCAGCATAGAACAAATTGTATTTAGCAGCATTTAGGACAAAAAGTATTGTATCTACTGGGAAAATTCCTTTTATTCTTAGGAGGTGAAAAATTATTATGAGATTTCACCGTACCTGAGACAGGGAATATATCACAGATATTCTGGAGTATAGCTGGTTTCACACTCAGCCTATTTACTACTTTATGTAAACCATCACCAACTAAGAGAATATAATGAAACTGGTTTTTAATACTGTTTTTGAGACACACTGATAAAATTAAGCTATATTGAGACATATATACTTAAAAAACACTTCATAAGTGGAGGTGCTGTAGTCTGAAAATACATGGTTTTAAGTGTCAAAAGATCTGGCTCTCTTTTCTCCTTTGGTTTTATTTATTTTAATTTTAATTTTAATTTTTAATTTTTTTTTAACTAGGCTCCACGCCAGCATGTAGCCCAGTGTGGGGCTTGAACGCATGACCCTAAGATTAAGACCCTAGCTGAGATCAAGAGTGGATGCTTAACTGGCTGAGCCACCCAGGTCCCCCACGGCTTTGATTTTAAATACCACAGTAATGCTGGGCAGGTGACCCAATTTTCTCTTTACCAGAGCTGCATTATCTGTATAATAAAGGAGTTGAACAGCATCTTTAATCAGCATCACATCTGATTCTATGTTCCTGTTTTGTTTTATTATTATTGGTTTTTCTGAGCTATCTTAGAAACAAGTACATTATATGTGATCTTATTTCTCGGACAGAATGACTTTTAAGTTCTGCTCAACCAACTCATATTAGTGAGTCTTTCATCAGTGGTGGACTTGCATTATACAGTGAGATCAAATGGAGATTCTGACAGATTCCTTCAATATTGTGTCCTAATTTTTAAATGAAGGTAATGTAAAACCTCGAGTGTTGCAGCACATTAATTAATACCTTTCTCTACTCCACTGCCAGCCTACTTTAACTGGGATTATGTAGAAGAATCCTTACACAATTACTTTGTTGGTTGCTTTCCTCATGGCACTTGAACAAAGACTTATATATGGCCTGTATTTTTACACACAGAGCCAGTCCTTGTGGGGGTTGTGGATATCAGATAAAGGTGGGAATACTACCAGTAAATGGGAGACTTTTTTTTTTTTTAAAACACTGAACTATACGGGAGGGAAAAACAGTATCAGAATCTTCAAAGCGTCAAATTATTAGTTGTTATTTTTTTGCTAGGTAACTGTAGTTGCTGAAAAAGGAAGAAAGAATCAGGGACTGGTCAGTTTTCAATTCTAGTGACCTAGTGACTTTTGAGCCCTGGGTTTTGGTATGCAGACAAGGCACCCTGCTATGAGCATTACTTAACAGCTGCATGGTCCAGTCATTTGTGAGTTTTCTCTTCTTTTGACTCATTTTGCCTTGAGGACTATACCCTGCTTAAAGTGTCAACCCCTTTGACACTACACTTATTTTTTCCTCTTCTGAATTATTGAATCCTATTCTCTCATCCTCCTACCCCTCAAAGAGAAAATTCAGTTAGTTTTTAAAAATCTGCCTTGCTGCGATTTTTTTTTTTTTTTTTCCAATTTCTAAAGGAGATGAATAGTCAGGCACATTTGGCTCTTGGTTACATGCATTCTGATTGTCCTGAAAGTAGTTTTTGTGACACTGACTTCTAGTCAAATGTTTACCCTTGCAATGGTAGAGGTAGGTGAGAAAAAAATGGGACTTTATGGTTTAACTTTAATTATGGGGTAAATTGTGCAGTTCCACAGGTCTCATTTTCTCAAAGTAGGTAATCAACAATGATAGAAGTACATATATTCCTGCTTGGAGATTTGCCTACATTGGCATTTCCTCAGTTATTTAGAACAATTTTAGAGCAAAAGTTGGCATACTGTTTTTTTCCATAAAGGGTCAGATAGTAAATATTTTAGGTAACCACTCAAGTCAGCTTGTTTGTGGTTACCATAGACAATATGTAAATGAATGGGCAGTAACATTTTACTTAAACTAGACACTGAAATACGATTTTTACATTCTTCTCCCTCCCCAACCATTTAAGAATGTAAAACTATTCTTAGCTTGTGGGTTGTACAAAAAGCAGGTTGGATTTGGCCCATGGGCCATAGTTTTTAGAAGAATGATGTTAAGTTTGTTTTGATTTCTGTCTTATACTATTTAAGTAATTAATTATGGAATTAGTGGAATATGAGATTAGTAAAATAAGCTTTCAGATCTTTAGGAACCTGTTACCAGCATATTAGCTAGCTATCTTTTTTTTTTTTTTTAAAGATTTTTTATTTATTTATTTATTTATTTGACAGAGAGAGACACAGCAAGAGAGGGAACACAAGCAGGGGGAGTGGGAGAGGCAGAAGCAGGCTCCCCGCAGAGCAGGGAGCCCGATGCGGGACTCGATCCCAGGATCCCGGGATCATGACCTGAGCCGAAGGCAGTCGCTTAACCAACTGAGCCACCCAGGCGCCCCATTAGCTAGCTATCTTAAGCCTTAGTTTTCTTATATATAAAATGAGAATAATATAAATATTATAAATTACAGTTCTTTATTATAAACAACAACCCACCCTGGCTATTATGAACAGAGTGGGGAATTATTAAAGAATATTAGTAGCTTCCAGAGTCTTTGGGAAATGCTAGAGATACAGACTTGAGTCCAAGCTTCTGGGAACATTTCTAAAGCGATACAGCAGAGCTAGATTTGAGTAAGTCACTGATGCTGAGCAGTAAATGCTAGATACTCAGCTTGATTACAGGTGCTATTACTGTTGGCTCTGGTGCTTTTCAGTTATAGGAACTCTTGGTTTGCTGCTGCCACCATCAAAAACCAAATATGGCTGTTGCTTTGGTCATGAGCAAAAATGGAAGTTCTACTCATTGCTTATGTCCATGTCGAAGTTTCTTCGAGGTTTATATTTTAGAAATAGAATAATATACTATGTCTCTTTGGAAATTTTAAGTTCTAATTTTTTTTTTTTTTTTTAAAGATTTTATTTATTTATTTGAGACAGAGAGAATGAGGGACAGAGAGCATGAGAGGGAGGAGGGTCAGAGGGAGAAGCAGACTCCCTGCCAAGCAGGGAGCCCGATGCGGGACTCGATCCAGGGACTCCAGGATCATGACCTGAGCCGAAGGCAGTCGCTTAACCAACTGAGCCACCCAGGCGCCCCTTAAGTTCTAATTTTTACATGAGAAATGGTATTAGTAATTTAGAAATTTCATTAATTCATTAGGTGGTAGACCATAAAATGTAGAAATACCCAAAAATTGTTTAAATTTTTAGTAGTAATATGATGGATGTCCACAACAGTAGACGTGTACTTGTCCCCCATTAGCATGTGTACCTCCAGCTGTACTTAAACTTCAAACAACTATAACAAGCTCTTTCCTAAAACCTATAATTTAAATGAAAGGTTTGTTTTCTAAATTGGTGTGTGACTTGGTTATTTAGAGACTAAACCTTATTCTCCCCTCAAAACTAGAAGGTTATAAATAATGGACTCGTTTCCAGTGTAGCCAGTATAAGATTACTTACAAAAACCAGTGTCTATTTCATGGAGATAAGCTCTTTCATGATGGAAAGATCCTGAGTGTTCTCTGCTTTCTACTACTAGGTGGCTATTGTCCACTGTGGAATAACATACTCCTTGGTGTGGAGGTGAGAGGGACTCATAGTTACTGCTTATGGTAGATTGTATTATCTAAAAATATTTGCTTCTCTTCTTTAGTGGGCTGCTCTCTGCAGAGTTCCAACCTGTGGGAGGAGTACTTCTTCCCATTGACACCAGGCTTAGCCATGGGACTTGCTTTGGTTAATAGAAGACGAGAAGTGGTATATGTTATGTCTAAGCAGAAGCTTTAGGAGCCATTTTGTGAATTGATTTTTGTTTATTTTCCTCTGCCGCAAGAAAAACAGGTGCCAGATAAAGGCTCATTCTTTTGCCAGGATCCCAGGATGAGGAAGGCATCTGTAGCCAACCCAAAGCCAACAGAACAAAAATGAGACATACATTTTTGTTCTTGTAAAACAGTTCTCAAAGTGTTTATTTTTTTATTTTTTTAAGTTATCTATTTGATGGAGAGATAGTGAGAGCAGGAACACAAGCAGGGGGAGTGGGAGAGGGGGATAGCAGGGAGCCCGATGCGGGACTCGATCCCAGGACCCCGGGACCATGACCTGAGCTGAAGGCAGATGCTCAACGACTGAGCCACCTAGGCGCCCCAAAGTGTTTATTGAACCCAAGACCCGTTAAGGGTTAAAATTGTTTTAGTAATAATACTTAGGTGCCTTTTTTACGGTCTTGACCTTGTTATGGGTAAGTGATAGTGTGGAAAACTGCTGGTGCCTTAGGAAAAATCAGCGCAGTTGCTTCATACTGTATTCTTTATCACCACATTTTTATAGTAAACAAAAAAGTTTTACTTACTGTCTTTGATGAAGCAGTAAAAGTTATTAATTGAAAAACATCTTGATCCTGAGTTTGTACTTTTTTTTTAATAAGTCTTTCTGATGAAACAGGAAAAGTACAAGAAGCAGTTCTGCATGCTGAAGTGTGCTGATTGTCAAAGAGAAAAGTACTTGTGAAATTAATTATTTGAGTTATGGACTATCATTTTCACTTGAAACAGTGATTCACTAACGTTATTCTAACATGAGCATTTGACAGACGTTTTCTCAAGTGAACAAAGTAAGCATTTTACATTGAGGAAAAGAACTGGCAGTATTTGTTGCTAGTGATAAAATCTGAAATTTCAAGTGAAAATTAGAATTTTGGAAGATTATCAGATGATGTAAGCTTGACAGTTTCCAGGTAGTTAGGCTTTTTCTGATGAGCTTGGTAATGATAGTCGTGAATATAATTAAAAAAAAATCTTGGTGCTATATAGTGAAATGCCAACATTTGGGAGATCTACCTAACTCAGTGGACCAATATTTATGATTGATGAATGAATGATGTTACAGATTAATGCATGAGTAAAAAATCCATTTGTATTGCCAAACCACTGGATTTTAATGTAACAACTATGAAAAGTTCATTGATAGGGTTGAAGATTTCACACTTCAGTGAATTTTCAAGACACTATCACTTGTTGAGTTTTGGTATAGAATCAAATAATATTCATAACTATTTGAAAAAACCATGAAATATTCCTTCCTTTTTCAACTGCATATCTTTTGAGATTGAGTTTGGATTTCCTTCATATATAGTTCAATCAAAATGACACATTGCAGCTGATTGGATGCAGAAACAGGTAGGATGACCCAATATCTTCTCTTAAGGCAGACCTTAAAGAGATTTGTAAAAATGTATATATATATATTTTTTACAACTTTATTACTTTATTCTTTTGGAAAATGTAGTTGAATTTAAAATAAATTTATATTAACATGTAATTGGCTTATTTTAATTAATAACTAGAAATGCACATTTTAAAGATTCTTCATTTTAATTTCTAATATAGTACATGTAGCTATAATTCATATAAACCAAAATTTTTTGAGATCCTCAATTTTTAAGAGTATAAAGGGGTTATAAGCCCAAAATGTTTAAGAACCGTTGCAAATGTAAATGTTGTAAATGAAAGGGATTGTTTGTTACATCATAACCTAGAGAGAGCTAGCACATTGGCAGTAAGTTAAGTCACTCTTCTTGAGAAATACAAATTGGTACTATTTGTTGACTGTTTTGTTATTTATGACTGTTATTTTTTGTGAGGATATTAATTAGGCATTGAGGTTACTGGGGAAAGATTTTGACTGGCTTCCAAAAAATGGATTATTGTGTCTTGCATGATTCCACATGATTATGGAAGTCTCCTTTACAACAGGGACTTTTGGTGAGCCTTCACATGGGACAGAAATATTTTCACACTTGGTCAGTCCACGCATCCATACTTCTCTTCCTTAAATTATTTTGCATACCTGTGTCATGTAAGGACTTGACCTGGAAATCTAGCCATATCAATATTCCCCATTTAAGAATTAGTATGAATCTCACTGTGTTTCCCTTTCTCGATAATGCGGACTATGAGATGTATTACCCAGTGGGAGGATTTCTTTCTTTTTTTTTTTTTTTAAACTTTCCTTAAGACCTACTTCAGATGGGGCAGGAGCATGGTTGAAAGAATCCATTTCTGGGTGATAACCAGCATGTAATGCAGAGTCATGTGTAATCCAGGCTCATATTTTTTCTCTCTCAATTAGCTAATCATAGAGCATCTCCTATGTAGTAGAAAGGCCTTGTTTGAGGAAGAAATAGCAGTGCATGAGGAGTAGGCACACTGAGAACGTGAACCATCTGCTCATGCTTCACAAGCATCCTGAATCTTGTTCTGTATACACTACAGCCACTTGATGATGGAGTATTTCTGTCACATCAGCTTTGACTTTGTGGATCAGATGATAATTATTGCTGGCAACTCAAGTTTTGTAGTTACCTGTGGCTAGATGTTCATTCTCTACCAGTATAAAAAGTACAAGAATTATTTTCAAAAGACAGTCTTGGTTTGATGATGAAGATATGGTTTTGCCATAGAAACTCTTAGCGGTTTCTGCTCTGATTCTCCTAGAAGGGTTTGCTAATACTCCTTGTGGCACTGATCTCTTGACACTTGGAGCACCGTTGCAGCCAGAGTTCATTATGGTCATGTGGCATAGCTACTTGTCCTTGCATCCTAGACTGGCTACAGAATTTTTCTCTTCCTCTGGGCCATACTTAAAACTGCTGGATTTCAGATCGCTCAGTAAATAGAGACGTGTGTGTATATTGGTATATGTTGTTTCCCGTGAGCGCCCACCGAGCTTTCTCCTCCTTTCTTTGTTGTAGGAAGTGTAGGGGATGTTCTGACTTGCCACACTCCATTGGCTCCTAGAACTAAGTAGTGGTGGCAGGACCCTATTTTTTCTTGGGACTTTTTTTATTGGTCTTTTGGCATACATGTCGTATTAAGACATCTAGAGTACTGCTATTTCACAAGGTCTTAATTTTATCAGTGTAGTGGACCAGTGTGATGTGCGGTGGGATGGTGAAACAAGGTCATATGAAAGCTAGAACTTGATTTTGATTCAGGCAGTATAGTGAATATCTACTGCTGTCCCACCCAAATGAAAGCTAATTGCTTCTGAAGTTCTGTTTGTAGAAATGGAGGAATCATTTGTCAGAACTCTAGCTGCGTATCAGGTACTATGCTAGAGATCAGATTTGGATTACCATCTGTGCTTGTAGTCATTAAGTTTAGAATACAGTTACTCTGTATGAACAGTTGTGTGTTCCACATTAGCCAAACAGTTACATTAAATGAATATCTGCTAGGAATTGCAACCCTTGCATCTTGTAATTCTTTGATAATTCCCCCAGGAGTGCAATGTTTTGTTTGGAGGGAGTGCTCCAGGGATTTATGTCCGAACTTTCCTGATCCAGTATTACCCCACTATTCCACCTATCATGGCATCATTGTGGGATTTTGTCAGTTGGTAGTCAGCTGGGACTACCCTTTTCAGTTACATTTTCAGCACCTGGAGAAATAACCTAAGATGGGGGATTGATCTGCTCTCTGATAAATGGGCTTGGGCCAAAACTTGGTACACTATATGAATACTATAATCCCTTATTCTGACACATACATCACAGTGGTGCTATCTAAGAGGTCCTCAGGGATTAGTTTAAGAGTTAGGTTTTATAGTCCCAAAAAGGTCAGTGTATTTCCCCTTCTCAGGTGCATGGTTACCGTGATAAGTGGCTGTTGTTCTTTTGTGGAAAGCCAAAAGGAAAATAACAGTACTTGTGTCTAAAGGGTACTTTGCCTTACCTTCATTCTAGAGGCTCTGGGTCTAGGAACTTGGAGAGGCTGTGATTTTCTGTTTGGTGGCTTGTGTCCCCTCTGTCAGCCTCCGTGTGCCATACCAAGAGTTGTTTATTTGTGTAGGTTGGGGATCAGCAAACTTTCTCAGTGGGTGCCCACATACGAAATGTTTTAGCGTTTGTGTGCTGTAGTCTCTGAAAAAACTGTCCAAGCCAGCCATTGTAGTGCCAAAGCAGCCATATAATACATAAATGGGCATGTCTGTGTTTGCATAAAACTTTATTTTCAAAACCATGGGGGGTCATATTTAGGCTGCAGGTTGTAATTTCTCTTCTCTCTAGTACAGATCTTACAGGATAATGGTGGGATGTCCTAATATTATGATTTTAGGGACTTTCCGCAATTCTAGCAGACAAACCAGTTTGATAACCACTAGGTTCCTGTTTCTTTAACCTTGTTTGGTACCACTTGATGTTATAATTAAGCAGTCAACAAAATCAGACTATGCGTTTTGGTCACGACAATGCGAGAGCAGGGATGACAAGCTACAGCCTACAGGCCAAATGTGGCCTGCACTTGTTTTTGTTTTTCCACAAAGCTAAAAATGTTTTTCCACATTTTTAATTGATTAAAAAAAATAAAGGATGATAATATTCTGTCAGTGAAAATTATATGAAGTTCAGATTTTCCCGTACTGTGTAAGAATCTCCTGGAGCACAGCCACAGTGGCTTGTTACGATAGTTTTTTTTTTTTTTTTTAAAGATTTTATTTATTTATTTGACAGAGAGATAGCGAGAGCAGGAACACAAGCAGGGGGAGTGGGAGAGGGAGAAGCAGGCTTCCTGCCGAGCAGGGAGCCCGATGTGGGACTCGATCCCAGGACCCTGGGATCATGACCTGAGCCGAAGGCAGACGCTTAACGACGGAGCCACCCAGGCGCCCCGCTTGTTACGATAGTTTATGGCTGCTCTCACTTCATAGCAGCAGAGTTGGGTAGTTGAGGTAGAGACCTTAGGGCCTTAAAATAATGTCCGATCTGACCCTTTACAGAAAAAACGTTTGCTGACCCTTACTCTGAGATAGGAGAAAAATTCTTTTGTTCCATGCTCAGTAACTGCCTTGTTCTCTGCCAGTGCCTTGACTTGACAGTTTACACTGTGAATATGTCGCTTCCTGTTTTTGAACTCTCCAATTAGAAGCAGTGTCCTCCTCCACTGTCCTTGGGTATCCACCTCGTGTCTTTCATAGCTTTCCACTGCTGTCTCCACTTGGTCCCCAAAGCCTTGTTTTAAAGGCACTTTATTACAGATGACCGCAGTTGGTAATTTAATTTTGCCATAGTCTGAAAAAACTATCAGAAGCCCATCTTATATGATTGTTTCCTTATTGCATTCAAGCTCAACTAGATTAGGTAACATTATCAGATTCCCATTACCTTGAAGGTTTGCTCATCACCTCAGTGATTTCAGAATTTAGTGATATAAATAATATTAACCAATATTTTATTCAACTTTTACCGTGTGCGTGCCCTGAGCTAAGCACTTCTCACACTAAGTGCTTAGTGTAGTGTCTGCCACATCGTAAGTATTCACAAAGATTAGCTGACATTTATTTTTTCATTTAGAAGTAAATACCCCTCCCTCCCATACTTCATGTATTATAAAAAACCAAAAAACTTCATGGCCATTAAAATTTTTAAAAATACATTAAAGGTAAATTGGAGTGATATGTCAGTATTTTTTGTATACAATATTTTTCCTTTTTAAAAAGTTTGTAGATCATTACAGTAAGATTCTCATTATTTGCAGTAGTTATGTTTTTGAAGTTGTGAACACTGAATTAGCACATACCCTCCTAGGGGAAATGCAGAATGAGGTTCCTGTGAGCCTCTGGTCACAACATTTTCATCAACTGATCAATAATAACCTTGTTTTATGTGTTTCTGTTTAAAGACCTCTTATTTTATATGTATTGTTGATTCATTAGCATTGCCTTCATGGCC
Source organism: Mirounga leonina (assembly GCF_011800145.1). NCBI lineage: Eukaryota > Metazoa > Chordata > Mammalia > Carnivora > Phocidae > Mirounga > Mirounga leonina. The sequence continues at coordinate 68,236,088 of NW_023270268.1, read as the reverse complement.
AACAGAATTATAACTTCTCCATGAACGGAGCCCATCTCTCACACATTTTCTCCATAAGGCATGTCACATAGCCAGGGACACTAGACAAAACTTTAGCACTATGCTTGGTGCTGAAAAAATAGTAAATAGTAAAATCACCAGCAAAAAAGCACAAAATACAGAAATTCGGCACTAAATGTACCACACAAAGGACATTTGTTTATAGAACGAGAGCTGAAACAAGAAAGCAGAATGCCATGTTATTTGCTGGGTATGTGCACAATAAGCAACTCCGGTTTCTTGCTGTTCTGTACAAGTCTGAAGACTGCAAAGGCACTGCAAATACTAATTTTGTGGTCACATATAAATTTTAGCAAGTAGGCAGATTTCACAAATATGAGATCCATGAATAATGAGGATTGACACTGTCTCCCAGATGCTGCAAGTTTTCATTTTAATTTATCCCTTATATTTTAATTTTTTCACTTTTTAAGCTTATTTTTAAATTGTGTTAAAATACATATAACCTAATTGTTGTGTTGACTATATTCACATGGTTGTACAACCAATCTCCAGAACTCTTTATCTTTGTACTTATTAAACAATTCCGTTTCCCTCTCCCTCCATTTCCTGGCAACTACTATTCTACTTTTTGTGACTTTGAGTACACTAGACACCTCATGTAAGTGGCCTTATAGTATTTGTCTGTGACTGGCTTCTTTCACTTAGCATTATACCCTCAAGGTTTATCGATGTTGTAGCATGTGTCCGTTTCCTTTTTAGGCTGAATAATATTCCATTATATGTATAGACCACATTTTGTTTTTCCATGTATCCTTTGATGGACATTTGGGTTGCTTCCACAATTTGGCTGTTGGGAACAATGCTGCTATGGACACAGGTGTGCACATACCTCTTGAACACCCTGCTTTTTTTCCCAACAGTGGTTTATCTTTTATATGTCACATATATATTACAAAAATGAATGTGCTAAAACTAAGTAGAACAGATGTATATTGTGAAGCAACGGGTAAAAATTGTCAGTTTGGGGCGCCTGGGTGGCTCAGTTGGTTAAGCATCTAACCCTTGATTTCAGCTCAGCTCATGCTGTCAGGATTGTGAGATTGAGCCTGTGCCTGGCTCGTGCTGGGTGTGAAGCCTGCTTAACATTCCCTCTCTCCCTCCCCTAAACTCTCTCTCTCTCTCCCCCTCAAAAAAAAAAAAAACAAAAAACCAAAAAACCTCAGTTTGATCTCATCTCATTCACCAGAGACAGCTGTTATTTATACAGTTTGGTGTGTGTTCTTTCATATGTATACAATTCAAATAAATATATGAAATATGTAAAAACTATATAATATGATTTATTTACATTTACGGTTTAGTAGAGTTTAGTAGTAGTTGAGATCCTATGCGTACTGTTCTGTATATTGTGGATATTTCACATAAATATATATCTTATTCTTAAGTACTATCTAGTACTATAATTTTTTTTGTACCATACTTTTTAGAAATCAGATTTTAAATTTAAAAGTAATGCATACATGTGGTAGAAAAAGCTCCAAACAATACAGAATGATGTGAAGAAAACTAATAATGTCTTTCTTCTTTTGTTTTTCCTTATTTCCTCCCAGTCTTATTTCCTGGAGGCAGGCTTTGTTTGCTGTAGTAACTTTAAATAATAAATTATACTAAAGATTCTTATTTCTTGATATATTAACCACGAGGCACATCTAATATGAAAGTTTTGAGGAAATTAGTGCATTTACTCTTCCTTATACTTCCTGTTTCCAGCTTTTTAAATATTACTACAGAGTACAGATTGAACTTTGCAACTACTTAGTTCTATATCTCCTTTTTTTGCTATAGGATGTTTTTAGAAACAAAAAGAATTAGTAATTTTTGTGGTTATTTACTGTGTAATATTTATGAGAAAGGAAAATCATACTGTTATTACACTTCTATTCAAAGAGACTTTCCCACTGTCAGTGACAAGAGTATCCTCTTTTGTTTTCTCATATAAGTAAAAATTTAAATTTTTTGGTGTCTAAAACGTCTTTATTTTGACTCTCGATGGCAATCTGACTAGGGAGAGCAGTGCTTTGCTTTTCCTTTATGTCATGTATATAGAAATTGATACTATTTGGGGGGTGAAACTGCTTGCAGCAGAGGTCTCTGGTAACCTGTTTATTTGTAGCATATGTGGAGGGGAAGCTCTGGGTTATAGGAATCTAGTTTCAACATATTTTTTTTCCTGGAACTTGGAGGACCCTGCTCTGCTGTCTCCTAGCATCCAGTATTTCTGATGAGAAGATGAATGTTAGTTTCTTTTTCTCTTTGGCAGTTTTCTTGGTATTCTGGAATTTTACTAGCATGAGTCTGTCTAGTTATGGGTCTATTTTCATTTGTTATGTTTTTGTTTTGTTGAATCTTTTCACTTTGAAATTTTTTTTTAAGATTTTATTTATTTGAGAGAGAATGAGGGGGAGAGAGAGAGAGCATGAGAGGGGGAAGGGGCAGAAGGAGAAGCAGACTCCCTGCTGAGCAGGGAGCCCGATGCGGGACTCAATCCTGGACTCCAGGATCATGACTTGAGCCGAAGGTAGTCGCCCAACCAACTGAGCCACCCAGGCACCCTGATGACTGAATCTTTATCTCTTGGAAAGTTTACCATGTTTCCCCCAACCCACCACCCCCTTTAAAAATTAATTTCCCTCCACCTCTGTTCTCCACTTGTGGGTGCTTTGTGTAAGTGGATCTTGGACCCCCTAGATTTTTTTTTTTAATATATCCACCTCTTTATAATTTATTTTTAAATTTTATTATGTTAGTCACTGTACATCATTGGTTTTTGATGTGGTGATCCACGATCCATTGTTCTCGTGTAACACGAATGCTCCATGCAGTACGTTCCCTCCTTAATACCCATCACCAGGCTAACCATTCCCCCCGCCCAAAACCCTGTTTCTCAGAGTCGATAGTCTCTCATGGTTCATCTCTCCCTCCAATTCCCACCGCCACATTTTTCCCTTCCTTCTCCTAATGTTCTCCATGCAATTCCTTATGTTCCACAAATAAGTGAAACCATATGATAATTGACTTTCTCTGCTTGACTTATTTCACTTAGCATAATCTCCTCCAGTCCCATCCATGTTGATATAAAAGTTGGGTATTCATCCTTTCTGATGGCTGAGTAATATTCCATTGTACATATGGACCACATCTTCTTTATCCATCTGTTGAAGGGCATCTCGGCTCTTTCCCACAGTTTGGCTATTGCGGACATTGCTGCTATGAACATTGGGGTGCATGTGGCCCTTCTTTTCACTACATCTGTGTCTTTGGGGTAAATACCCAGGAGTGCAATTGCTGGGTCATAGGGTAGCTCTATTTTTAAATTTTTGAGGCACCTCCACACTGTTTTCCTAAGTGGCTATACCAACTTGCATTCCCACCAACAGTGTAAGAGGGTTCCCCTTTCTCCACAACCTCTCCAACATTTGTTGTTTCTTTCCCTGTCCATTTTTGCCATTCTAACTGGTGTAAGGTGGTATCTCAGTGTGGTTTTGAGTTGGATTTCCCTGATGGCTAATGATGATGAACATTTTTTCATGTGTCTGTTAGCCATTTGTATGTCTTCTTCAGAGAAGTGTTGGACCCCCTAGATCTTAATTCATATTTAATTTTTTCTTACATATTTTACCTTTTTGTTTGTAGGGGTTTTGTCTTTGTATTTTTTCTTTTTCTTTCATGTTTTGTTTTGTTTTTGCTTTGCTTTACCTTGGAAGGAAGGTAAATTGCTTCAGCGTTATATTATAAATGTGGTGTTTAGTCATGCCCATTTTTCTCCTGGATTTCTGTTTTCTCTGTTAGCAGTTCTGTTTATTTTGTTCCATTTCCTTCTGTTAGGTTTCTCCACGTGTTTAGTGAATCTTGGTTAGTGTTGGCAGTTGAAGTGTCTGCTGCAGGGTATAGTGCTCCTCCAGGCCTCCATCATGAATGGTAGTTTTGGTGTGGAAGGTTCTGTGAAGTTGGATTAGGTGTGGACCAGCGGACTAGGCCCTTTCCAGCGGGGGGGCGGGGAGGTATGAGGTGTCACTTGGATAATTATAGTGTCTTTAAATACTGCAGGTGGGGAGTGCTTTGATAGATTTCACTTAACTGGTATTAAGAAATTGATCCCTTTCTCCCTCTTTCTTCACCTGCATCCCTCAACCCCCTTAAGTAGTTCCCTTTTTGTGTTAGAGGTCTGATATGCCTGCCATCTTGCTGCTCTGCTTTTCTCTCAAGCCTGGCTACTCTCACAGTAAGACTAACCTAGGCAGAAATGCCTACTTCATAGAGATCAGTTCTTTGGCTTTATCCTAAAGGCAAAAGGTGCCACCACCATGTCTCTGATTGCAAGTCAGAGGAAGAGGGGGAGTCATCTATCCATAGTAAGGTAATGCAGCACCCTAATGAAGAACCCTAGTTGTTTCCTCCTCCTTGTAGTTGTGATCAGTTTGATTATAACTTGGAACTTCCCTGGCATGTCCTTGAAAAGATTTTGGTGTCGTGTATGTGATTTCCTCTTTTTTTTCCTGTTAATCCAGTCTTTCCTACTTTCTATCTGGCCAGATTTCCTTAAAATTTATGATTATTCAGTGACATCTTTTCTTGTTTTGCCACAGTACTATCATTTCATTTTAATTTAAATCTTTTTCCTGCTCTTTCAGGGGGGGACCTTGGGAAGGAGGAGAAAGATAAATTTATTTAGTCTGCTACCTTGAGCTATAATTGACTAATCTATGACTGATTTTAAAAGGTAGATAAGTTCTCAAACACATTTTTCTTTTGTGCCTTAGAAGAATTATTAAATCTTTTTTTTCCCCCTAGTAACAAAACACATTTTAATTTTCAGTCTATGCCATAATGCTCACTGCTGTTCCCTGGGCATATGGCTTCTTATAGAAGAAAGCATGCATAACCATAGTGACATTGCTGGTCATCACCTTCTGAGTGTTGTATGTGTGAGTAAAGCCATCTTTTTTTAGGAGACAGTATATATAGGATAATATTTATTCAGTCACTCATAAAAATGGTCAGAAAACTGATAAAATTGGGTTGTTACCTCTAGTGAAGCATAGCAAAGCAGAGAAACATTTTTGAAAATGATTTAGTAAAAGCCTGGGGGAAAAGAGTGAAAGAACAGCTAACTCATTTTTGTTCTTTACCATTTTATATGGATGTGTAGTGCAGTTTTTAGCATAAACTTTGCTGGAGGGGGAGAAACATGGTACTTATGTCCCAAATACCTTACCACCTCGTAAACCTCATTTGCTTTTGTTGTGTTTTGCTTTTGTAATGTCTTGAAGATGTTAGGTGAAGGGTTTTACTGCCTAAATGCTTTTAAACATTAGGCCTTTGATGAAAAATTGAGATGATAGATCAGTGCATACAACTGCAATAAAGACAATGCTTATGTCCGTGGCTCTCAAACTTTTTTGATCTGTAGTCCACATTAAGACGTGCATTTACATTGCAGCCTTGTACATGTGTGTATATGACACTGAAATTAGAGTTTCATGGAACAATATTTGCCCTTCATGTGATACTTACATTGCCTATTTCATTAGCACGAAGGGTATGGTCCACTAACTTTATTTCATGATCCACTAATAGGTTGTGACCTGCAGGTTGAAAACCCCTGATTTAGATCCTCATCTGTTAGAATAGTGGGGAAAATGGAGGGATTTGGATTCAGGAGACCTAGGTGGTTCTAGCTTTATGGTCTTGGGTAGTTTCCTTCTTGGAGTCTGTTTTTGCAAGTGTAAAATGGGAATAATAATATCTAGTTAACTTGATTATGAGGTTTAAAAATAAATGCAAAGTCCTTAGCAGTGCTAGGGATAATAGTAGATATTTAAAAATCAGGTTTTATTATCTTCGTTATTTTTACTATATATACACCACCTGTCATATTGAGTAGGCACTGAGATTCAAATGTTCTTGCCTTTAGGGAGGTAGGTAACATTTTATTAATACAGAGACACCTAGATGTAACTTAACTGCCTTACTGGTGAGAAGGATGTTAGTAGAGTATATAAGAGGCATACTAACCCAATGGAGGAAATTAGAGTTGGGCAAGTACAGGTATGCCTTTATTTTTAAAGTTTCAAGGAACAGGATCCCTCAAATTACCTCTAGCTATATGGGGTTTTACCTTAAGGATACAGAAAGGAGATAAGGAAAAACAGGAATTATTTAAAGCTGCAGAGATAGGTGTTTCAGAGAAGTGCAGTTCTGTTTTGACCATAACTGATTTCATTTTCTGACTTCATGGATAATTGGCACATCTTCTACAATATAACAGAACTCTCATGTGTTTCCTCCAGTAGCAGTAAGACTAGGTCTCCAAGTCCAGTGTTCTGTTGTTACAACTCAGTTCTCTCCCTGACTAGGTCAGGTTCTTCTACTCTGCTTTGTGATTTCTGCTGGATTGTCTGCTGACCTCTGTCACACTCTTGGTTTCTTGACTCCTTGTTTTTTGGTTATAAGCAACAGAAGTAGACTTGATACTGAAGCTAAGCAACAGAAGTAGACTCGATACTGAAGCTAAAAAGAGGAAAGTGGTGGTTCACCAAAGCGAAACAAATGAACAAGGGATCTAGGACATAGGAATCAGCTGACTTGGCAGTGGTTAATAATCCGTTCAAATTATTTCCCTTTATGGTTTTTCTCTTTACGTTCAGATATTTGGGAGGGAGTCTGATTTGTCTCACTTGAGTTATATTTCTAGCCTTTGGCCAGAGGAGGAGAAGGCACTCTGATTTAAATTCCAACCAAGATTCTGTGGTAGAAGCTGTGTGGTTCCTCTAAAGCAGAATTCGAGTGCTGCTCCAGAAGGGAGACTGGGTACTGGCAGCCAAAACCAGCAGATGTCCAGTACAGTGTAACTGTATGTTGTGTTTGTGGAGGGCTGTATGCATTTTATTCAAACTCCAGAAAGACAGTATGTCTGGTCCTTAATCATTATCCTGCGTAGAGTGTGTTAGTGGACACACATCTGGTTTAAAAAGTGAACAGAACTTTGGAATGGTATGTAACTAGGACTTAGGGCACATATTTTGAGATTATGTGATATGAGAAGAGATAGTAAAGATAATGCCGTCCCAGGGATTTTTGATTCATTTAAGCTGTGAACTTACATGACCATATTGATCATCCAGACATGTAGAGGCATTAGAAAGGTTGGAATTAGGGCGAATGGCTGTGTGAGGAGATAGAGGCAGCAAGGCCAGTTGGAAAGCTATCAAATTAGTTGAAATCCAGATTTTTAAGGCCCTCTCTGATTGTACCATCTACTTCTCAATTTAATTTTCTGCTGTTTGACCCTTGCTTACCCCTCTCTAGCCATACTTATCTTTTGATCCAGTCAAACTTGTTTGCCCCTCAGAGCCTGTATACTTGCTCGGAATTGTCTTATTTTTGGTTGGCACTTGCTTGGATTCTTCTCATTTGTACCTCAGCTCATAATGTCCCTTCCTTCTTTCCTGGCTATCTTTCCTAATCCCATTGTCTGTATATTTTTTCACTATCAGATTATTCTGTTTTATTTTCTCCATAGCAGTTACTTACAATTTTTTTTTTTTTTAACTTGTTCTGCTAACAGTGGCAGGGAGGTAGGGTTTGGTTGCTAAAGGAGACTCACAGGACCCTAAAACACAGTGCCGATCGGTGTAATTTATTGCTGAAAAAGGATGTACAGTACAGCAAGTGCCTTGAAGTAAGGTGACACATCACAACCAAAGGTTGCCTCCTAGCAGTGGACCTGCAGAGGTTAAGTGTGGACTCCAGCTCGTCTTCCCTCTGTGGGGTCATACTGGCCATGTTTTCTCTAGCAGACCAGGATCACTGATGTGTGCAAGAAGCACCATGAAACCAAGGAGCTCACACCTGGGGAGTCTCACCTTGGACTTCTTTTTTTTTTTTTTCTAAAGATTTTATTTATTTGAGAGAGAGCATGAGGGGGAGGAGGGTCAGAGGGAGAAGCAGACTCCCCGCTGAGCAGGGAGCCCGATGCGGGACTCGATCCCGGGACTCCAGGATCATGACCCGAGCCGAAGGCAGTTGCTTAACCAACTGAGCCACCCAGGCGCCCCATCACCTGGGACTTCTTATGTCCTGCTGGCCACATAGGCTTTGGCGGAGTCCTCTGGGGGTCAGCAAAACCAGGTGCAAGCTCTCAGTCTCACTGTTAACAACGAACAGTGCTGACAAGCAGGTACAAATAGCCCAAAACTCATTGGACCCATGGTTTCTAGGCATCGTTGTTAATCAGCATGTGTTGTGCTTTGACTAGGCGTCGGTGTCATGAAGGTACCTCTTTTATTTCAACAGTTGAATCAGGCCAAATTCCAGGCCTGCTGGAGTTACTCTGAGTGCTTTTTGCTTACAAGTTTGTTTCTTTCTCTTCCACTAAAATGTAAATGCCAGTGGAGTAGGAATCTTGTCTGTGTTTGAAGAGATGAATGATTTTGTTTAATGTGTGTAAGATTTAACAGTGAATATTCACAATGTCCTAAAGTATTTTTCCCATTTAGGTCTTTTTCTTTTTTCTTTTCTTTCAACTTTTACATTTGTAAGGACCAGGTACTTTATGCATTGTTGAGGTCAGGACACAGTGAATGTTCCCCTTCTTGTTATTCCTTCATCTTTCCTTGACTCCCTTGTAAGGGTCTTCAGGATTAGGCAAATAAGATAGTTTCCCTTTTTTGTGTATTTTGCCATGTGTCTTTTTTTCAAAAAGATTTTATTTATTTGAGAAAGAGAACATGAGCAGGGGGGTGGGACAGGGAGATGGAGAGGGACAAGTAGGCTCCCCACTGAGCTCCCCTTACTGAGCCACCCAGGAGCCCCGCCATGTGTCTTTGAGAAAAAGAGTTGGACATACAAAAAATTCTCTTTCTGAACTGTCTCCCATAAAAAAAATTTGTTGTATTTTTACAAGCAGGTAAGGCAGTTAAAGCTACCTTTTTTTGATTCACCAGAAATTATGCTAAGTTTTTTGTTTTTTGAGAGAGAGAGAGAGAAAATGTGCACGTTCACGCGTGGGGGGTGGGGAGGGGCAGGGGCAGAAAGAGACTCTTAAGCAGGTTCCATGGCCAACTCGGACGCTGATGTGGGGCTTCATCTCCCTACCCTGAGATCATGACCTGAGCTGAAATCAAGAGTCGGATGCTTAATCCACTGAGCCACCCAGGCGCCCCCTAAGTTGTTGTTGTTTACATACATTATTTGTAATCCTTATGAGGATACCACAAGGTAGACAGTAATGTCCCTATTTTAAAGAAATATAACCTGAGGCTCAAAAGTTAAGCCTCAGGGCTTTACAGGCTCCGGGCTGTTCTTAGTAATAACATGGAACAGGTGGATGTGGACCTAGGTCATTAGAGCTCCAAAACCAGAGTTTTCTCATTATACCACATAGTAGAAGTAGAAAATGGCAAGTACCTTTTAGTGAATGCTAAGGAGATAACTTTTCAACATATGGTAGAAATATAGATGAGAAAAAAGTCAAAGTTCTGCCCCTTACAGCTTGCTGATCTGGTGCTTAGTCTTCTCTGTTTCCTTTTGTACTTAAGTATTTAGAACTCTCTTACCTCTTTTACTAGATATCTAGTCAAGTAGATACCTTGAGATGGATGCTCCTGATGTTCCAGATAAGTTGTGCTTCTTATATTCTCTGAAACATAGTTTTATGTTGGCTACTGTGTTTCTGACCTCACAATAAGCCTCAGTAATTTAACTCATTTTACAGTCTATCTAAATCCCAAATATTTTAGCCTTTTAAAACATTTCTAGATTGTACTTCTCTGAGAGATGGTAAGCATTTTTATAAATCTAGGTTCTGATCATCTCTTTATGGGTCTCTAGTTTTGCATCCCATTCAGGTAATTATTTTTTAACTCCTTGTTTTGAACATTTGAACATCTTACATGGCTCAAAGTTTAAAATGTTAACAAAAGTATATACAATGAAAAAATCTCATATCTGCCGCACCCCCCCCCCCCCCCCCCCCCCCCCCCCCCTCCCGCCCCTCCGAGTTCGCATTGTCTTATGTATCCTTCCAGACTATTATATACAATCCTTCTAGATTATTATATACAAGCAAATTTATAATGTTTTCTCTCAGCACCCCCCCCCAAATATTATATACAGTTTTTTGCCGTTTTCCCCCCTTTCTCCTTTTAACCTAACAGTATATCATGGTGATCATGTCTTTATCAGTGCTGAAGAGTTTGTTCTCTTTTTTTGACTGGATAATATGTCACTATAACAGGCTCCTATTGATGGATAGTAGTTTGTTCATTTATTTTGTGAATGCTGCAGGAGTATATGTAAGTTATTTTGTATGTATGCAAGCATGTTTTGAATAATAAATTCCCCACAGTGAGTTTTTAGGATCAAAGGATATGTGCATTCTAACATTTCGCTGCCAGATTGTCTCCATGGAGGTAGCAGTAATGGACACTCCTAGCAGCAGTATTTAAGTGTAACACCACAAGGTGTTATAGCACTTTTTTTTTTTTTAAGCACTTTTTATCTTTACCAAGCTGGTAGATGAAAAATGCTATCTTGTATTTTTTTTTTAAAGATCTGCTTTTCATTGTAATATAACAGACATAATACATAAAAAGGCACAAAATATAGCTTGATGAATTTTACAAATTAAACACACCTGTGTAACCACTACCTCCGTCATTACTCTCAACCACTGGAAAGATAACCATTATCCTGACTTCACATCATCAATTATTTTCATAGTTCCTGGAAATCATACAGTATGTGTCCTTATTTATGGCTTCTTTGCTCAGCATTGTATCTTAAGATTCATCCAAGTTGTATCGGAAGTTCTGTTCAATCTTAATTTGCACTTCTCTTACGAAGAGAGAATCTTCATGTTTTAAGCTTTTTTTGATCACCTTTTCATGTTTCAAGCTTTAAAATTTTTTTTTTCTATAAGCTGTTTTTCTGTATCCATGAGTGGATGATCATTTTCTTAGGATCTCTTTATATAAAGGAAGTTAACCCTTTACATGGGATAGGAGTTGTACCTATTTTCTAGTTAGTCATGCCTTTTGACTTGGCATATGATGGTCCTACATAAAGATTTTTATTTATTTTTTTAATTTTACTTATTTATTAGAGAGAGAGAGCGTGAGAGCGAGCACGAGCAGGGGGAGGGGCAGAGGGAGAGGGAGAAGCAGGCTCCCCACTGAGCAGGGAGCCTGATGTGGGGCTCCATTCCAGGACCCTGGGATCATGACCTGAGCCAAAGGCAGACGCTTAACCAGCTGAGCCACACAGGCACCCTACATGAAGATTTTAAAAAGTTATGTAATTTTTTTCTACCATTATATTGTTTTCCTCAATAGGTCTTTGTTAAATCACACTTTAATGTCACTGAAGATGCAAGTGTAACAAAAAAATGAAAAATGATAATGCTGACTGAAATGAGTCAAATACAAATGGGGTATAAGAAGAAAATATTATCACTGTTCAAGAGACTCTAGATATGCGGTCAGAGAAACTCAACAAATTTATGGGCAAATGAGGAAAGTGGTTGTGATGAAAAGGATGATGTTCCAAAGGAAGTGATGCTGGAAAAAAACTTCACACTAATGGGAATTTTTCAGAGACATTCATGACCTTTGAAAGTGCAAGGGCTAAAATGTTAGAAGCTGGTCCCAACTCAGAAAGGAATATGACAATTCCCCAATGTGTATAAAATATAAAAGATGCTCTGTATTATGTTATACCGTGAGAGAAGACAAATGTTGTCAAACTACTTGATAAGGTTTTTAAAAGAGTTTTTAATGTTTTGATAATTTTAAAGGTCATGGAACAGGTCCCACTGATTAAGGTCACTTTGCTTGGTTTCATCTCAGATGGTCATTTCTATGACCACATTACCATACAAAATGAGGACTGCCAGTATATGTTTAAACAGACAGCCCACCCCTAGCTCCTTAAATTGACCTGATATGTTTCAGAAAATGATCTCTTTATTGTTCATTCTGACCTTGGAGTCCATCATCGATTAAGAACTGCAAAAATGGTATGTTTTTCATGTATTTAGGACTTGAGTTCATGGAGCTGCTCTGGATCTCATTTCTTCCCTAAATTGCCAAATGTGGATCTTAATAGTCTCATGAGCTTTATGAGGAGGACTGTGCAAAGTCATGAAGGACAGGAATAGTTTTGTGTATTTCTTCAGAACCTATTTATTATATACTAGACATGGTGTAAAGGATGTGCAGACAGATGAAAACTAATATAATGGAATTGTGTAGAAATATAGAAGGATTAAAGTTCATGATACTGAAAAATTTAAGACATTTTTACAGTGTTGCTGAATTCTTTGCTCTATTTTGTGATAATGGTGATAACACCTTGTTTTCAAGGAAATTTGTAGCAACTATGTATGCAAACTGAGCATCTTTATATAGGTCAGGGGGCAGCATGTCTAATACATGCCATGAAACAGATACTTTAATGTAAATAATACATTACAGAAATAATTACACATGGGCAGCAGGTCCCATACTGATTGTAATCTGTCTATGGCAGATTAATGTTTAAAACAGCCTAGTTTTGGATTGTGAATGTGTTTTATGAGCAGAGTAAGTTAATCGATCAACTCAGAGCTTATATTGTAAATTACCATTGAAACTAGGTTTTGAACCTCACAATCCAGTGTTCTTACAGCTAAAAAACCTGAACCTAAATTGTTAAATATTATAACTTAACATGATGTTATTTACAAAGGATTTGATTTTGACTTCATTTCTCTGTGAAAGCTTGGTTACTGTGTCTTCATTCTTTTCGGGGATGAAATGAAAGTTATTAATTCTAATTATTTACTGAACACATTTTTATTAAGTATTTTTGGAGAGCCTGTGCTAAGAGCTGTGGGGCATATAAAAATGGTTGCTGGCTACCATGAAACTTTAATAGGTGAGATAAGTCTTGAATACAGATAGCTGAACAAATAATATAGCAGACAATCATTATCTTATGGGTGGTACAAGTGAGGACTTAAGGTCAAAGGAGTAAGCAGTAATTTCCAGCTAGGAGAATGAGAGCAGGATTCATGGATGCAGTAGAGCTGATCAAGGGCTTGAAAGATAGCTTATGGGCATGTTAACAGTAGCATGTACCAATTGGAGCAGACAACGCTCCAAAAGATAAAAAAGCTTCTCTGATGTGTCTTAATTTTATTACATAACCTATTTTGTTTAACGATGTTTGACAGTTGATTGTTGGATTACAATCCAACAGTTGTAGTATTACAACTTTCGTTCTCAGAAGAATGTTGCTGTGTGATTCAGGATTGTATAGTAGAGTAGGTCTCAAAGTGTGGTCTCTGGTAGCATCAGAGGCTCCTTGTACCCTGTTAGAAATGCAGATCCTAGGTTCCGCCCCAGGCCTAGCAGTTGGATCCAAAAGAATAGGGGTCAAGGCCCGGCAATCTGCTTTAACAAGCCTTAACCTTTTGTGAGAGGGCCGAGCGTTTATAGTCCATTACTACCTTTTGAAAAAAATGTATCAGCTTTATTTGATATGTGCTTTTTTTGTATGTGATCTTTCTCTAGAAGCTATTAATGATAATCACCCATTTACTCTCCAACTTACTTTACTTTGATTATAAAATTTTTGTCAGTTTGAAGGGTAATGTTTTTACTTGGAAATCTGGAAATTGTTAGGGGGCTATTTTAATTGTCAGTGGTAATTATAAAGAAAATTGTTAGTACATCTCCTTGGCACATCAAGTACACTTGCTGTTTTATTGTCACCTAGAATTTAAAACTGAGGTATTGTGGTCACTGGATATATAGGAAGGAAACATGTCCTGATAGAGTTTTTTATTTTTATGGAATCTTTTAATGACACCTGTCAGTTTTATACTAATCTGTTTTGAAATTGTAATAATTCATTATTTCTAATTAAAATCTAATAATTGAGGAACTGCCAGGCTTTTACAAAGTGGCTGCATTTTACATTTTGACCAGCAGTGTTTGAGGGTTCCAGTTTGTCCACAATCCTCAACCACCATTATTATTATTATTTTTAAATTTTATTTATTTTAGAGAGCTAGAGAGCATGAGAAGGAGCAGAGGGAGAGGGACAAGCAGACTCCTCCCAACATGGGGCTGGATCCCACGACCCTGAGATCAGGACCTGAGCTGAAATCAAGAGTCAGACTTTTAACCGACTGAGCCACCCAGGCACCCCTCAACCACCATTATTATTGTCCTTTTGTTTTGGTAGCCTTTCTAGTGGATGTGAAGGTGATATCTTCTTGTGATTTTGATTTGCGTTTTCCTGATGGCTAGTGATGTTGAAGGTATTATCATGTGCTTATTGGCCATTTGTATATTGTCTTTGGTGGAATATCTATTCAGATACTTGGCCCATTTTAAAATTAGGTGGTTTGCCTTATTATTGAGTTGTATTATTTCTTCATATATTCTAGACACAAGTCTGTTATGTTTTGTAAAAATTTTCTTCTGTGGCTTTTCACTTTCTTGATGGTGTCCTTTGGAGTGAAAAGGTTTTAAATTTTGTTGCTTGTGCTTTAGGTGTCCTATCTAACCATTGCCTAATCCAGAGTCGCTTAGTTAGGTCTTTGATCCATTTTGAGGTAATCTTTTTATATGGTATGAAGTAGGGTTCCAGTTTCATTCTTTTTGCATGTGAATATCTGTACCAGCACCCATTTCTTATAGTGGCAGATTTTTGTGAATTTTTATCTATACTTTCTAGATCTTTTTTGCACTTTGAAGAGATTCTGAGTTTTACTGATACTCCCCCCCGCCCCCCCCCGGCCCCTGTCCAAAAAGGAATAAATTTACTAACTGTTGAAAAGATGCTGTGAATAAAGCACTGTGTTCTGTTTTAGGAGCCATATTTTTAGAAGGACACAAACTGGAGCAGGTTTTTGTAATTGTTATGTCACAAATTTTTTAAAATGGGAAATAGAACACTTGGGGGTGAGAGACTAGGAGAAAGTCCTTCCAGTAGCTAAAGATTTTCATTTAAAATAGAGTTAGACTTGTTTGGTATATGGCTCCAGAAGCTCTGAGTATGAATTCAGGTAAATACATTTGAAACCTAGAGAAGAAAGAACTTTGAAACAATTAGAGCTGTCCAATAATTTAGCAAATAGCACCCTTACTTAGACAGAAGCACTCAACATTGGAGGAGCTCAAGCAGAAGTTGAATGATGGGTCATTTTGTCATTAAATTACAGAGTGGATTTCTGCATAGAATAAAGTTTGTTGAAGGTTTTCTATTTTCCTATTGTAGTTTGCTTTCATAGTTGTGAAGGGTTTTCTCTTCAGGGTTCATCCTTTTCCAGACTTCTGTCAAGTAGGAGAATGAGGGTGAGTGAAAATAGGTTTTGATTAGCTAACATTATCATGGATTATCCTGAAAATTAGTTTTATCGCATGAGTTAGGATGTATTTTTGTGTATGTGTGTGTGCACATCTCCAACCTTGTTGGAAAACATAATGAACAGTGGGGATGAGGCACTGTAGTAAGAGTATTAGTCTAATGTTAAATTTAGGCATGGTTGTGATTTGTAGATTGTGGAATGAAGAAAGCTTGCATAAATGCAGGAAAATGTAAATTGTGATAGTATAAATGGAATTTCATTTTCTTTTCAGAAAAATCTAGAAGTTACCCTTCCTGATTCAAAGAATTATGTTCTTAACTTTGTAAATGATCTCTTAGAAGAGTACATATTGTTAAAAAGGAGAAAGTGTGCTAGTGTGTATTTATACTTTTTTTTTTTTTTAAGATTTTATTTATTTGTGAGAGAGAGAATGAGAGAGAACATGAGAGGGAGGAGGGTCAGAGGGAGAAGCAGACTCTCTGCAGAGCAGGGAGCCTGTTGTGGGACTCGATCCGGGGACTCCAGGATCATGACCTGAGCTGAAGGCAGTCGCTTAACCAACTGAGCCACCCAGGCGCCCGTGTATTTATACTTTTATGATAACTGTATTTAAATCATGTCTTAAGGTTTGGAAGAAACCTGATCATTATATAAGCTGATTGAGGCAAAAGAATTTAAATACCTGGCCTTTGGGCAAAATAATTTAAGGACCTTTTAGTGATAAGATTTACACTATATGCTCAAAATAGAATTGGGAACATGAAAAAATCAGATGTCTTTATTTCTTTGAAGTGAGATTTTGGAATGAGCTTTAGAGAAAAACTTTTGAGCTTAGCCTGTTCCATGTTTTAAGTATTTATCTTGTTTGCCCAACTTTAGAGGTTTTACCTTCCTTTTTTTTTTTTTTTAAAGTAAGCTCTGTGCCCAACATGGGGATTGAACTCAGAACCCTAAAATCAAGAGTCACATGCTCTACTGACTGACCCAGCCAACCACCCCATTATTTTAAAGATTATTTCAATATCTCACTTGGAGCATACCGTGGAATCTTGGTTGGGAATGCTTGGCTTCAAACAAAAGCTTTTTTTCTTTATATGATGTTGGTACAGGTATGCCTGACTGAGCAGTTGGTACAAATCTATTAAAATGAAGAGGTCTTCTATAATTGTGTCTTTTTAAGGCTTAAATTTAAAATGTTTTTTAATGTGTGTATTCTTTTATGCTTAAGAATGTGAAAATACTATTTTTAGTATATATGAATTTTCCCCTGAAGTTACTATACATTAAAAAAAAAAATTAAAGCATATTATCCAGATTTTTTTTGCTTGTTTTTCAATGTACCATCTAAAGTTTGCTAACGTTTATATCTTTCTGCCTTCCCTGGTGGTGGACTTGCAGTATTTTAGGTTCTAACCTTTTAGGTCAGAGATCTTCAAGTGCACAAGAGTTCAAATTAGTATGTGTAGAGCCAAATTTGACATTTGTGTTGGAGGCAGATGTCATCACAGTATTAAGGACTTTGGGTCAATACTTGGTAATTTTCAGGAGATGTGCTGAACTTTTTGATGCTGTTCTGTCTGTTCTGTCATCTCACCTCTTCTGTTACCCCAACCTGGACTGACACTCTTTTCATGCATTTCTAGGTGCTTTGACACAGTCTTACAGTGTTCAGCACTTCGGTCTTGTATAGAAGTTCTGTGTCTTTATAGGTCTCATTTTAGAGGAGGAGGAAATAATTTGACTTGTACCCTATAGCACCTAATAGAATGTATTTCACTTAATAGGCATGGTATTAGGGAGTAAATAAATTTGAGAGTTGTGCCCAGAAGAGAATTTTGGTGAATTTGTCAACACAGACATACTGTAATTTAAGTGCATCTTCTATTAATAGAATAAAACTTAGTATATTAATCCTGCTTTAGTTTCCAGTGTACTTCACAATTTTGACTTCACATAGATTAATTGGAATGTTGGTATTACCCACATTTCTCCATCTGGGGGATTGGGGCTGAGGTGGTTTTTGTAATTCTTCCAATCCCTATCTCATTCTAGGTTTCCAGTAATCTATGACTCTTCATTACTTGCATTTTCATAGATTCTGCTTGTTTAGTTACAAAAACTTGTAAAATCTAAAGGTGAATCGGATGTGACGGCAGCTTTACCAAAAACAGGCTTGCCTTCTTTATATCTCTCAAGAAATAGGCTCAGTGGGGTTGTAGAAATTCCATTCATTTCCCCTGTGCCAAATGTCAAAGCGAGACTTGAATTCAGAGCCATTGATGAAAGATGGTGCCTAATCCTCTTAGGCCACCAAATTTATGTTAATCACCAGATAAGACTCTCTCCCTCAGGGAGTTAAGAGCTTAAAGAGAAAGTTAATGCAGGTGGACTGCAATCTACCTGAATTTAGTCTGGTTGAAAAAAATGGCACATTGTTTGGAAGTAAAGGATAATGGTTGAAAGAAGAAAGAGGTGTAAAGTCAAATTGGGACTTTTTTTCTGGAAGGGAAGAAAGATTGACATATGGGAAGATTTCTCAGCAAAGAGTTTATATTTATCAGCTCATGGTCAGTCGTCAGTCTTTTTTACCTGTCCCAAGAATTGCAGACTGGGGCGCCTGGGTGTCTGAAGTCAGTTAAGCATCTGCCTTCGGCTCAGGTCATGATCCCAGGGTCCTGGGATTGAGTCCCCCATTGGGCTCCCTGCTCAGCGGGAAGCCTGCTTCTCCCTCTCCCACTCCCCCTGCTTGTGTTCCTGCTCTGTCTCTCTGTCAAATAAATAAAATCTTAAAAAAAAAAAAAGATCTCAAACTAAGACCTGGTTTTGGTAAATAAAGTGTTTTGAAGCATACCAAGCCCATTCATTAAATTACTATTTATAGGCTGTCTTTGTGCTCCAGTGGCAGCATTGAGTAGCTGAGACAGAGACTGTATGGCCCCCATACCCTAAAATATTTACTTCTTGGCCCTTTACAGAAAAAGTTTGCCAGTCCCTCATCTGTATGCCCACCCGTTCCTCTCAACAATATATTTTTTTACGTTTTCTGTAAATTTGAACTCTCACATACCTTTCACATAGATTTACCAATTTTTGATATTTTTGCACATTTGCTTTATATTATTAATCATCTCTTGTCATTTTTATTTATCTTATAATTTAGTTGAGCCATTTAAGAATAAGTTGTACACATTATAATCATTTACCTCTAAATACTTGTATCTCTTAAGAACAAGGATATTCTCTTACATAACAGTGCACTGATCAAATTCAGGGGAGATTTAACACTGATACGGTATTGATACAACATATTATTTAATATATTCCATATTCAGATTTTGACAGTTGTCCTGTTGATCTTGTTAGTAGTTGTTTTGCCCTAATTGAGGATCCAAGCCAAGATCACACATTGAATAATCTTTAATTTGGCATAGTTCCTTAGCCTCTCTTTGTGTTTTATTACTTTTACTTTGACAGTTTTAAAGAATGTTCTTCAGTTTGAGTTTGTTTCCTCAGGAACAGAGTCAGATTATGTTAACTGTGGTTTTATTTATTATTATTTTTTAAAGATTTTATTTATTTATTCATGAGAGACAGAGAGAGAGAGAGAAGCAGGCTCCCAAGGAGCAGGGAGCCCGATGCAGGACTCGATCCCAGGACCCTGGGATCATGACCTGAGCCGAAGGCAGACGCTTAACCATCTGAGCTACCCAGGCGCCCTCACTGTGGTTTTAAAGGAATGGAAAGTATGGAGTCACATAACAAGAAAAAGGTCTAGGTTAGAATTGAAGTAATTCTGGGCCAACTATCAAGAGTGAGGCCTGAATTCTAGTTATAGGAAATAATTGCTTGTCCATTATCTCCACATAGTTTCCATTGTGTGTGTGTTTAAAAAAAAAAAAAAAAAAAGAATTACAGTATGCTATATTTAAAGAGCCTGGACTTTGAAGGTGGTGACATAGTTTTAAATCTTAGCTGTATTGTGAGTAAATATATAAAGGTGCGCAAATTAACATCTTAGAGTCGTTTGTAAAATATGGCTAATACATTTCTTCAAGTTTGGGAAAGTGAATGAGATAATATATGCAAAGTAAAAGGAGGCTACACTGTGTGTTATTTAGTAAAATATAGTGAATTTGGAAAACAGGAAAATCAGTATGAGTTAGAACTGTCAAAAAAATTTGAGTGGAGAAGATTGCACTTTACCTGTAATTTGAAGGAATGGTTGACTTTGGATAAACCATGTAGGTATGAAGAATCCATTGGAAGTTCTGGAGTGTGAGGGGATATGGGCAGATTAGGAAATAATGTTAGAGTGAGGAGATTGGTAAAAACAAAAATGTTGGAGTTGGAGTTTGAATGTCTAGATTATAGTCCAGCCTTTGCCATTGGCTAGTTGTATGACATGAGGTACATTGTTTTGTCTGTCTGGACTGTGTTTGGCATATTACCAGCGATTTTCAGAGAGGAGAGACATCACTGATAGGTTGGAGCAGTGAGGGAAGGAAGGTTTTCAGCAGGAAGGAGTTGAGGTGGGTTTTGAAAAATGGGTAGGCTCTTGATGGGAGGAAGAGGAAAGGGAAAATCATTAGACAAGCATGTTAAATTAAAGAAGGCACTATTAGAAATAAACCTATTGTATCAGGTTAAGGAGTGATGCATTTTGGAGAGTAATGAGAAATTAAGGTTATCGATTCTGAGCTCTATAAGTAGGGTCTTATAATTATGTGTGGCATTTAGAGTTGGAGTAGAAAAATGACCCTCTTAGTTATTTAAATAAAGGTTGGTGAGACGCATTTTGGAATATAACTAGATTTACTTGGTGCAACGTTTTTTGCGGGGGGTGGGGGTGATGGTTTTTGCTTAGTTTCTGTAGGGAGCCTAAGGGCTTTCTGTTGGAGAGGAAGATACCTCAAATTCTCTTCTCCCAGAAATTTAATGTAAGAAATACTAAAACTTAGTGGAAAGAAAGGGCAACTACAGTACTGCAGTAAAATGACCTTGAAGAAAATGGGTGAGGTTGAGTTCTAGGCCAGTTATTGGGTATATAGGCCTGAAGAGTCTTTGGAATGTTTCTGCATGTCAGTTGATTCTGGAGCTTCTGCAGACGCAGTCACTCAAGTATGGCAGTTGACCTTGGAGGAAAGTCGAAGTATAAATAAAACAATATGCGAAATTGGTAGCCAGTGTTGCCTGGACCAGGATCTAGACCAACTGTGTATCACCATGCAGTATATGACCATTGTCTATTCAGAATAAATTTCAACAGTCCTATCATGTGGCAGTAAAGACAGTACATGAATAACTGTTCTCTGTACATCTCTCTGCCTCAGGATTAATAACTTTTCTTCTGGCAGTGATCCATATCTATTTACCTGTGTATAAATAAAATCCGTGGAAGTCCTAATTATATATGAATCCAGCTATTCCTTGGAGAAATAAGCAGGATGGGACCATATTTGAAACAGGTTCTGGGAACAAACTTAATTGGGTAGAGTAGTTATTATATTCTTGATCCATAGAACTGCTTTTTTTTTTCTCCCCCCAAAACCTGGCAATCCAGGTCTTTCTGAGCTAATGCTTTCAGAAAATCCTGTTTTTAGTGGTAAACATAAGTATCTCTTGGTTTTATAAAAGTTAAGAAATTGAGATAAGACAGTTGCCATTTAGTATGACGTGCTCATTTTGTTTATCTGCCCCCCCCCCCCCCCACTTCAAGGCGTTTCCTTACTGTTCTGTCCTTAGCATCTGAAATGGTACCTGGCATATGGTAGGCACTCAATAAATAGTAATCAAATTGAATGAAGGAGATAATGGTATTTCAAAGCATAACATGAAAGTAAGCCTATTAAGTAAGGGGATTTACAAATGAAGTCCTTTAAAGTTTTTTTTTTTTTTTTAAAGATTTTATTTATTTATTTGAGAGAGAGAGAGAGAGAGAGAAACAGCATGAGAGGGGAGAGGGTCAGAGGGAGAAGCAGGCTCCCCGCTGAGCCGGGAGCCCGATGTGGGACTCGATCCCAGGACTCCGGGACCATGACCTGAGCCAAAGGCAGTGGCTTAACCAACTGAGCTACCCAGGCGCCCATCCTTTAAAGTTTTTATTTATTTATTTATTTTTTTAAGATTTTATTTATTTGACAGAGAGAGACACAGTGAGAGAGGGAACACAAGCAGGAGGAGTGGGAGAGGGAGTAGCAGGCTTCCCGCTGAACAGGGAGCCTGATGCGGGGATCGATCCCGGGGCCCTTGGGACCATGACCTGAGCCGAAGGCAGACACTTAACTGACTGAGCCACCCAGGCGCCCCCTAAAGTTTTTATTCTTATACCTTTTCTCCTTCTCCTTTTGTTTATGTGCTTTGTTTTAATCAGTGAAAGGGTGAGTATGACAAGCTACATTTAAATTTTGTCTAGGAGTCTTAGTCATGCCTTTGGATGACAATACCATGGCCAGATTTTTAGCCTTAACAGAATAGAGCCGGGGGTGCCTGGGTGGCTCAGTTGGCTAAGCATCTGTCTTTGGCTCAGGTCATAATCCCAGGGTCCTGGGATTGAGTCCCGTGTCGGGCTCCTTGCTCAGTGGGGAGGCTGCTCCTCCCTCTACCCCTCTGCCCACTTTTGCTCTCTCTCTCTCAAATAAATAAAATATATATATAAAAAAAAGAGTAAAGCGAGCAGTTTTAAAATTTATTTATTCTGGTGATTATTGAAAATTTAAATCTTATTTGGTAAAATCCCATACTTAACTAATTTCTACCTAAAAATTACATTAAATTTTACTAACTTATCAAAGATACACCCAGTGATGGGGGTATGCAAAAAGCAAAATTACTTATCTGCATAAAGGAAGTTTATTTCCTGGCCCTGGGTGACCTAGAAAATCAGAAATTTCAGTACTTTTTTTTAATACCACAGAAGTAATGACTGCATATAATAAAATGAAAAAAAAAATGGGGCTTCTTTACTAGTCCTACTCTCAGGAGACAACCGTGCTTAAGATACCTTTGTTTTGGTTCTTTTGGTGGTTATCATTAAACATTTGTTTATATCTTCATCTATTAGCTTTAGACACAATTTATTATTTCTCTTCAACTTTTAAAATGAGTGTCCTTGATAATGTTTTAGTGAAATATGTGTTCTTTAAATAATGCCTGGGGAAAGAAAATTGTTTAGATTGGCATAAAACATGAGAGTGCAATAACAGGTTTATTGGGCAGGAGAAATACTGGGAACTGTCAGGAAAAACATTTCTGTGTTTTCCTTTACAAACACACATAATACTTCTGACACTTCTGATCACCACATGTGTGGTAATAATTTTCCCACCAAGCAGTTTCCACAGCACCAGCTGGGTGTCCTATAATTCAACTCAGTTCTGACACTGTCTGCATGGAGTTAGCCTCCCATCCCACAGCGTGAGGGCTCAGTCCCACAGGACTCAACTTCAGATGCCAGTCGCAAGTTCCACGTTGTTGGCTTCTGAGTGACTGGCTGTGAGTTGGAGTTCCCATGACTCCCTCTTGGGTTTGATAATTTGCGAGAGCTCAGGGAACCACTTACATTTACCAATTCATAACAAAATGGTATAATAAATCAATGAACATTCAGGTGGAAGAGATGCATGGGGCAGGGTATGGGGGAAGAGGCGCAGTGCTCCCATGCTCTAGCTGCCAGTTCTACCCTCAGTATCTCCATGTGTTCAGCAATCCGGAAGCTCTCTGAAATCTATACTTTTTTTTTTTTTTTTTTTAAGATTTTATTTATTTGACAGAGAGAGACACAGCGAGAGAGGGAAAACAGCAGGGTGAGTGGGAGAAGGAGAAGCAGGCTTTCCGCTGAGCAGGGAGCCCGATGCGGGGCTCGATCCCAGGACCCTGGGATCATGACCTGAGCCGAAGGCAGACGCTTAACGACTGAGCCACCCAGGCGCCCCTGAAATCTCTACTTTTGAGAGCTTTATGGAGGATTCATCATATAGGGCATGATCAGTCATGAACTCAGTCACCAGTCCTCCTCTTCTTGAAGAATGGTGGGTGGGGCTGACAGTTCCCCAGCTTTAAATCATGGCTTGGTCTTTTTGGTGCTCAACCCTCATCCTGAAGTTAGCCAGGATCCCACCAAGAGTTGCCTCTTCATAAAAAAAGGCACTCTTAACCCCCAGCAAATTCCAAGGCATTTAGGAGCGCTTTGTCAGAAACCAGGGTCAAAGACCAAATATTAGAACCAAAGATATCCCTAGTGCTCTTATTAGGAAATTATAAGCTTTAGGATCTCTTTGCCAAAAGTGGTATTTCTCTGTGTCCTCCTTGTAGACTTAACCTCAGTCTAGGAATACATCTCTGACTAGAGTTGGACTTAAAGGAGATTTAGCCTCTGCCAAGTCATTCTCCACTCAGAGAATTCTTTGGGGACTTGGAATTTGAAGCGATTCTAGAAGTTTATTTTTGCATGTATAGTATGGTTATAACTACACTTGTCTTTTCCCCTTTACAGTGTAAAATCTGTGGTCCTTAACTAGGCTCTGAATGAGTGAATGTTGAAGAACACTTGAGAGTGAAAAGATAAATGGCTTTTAAAGAACAGGCCTTCTATATTGGCCTGGAATGGAACCAGTTTCTTAGAATGTGGCTTAAGGTAGTCCTCACTTGAATATTCTACGATAATGTCCTGACTTTCTGCCTCAGAACATGGATAAAATAAGCGAGGGGGGGAAAAAGCTAAAAATTTATATACTATATTGTAAGAAATGTATAAAAGGCCATTGACTCTAGCCTTCTAGTTTCTGACTGCTTAGTACTTTGCACATTATGAAAAATAGCAAATTGATGGGGTCAGAATGTTTAGTGGTCTTGGTTGGTAATTCATCTTATGCTGAACCCATTCTGCTCTTCAGTACTGGTTCTCTGCCCTTTGAATGAAATAGCTAGTTTTACTATATATTTCTCCCAATCAATAACATGGAAATAAAGTGGAATTTATTAAAGCTCCAAGTGGGACTTGCTGACTTCTTTCAAATTAGAAAATTAGTCACTGTACTAGTGGAATTTGAAGTTAGACTGACTCAGATTGTTAACATCTTTATTACTGCACTAGAGAAGATGCATATTAATAGAATTTATAGAGCATGTTAAATTGTCCAGGGCAGCAAATATTAGGGAGAACTGAGAGCTTACATTGCCTATAAGGAATTTCCTGGAATGGGAAACTGCAAGTTATTTCCTATTAATGTTTTAATTTTTTTTTTGATATTCTGTTTAGAAGGAAAATAATTTCAGGCTACACAGATATTCAGTAATTTATATGACATTCAAAACCAAAATAAAGGTACTGTTTTTAAATACGGTGTAATTAGGGAGAAGGCTTAATGAAAGCCTTATTAAATTTACCCATTATTTGCTATCACTGGAAGTATCCTTCTCAGGAATGCAATGTTGCTGTTTAGGCAATAGTTTTATAGCTTCTCAGCTACTACTTGGAAGCCAGGGTGTAGGAATAATAATATTAAACTGATACTTCTTTTAAAACATGGACATTGGGTTATCCAGTACCCATTATAGATGATTGGTTGTGGTGTTAATTTAAAAATGAGCATTATTTTTTAGAGGCCAAACTCTTGACCCACTCCTGCTTTCCTGTCCAGTAATTCTTTTTTTTTTTTCTTTTTTTCCTTTTAAGATTTTATTTATTTGACAGAGAGAGACACAGCCAGAGAAGGAACACAAGCAGGGGGAGTGGGAGAGGGAGAAGCAGGCTTCCCGCTGAGCAGGGAGCCCGATGCGGGGCTGGATCCCAGGACCCTGAGATCATGACCTGAGCCGAAGGCAGACGCTTAACGACTGAGCCACCCAGGCACCCCCCCCCCCTTTTTTTTTCTTATTTTATATCCAGTATTTAATCTAGACAGGATATGTTATACTGCTGGTAGCAGTCTGTTTTAAAACAAAGCTGCATTTTTATTTTATGAAATAAACTGTTCATTAACATTCATGAAAACAAAGTAAAGCATTCTAGACGTTTAGATTGGATGTACTGATTGATAGTTTATTTAAAGGACAGCTCAGTGTGTCCCATCATACTCAGAATCTGGTAAAATAATGACTGCCATTAATTAAGTGCTTTTTATAGTTTAGGTATGATTACATGCTTGATATGCATTATCTTCTTTTAGTTCTCATAACAATATCCCTCTGATAGTGTTAAAATCCTCGTTTTACAGATGAGGAAACAGGTTAAGAGAATTAAATAAGCAGCCTCCTGTCTGGTGCTCAGTAAATGGAGCAGTCAGTACTCTTGCATTTGGTTCTGGTGTAGTTCTTTGTATAGTTTCTTCCACCTTAATTCCTAGAATTTGGTAAATAATGGATGAAGCTGTGGAATGGAAAGCAATGTAAATGTTTACTGAATAAGTGAATTGCACTAATGTAATTGAGTAATTGTAAAGAACTAGACATTTGTGTATGACCTTTCCATTTCGTGAAGTTTGCAAATGAATGTTCTAGCATAGTATTACTAAATACACGTGGGAAAGGGTAGAAGATTTGGTGTGGTTAGAGGAGAGCAAGGATATGCAATATTCAGGTTGTTGGAGAGTGGGGAGCAAAAAGTAAAAGTAATATTAAGGAGGTATGAGATAGAGATGTAATTTCACAGTAGCCACCAATAAATCTAGATGATCTGAAAATGCAAAAGAACTTCATTACAGTAAAGGTATAAGGGACATACATCTATATTTCAGATGTTATTTCCCCACAGTGTTAGAATGCCAGTAGAGCAAATTTGTCTATCTTTCTTGTCTTTCTTCCTAGGACCTTAGGGTCAGAAACTGATAATGAAAGGCATCCTCCCTGCCTACTGTAAGCCGTCTGATTCCTTGAAGCAGTCTGTCCAGTTTTTGTCTGTAGAACAGTGAGGGAGAAAGAGCAAACCTTAAGCCTTTCTCAGTGAACTACAGCTGCTGATACTTCTTCCTCTTCATTCAGTTCTCCTTTGCCTTCCCAGTTCTTCTACTCTGTAGGCCTAAAGTACTCAATGGGATCAGAATCAAACTATGTACCCCCAAAAAGCAAAACTTATGCCTTTTAAGAATAACTGTTATGTTTTTAAATTTGTGCATTTTAAACAGTAGTACAGCATTAAAATGTTTCACCAAGATGAGTTCATTACGATAACGTGTTTAGGTTACAAAATATTTCAGAGCTAAGAGCTTGTCAAATAGTTGGCCATAGTTCTTATTGTTTACCTTTGGAACAAAAATTATTCTTCCAATATCCTGGGTTTCAGATATGGTTTGCATCAACTAACATTTGACTTCATTCTTCCTGAAATTAGTTTGTGAGGGAGTGAAAAACAGTCCCAACAATTTGATTGTCATTGATTTCTATAGTACTGTGCAGATAAGGTCTTCATTTTAACCACTAGCCTTTTTATGAGAGGGGTACATTTATATCACATATGCTTTGTTCTAGGCATTGAGAGTTGTAAAGCTGAATAAGGCATCTTTCAAGATCTGTACCTTCTAGTGAAGGGGGATGGACATATAAATTGGATATTTGCAGTGGTGATAGAGCTTAGGTGGGATGTAGGTGATCTAAAATTTAGCCAGATGGTGTAGCATATCCAAAGTCATGAAGGCACAGGGAACTAAAGACGTACTTGTGAGGTACCACCCTAGAGATAGGAAGTAATGGTGTTTTGATGATTGATTAGCTATAGCTGTAGTATATAAGGGAGGAGAAAGAGCCATGTTTCTAGTTTGGGTCGCTGGGAGGATGAAGCCATACCCAGATGTAGAGAATATAGGAAGAGGAGCAAGTTTAGGATGGGAGATGAATTAAGCGTATACATAGTAACTTTGAAATGCTTTGGAGACCTCTCTGGGGAAAATGATGTCCAGTTGGATTCAAGTAACTGAAAACACTAGTTTAAACAAATCCAGAGGCAGGAAGTTGCATTTTTTTTATTCCCTTGTTCTTAGTGTGAGGAATTCCATCAGGCCTTGGTTGAAAAATGGCTACTGCTTCAGGAGGCATCAGGTTTAAATGGGAAGAAGTGCTGCATTTGTTATCTGTTCTCAGGAAAACAAAAGCTTCCCTAGCTGCCCCCCATGCTGAGGTGTCTGGGAGCCCCTGTCCCCACCCCTATTTCTGTTTAGATCTTATTAACTAGATTGTTTCACATGCTAACCTTTAGCCACAGAAAGGCCAAGAAAGCGTTGCTGTGGACATGTTGCCGCTGTGAACAAAATTGCCATTATGTTAGGTGGGAGGCTGAAGGCGACTAAATAGTTATGTAAATAGCTAATTAAGCAGTGACCCAACAAAGAGGCCCACTATTGCCTCTTTCACTTCAAAATTTAAAAACAACTGAATTTTCAGATAATCAGGTGCTGTTCCATTATAAATTTTGGGATGCATGCCTGTTAAAAATAATTTGGGCTTTAGATTTCATCAAAGTTGTAGGGGAAGGAGATTGAGGACTGTGGGTAGTAGGATTCAAGGAACCAGTAGGCATTGTAGAGATATTTAGGAAAAGGAATTGACCAAATCCAGTGATTGATATGGCTGACAAAGGAGACAGAGGGAAGAATCAAGGATGACTTTCAGGCTTTTGATTTGGGTAATGAAGATTAAGCCAAAAGTAACAGTATTTGCTGCAGAAATGGCTATGGTGCTTTTATGCCTTCCAAGACTTTTTGGTAAACTTCCAAAGTACGAGGGTTATGCATTTTAAAATTCCGTGCTTTCTTATGAGTACTGATACGTAATTTAAATAAATTGTAACCAAATTCTCATCAGATGAAGTTACTGATATCTGTATCTGTCTGTTTTTAAATAATTAAATCCACATGGTATTTCAAGAACTAGTTGTATGAAATATTCTAAGTCCAAAGTATGTGGAAGCTGGGTAAATATGGGTGACAAAAAGTATTTATTGGTTGGTGGACTTAAGCTGTCTTCTGGTGGGTGCGTATGATCCTGGCTGTACTGATTCTGCCCTACCTGTGGCAGTAAGAGAATATGGATCTAGATCTCTTTCTCCTAAGTGATAACATTCATGAAAAAATCTTGGTCATGTTGGAATAAAGGAAACTTTTGGGAAGCAAAAGCTTTGAAAAAAGACTCAGGAGACTTAGAGGAGAGTGGTTAAGAATTTAACCTGGCATCTGATGTCTGCTTACTTGACCCCTCATTAATTGTTGGTTTTGGTCTAGGAACTGCTTTGAGCATTAGTTAACTAGTTTTTGAAACAGACACAATACTGTACAGCTTGTTATAAGATTTAAATGATATTAAGTGTGCAAGCAGTGCAGAGTTTCATATTTTGTTATTTCAGATAAGAATATTTAACCTTTGGGCCTCAATTTCCTTTTGAACTTGACTGCTTTTCTTTAGCTTCCTTTAGCCTTCATATCATCAAAAGAGATTTTCTTTGCTATTTGTAAGGTTTTTTGTAGTGTGTTAGTTTGGTTTTATGTTTGTGTTGCCGTATTTCTCAAGTTCAATTCAGTCAAACCCAGTCATTGCTTATAGGAGGTGAATCAGGCTCATAGAAGCTTTAAATTACAGGCCCAAGACCACTTACAGCCTTGAGGCAGAGTAGGGATGAGGACCCAGGTGTGTTGTGAGGAAAGCGTTCACCAGACCTTTTCTCCTTCTGTGGGTAAAAAACTGGTTCAATTTTTTAGCGGTGTTTCACTTAAAAGATAAAAGTGGAATGTCCGGCAGTATTACCAGCCAAGACCGGGGTGTGGCAGCATGGCCCCTGCCTGGTGAGCTGCATCTGGACTGGGAGTACCTATGTGGAGGGAAGGTGTGGCACGTTCTTAAAACAGCATGTCCTTTGATGGGTTGGGTCCCTGGGAAGTTAGGCCCATGAAACTCAAAATGATATTGGTCCCTCTGTGGAGCTTGAAGTTTTTAAGCTTTGGTAGCCTCCACATGCTTTGTGAGTTCTTGCCCCTTCCTAGCTGAGCAGTGAAGTGGTGGTAGGAGGAAGAGGTGCAGAGACAGTAGCTGGATTGCATATTCTGCTGATACGGCTGGCCTCATGCTACCAGATAGTCTTTTCCTGTCCTATATCCTTGATTTCTAAGTAAACTCAGTGGCCTTCTTAGGTTTTGTGAGTTTGTCTAATCCAGCCTGAGTCATCAGAGTTCTTTTTTATCTCATTGATTAGCCCTGACTTGAGATCGAGAGGCCAGTGAACAGTCACACACAACAGATTTTCATCCTCTTTGTGGGAAAGATTATTTTCCTCATAGTGTTCTTTTTTTTTTTAAGATTTTATTTATTTATCGGGGGTGCGGGAGAAGCAGAAAGAGAGATAGAAGCAGACTCCTTCCTGAGCAAGGAGCCCGATGTGGGTCTTGATCCCAGGACCCTGAGATCATGACCTGAACTGAAGGCAGTGGCTCAACCCACTGAGCCACCCAGGTGGCCCTCCTCATAGTATTCTTGAAACAATTTCTGGCTTACATTCCTTCTTAAGAAGAAGAGTGCCCTTCCCCTATCTCCACAGATCGTCACCACTCATTTCTCATTTAAAACTGATTGGAATCCAGAATTATGTTTTAGGTATGATAATAGGCACAGTTATAGAGATAGCTTAATTTTTTTCCAGGAATTTACAATGGATACCAAACAAGGTATTGAAACAAATTCAGCTAATCTTTATAGTTCTAGGTTTGTGCATTTTCATAAACTAGTCTCACTGTCTCTTTATTTTTGTTCTACTCAAGAATATTAAACACTGTGTGTTTGTGTGTGGAGGGGAGCCCAATGGTTCTTAAGCATTTGAGGAAGTCTTGGTCTGTATCCACATTTGTGTTTTGTTATTTTTACCTAGTTCAGTATTTTAAGGTAGTGATGGCAGATAAATATATGCAGTACCAGGCACAGTGTAAACATTTGATGGATATTTAAAAATTGAGACTGTGTCTAAACTGCACTAGAACTTAAGTGACCAGACTTTCCATTTCAGTGGCTTTTTTTTCTGTATTTTCTTTTTTTGGTATCCTGTGTCTTGAAAAAGTTCAAAGCTTTTTGATGTTAACTGTGCAAGAATGCTTGTATGAAAAATAATTTGACTAAACAGACCCTGGGTTACAGTTAAAAAGTTTTTTTTGTGTTTTTTTTTTTTTTTTTAAGATTTTATTTTTTTTATTTGTCAGAGAGTGCACGGGCACATGAGCAGGGAGCCTGCTGCATGACTCAATCCCAGGACCTTGGGATCATGACCTGAGCCAAAGGTAGATGCTTAACCAGCTGAACCACCTAGGCACCCCTACAAGAGTTTTTTTTAATTTAGCGTATCTTCTTTCTCATTTGATAACATTTATGATGACCTCCATTATATTATAACACTAAAAATTTATTTTTTAATTTTTAATTTTTATTTAAAAAAGATTTTTTTCAAGTAATCTCCATGCCCAGTGCGGGGCTCAAACCCACGACCCCAAGATCAAGAGTCTCATGGTCTGCTGACTGGGCCAGCCAGCTGCCCCTGGAATGCTAAATATTTAGATAAACCTGTTATTTATAATGCCTAATATTTATCCTAGAATTACATCTTTATCATATACAGGAGATATAGGCAAGAACAGATTGGTTCAGAGAAAAAATTAGAGTAATTCAAACATATATGATCTATTCGGTAAATATGGATGTTCCAGGTATGGCTTCCAACAAACATGAAAATGACATTAAGATGACAACAGTAAGGTAAGGCACATCTGCATACCTGACTGCCTGCATACAGAACAGAGAACATGCACTAGCTTCTTGATATCTTGCAGCTCTCACTTGATATGCAAACTGGTTCTGAGCATCCTACTTACTCCTGCAACCTGGGGGCACCACCTTCTTCTCACAAAAAACTCCTGAATCCCTCACCCTACTTGGGCTTTTTCTTTTTTCATAGCTCGTCACCTTCTACATAACACTTAATTCTAAATTATTCTGGAATTCAAATTCTGCCAGGGCAAAGATCATTATTTATTGATGTATTTTAGTGAATTTTGTTCCATTGTTAATAAAGGGCTAACTTTAAAAAGTAACAGTCTAGTAGAAAGGTTGATAAAACATTTCTTCCCCTCTCTCTTCCTCCTCTCCCTCCGCAGTTCTATTTGTCTGTAGCGGGGTAACTCTTAAAGTCAGTAAAAGCAACAGCAAGATAGTTCTGCCATCGAACTTGGCTGAGAGAGAACACGTAGGCTTTAAGTACGTTGCTTCCTAACCCCCTGACACAGAATCTGGCTTTTCGGTTTCTGTTTTCTTGAGTAACTAAAGCTCCACTAATGGAAAGAGATCATTTCTAGTATGTAAGTCCTTTGTTGTTGATGGAATCTTTGGTTGCTTCGATATTAGAGAACTGGGAAAAAGATAAGAAAATTGACATTTTGTTTTAAATGCAATTCTGTCTGGGGCACCTGGGTGGCTCAGTTGGTTAAGCGACTGCCTTCGGCTCGGGTCATGATCCTGGAGTCTCTGGATCG
Source organism: Mirounga leonina (assembly GCF_011800145.1). Classification (NCBI taxonomy): domain Eukaryota; kingdom Metazoa; phylum Chordata; class Mammalia; order Carnivora; family Phocidae; genus Mirounga; species Mirounga leonina. The sequence goes on along the minus strand of NW_023270268.1, from coordinate 68,204,177 downwards.
AGTCCCGCATCGGGCTCCCTGCTCGGCGGGGAGTCTGCTTCTCCCTCTGACCCTCCCCCCTCTCATGTACTCGCTCTCTCTCTCATTCTCTCTCTCAAATAAATAAAATCTTTAAAAAAAAAAATAAATGCAATTCTGTCTATGGATAGTTTTATGAAGTTGATTTAAAAATAATTACAAATATACAGTTTGTTTCTCTCCCATATTTATCTTTTAATTATATTATGACTTAGGGTTGTTTAAAAATACAAAAAATCTTTTGCAATAACATTTAGTTCACATTATAGAAGTGATTTTTGGTGTCCAGTTCTCATAAAACTATGTCAGAAAGCTAAAATACAAGCTCATTTTCTCTTACTTTAAAATATGCGTAATAACTCTCATTTCTTCTCACCAGCTCCTTGATGAACATCAGCTAGTTTCGCTAGAACTTACGGCAAACATGTTTTCCTGTTTCCGTTTGCTTTGGTGAAGAGGGTTTATTTCTAGGACTAGTCTGTTACTCTGTGCCTTCATTGTTCTCTTTCTTTGTTGTTGGGTTTTTGTTTTTTTTTTTTTAATACTTCCCATTGCTATTTTTATAATCTCATGGTAAGTCATAAACAGTTTTTTTTTTTCCCTTGGAACCTAAATTTATCTTTTAATAAGGTAGTAGTATTCTTAACCCTTTTGTGTACTTTTAAATTGAGCATTTATAATTAGCTGCTAATTATTGGTAGTAATTATGTGTGAAAACATCTTTAGGGACTTAATAGGGTTGGTGCTCTCTTGTTTTTAAATCATAGTTGTTGTTTTACAATAAACTGAACTCTGTGTTCATGCTTGTCAGGCTATCAAATACACTATCTCTGTAGAGTATAGTATTTTTTTTTTTTTAAGATTTTATCTATTTATTCATGAGAGATAGAGAGAGAGAGAGAGAGGCAGAGGCAGAGGGAGAAGCGGGTTCCCCGTGGAGCAGGGAGCCCAATGCGGGACTCGATCCTAGGACCCCGGGATCATGACCTGAGCTGAAGGCAGACGCTTAACCGACTGAGCCACCCAGGCGTCCCTGTAGAGTATAGTATTATATAATAGCCTCATTTTACAGATGAGGGCATGCTTATGGTTATATGAATATGATGTGAAAGAACTGAACTTTTAAACAGAACAGCTGTTCTCTCCATTCTACTTCCACTGTCTTTTAAGTGTCTGAAGATCACAGAGAACTACTCAAGGTTTAATACTTTTTTTCTTTATTGAACTTCATTGTTCTGTATGCACATAAGATGATATGTGAATGCCTTAGAAAATTTCTTTCCAATGGAATGGTTATATAGTTTTAGTGGAGAATGCTTGAATAATTTGTGTTTTACTTTGTCGGTTAGTTTGATTTTTTTTTTTTTGAATATATCTTTAGCTCATTTAATCTAGTAAATTTATGCTTCATCCTGGATCGTAGAATTTTGGGTGGTTTTGGGAATTATTTCAGTAGCCAACATAGTATATTGCTTGTTACCCTTTTGTGTTTGTGTGTATGAATAGTTTTGTTGAAAAAAGTAATACCATTCCTTCATGTATTGTCTGTGGCTGTTTTTGCATTATAATAGCGGAGTTGAGTAGTTGTGACAGAGACCATGTAGCTTGCTAAACCAAAAATATTTAACTTTTTGGTCATAGTTTGCCAGCCTCTAGACCATTGCTGAGGAGTGGCTAAAAAGTTAGATTAAGCAGTTGTAGTATTCATATAGTTGCAGTTTGTACTTTATTATAACTTGAGTGGTAGGCAGGGAGAGGAGAGTGGTGTTCTGTATTGAAATAAATAAATTGAAACTACTTAAGAAAGGTGATGTTCTTTCCTTTCATGACCCCTACAGAGAGAAAAAGAGAGGGTGTGTGTGTGTTTGTGTGTGTGTGTGTGTATCCCTATCCCTGTCTCGGTATTTGTGTGTCCTGAGTGGATCAAGCTGACAACACAGCTTATATTTTCTTGTTTAAATGTTTCATTTTAAATTTGGTGAAAAAGTTAAATGTAAACCAATTTGGCAAACCAACCTCAGATAAGAATTTGACATTTTTTAGAATTACAAATACATCATTTATCATATGTTTAGAGTGAATTATATTAAGAGACAGGATAGCCCTGATTTCTTAAAGGACGGTATTTCTGAGTTGGTTTTTTTTTTTTTTTTGATAGAAACATGGTAGTTGAATGAGCTTGTTTTGATTTTCTGAAGGCAAAGCATTTATTGGTACTTTCTAGATTATAACAATCTTAAAAATATGAACTCAAAGCAGCCAGTTTCTAAGTTTTTTCATGTGAAAATCTGTAAGGAAATACTCTTAGTAAAGACATGTAAGAGTGACTTTTACATCCTTCAGCAGTAGATAGAAATACAACATTTTAAAATTCTCAGCCTAATACCTAACTTAATTTAATTTTTTTAAAAAAAGATTTTATTTATTTATTTGACAGAGAGAGACACAGCGAAAGAGGGAACACAAGCAGGGGGAGTGGGAGAGGGAGAAGCAGGCCTCCCACGGAGCAGGGAGCCCGATGCGGGGCTCGATTCCAGGACCCTGGGATCATGACCTGAGCCGAAGGCAGATGCTTAACGACTGAGCCACCCAGGTGCCCCTAATTTAATTTAATTTAATTTAATGTACCTACATTTTCTCTGTGCTCAAAAGACTTCAGAATGACTTTTTTTTTTTTTTTTTTGAAGAGGGAGAAGTGGGGAGGGGCCGATGGAGAGGGAGAGAGAATCCCCAGCAGGCTCCAAGCCCAGCAGGAGCTCACGTGGGGCTCCATCCCATGGCCCTGAGATCATGCCCTGAGCCACAATCTAGATTCAGAAGCTTAACCTACTGAGCCACCCAGGTGCCTCAGAATGACAATTTTCATTTAAGTAATTATCTGCTGGCATGTTCTTAATTTTTTATAAAAAGTTAAGAAGCTTATCCTTTTCTATTAAGAGAAAGTTGAAGATTAGTTTTCAAGTGTGATTGAGAGGTTCTCTGCTTCACTGAGAGGGTCAGGTGTGTTCATTTCATCACTCGGTGTTGTAACACTAGTAAGGTGTGTTCATTGTGACTTTGTTGGTCACACAGGACAACCACCATGTTTGGGCACATTCCAGATCTGTTCTAACAAGTTTTATCAATGATTGCTTTTTTTGAGGGGCAATGCTGTTACGTGAACTCACGAGAGACCTAATGTAACGGGACTCTTCAGTCATAGTAGCACCTCGCACAGCAGAATGTGGATGGGCAGTTTGTGCCCTGCATAGAAGTGCGCAGCCAAGGGAACGAGTGGGCGCTGACATCCGGGCCCCCGCTGTCAGCCACGCCATTTCTCTGGTATGGCACTGTGTCATTTCAGAGGGAAGGGCTCCTTTTACTCATATATATTATTTAAAAGTGATTGCATGTGAATCTTACGCCAGGCACTGTTGAGCACTTTACAAATACTAAGTTACTCAACTCTTACAACAATTTATTTTGGGCTAGCATGCTAAGTTTCGGAGCCTGGGAGTCAAGTCCAGTCTGTGTGGCTCCACAATAGAGGCTCTTCAACCCCCTGTACCATGTGGTAGAGCCTTTCTTTTTCTGTTTTCCTAATTCGTCCTCCTGGAGCCTTAATTTGCATACAGGTGCCACAGAGGCTCCTGAAGGCCCTAATAGCACACTTGAATGCCGAGTTGGAAGGAATTGGACGGGGCACACGTACGACCCCTCACCATGTGCCGCCATAGTAACTTCTGTGCTGAGTGATAGATCCAGGTTTTGTTTGAACATTTCAGTTGATTTGTGTGACAGTTTTCCATCATACTGAGCAGAAAAAAGTACCTTTCTATAATTTCTACCTACTACTTACAGTTTTGTCACGCGTACCAGAGTCTCACTAGGGAGACTCTTTATCTAAATGCAGGTATCAGCATTGCTCCTTTTGTGCTTTTTTAAATGATAACTTCTCTGTTTGGTGGTCTTTTTCTGGGTCTCTTTCTAAGATGACCTCACTAGTGTCCTTTCTTTTCTAATTCATTTTTGGGGAGAGAGGTTGAATTTGTCTTTTGTTTCTTATTGTAAACCTTAAAATCAAATTAATAAAACGTTTAATTTACTTGATACACTATGGTTCCCGCCCTAGTTCTGAGAACTAGTCACTTTGCAATGCTAATATTTGAAAGAACTGATCCCTCCATGCCTCCCCACCCCCCACCCCCGCCCATAGTTTATTTATTGGCATCTGACTTTCTTGCCACAAAGTCCAGTGGTTTTTAACCCCCACTAGAATCACCTGGGGGAGCTTTTCATGCAGCTATGTGCAGATTCTACTCTAGACCAATTAAATCTGAGTGAGGGACCTACTGTGTCACAATTAGGTTAGAATTTGGAAAGGTGTTTCTTAGGATGGTTAATGAAAGACCCAGCATCCTTGGCAGAACTGTTTCATTTCTGCTGGGAATACATTGTTGAGCAGAATGATTTTTGTGTTGTCCTAATTAGCTGTTCAAATTCTTGGTATCTTGAATCAAATATTTAACCCTTGGGAAGAATGAGAAACCTGGGAAGATGCAGGAATTATATCAGTTTTTTTCTTCTAACTTGTTAAGTGCTAAGGTACCTACCTACCTACATATGCGGTCATAGGCAAAGGTTGATTTTTCTTGGCATCCTATTATTTCTTAGATCCTGATGCTATTCCTGTTGCCTTTTGTCACCCCTCTACTTGTTTCTTTCTCCCAAACTACTTAAAAAATAAAAAGTTGAGCTATTTGCAGCTTTGTGTTAAGAAGAAAACAGTGTCAGGTCTGTCATATTTTTAAGGCATCATAAACTATAAGTTGCACCATTAACTTAGTATCAGTTTTGGAAAAGGAAATTACAGTTACTTTGATATATTCACTTTTATTTTTAAAGCAACTGACACTAGTGTGTATTTATCCATATGTTTTTATATCACCTTTCTAGTATCAGAACTCAGGTTTGAATATAAGCCTTTTCACATGTTCAAATTGTCTTCACATTTTGAACGTTAGTGAGCTGGAAACTTTTGATGGGTAGATGTAGAGCCTGAAAAATAAATTTGACTTTCAGTAACACTTGAAACTGCCCAAACCAAACTTTAATTTTAAAAACTCTGTGGCTTACTATAAGAGAATTTGTGTTTATTGTCTTTGATTGCATTGCTTACCCTCTGGCAGGCAAATTTCAGGGTACTTGATAGCTATTTGTCTTATTCTTGCACAGTATTTTTTTTGTATAAATTTAATACAGAATTCAACCACGCATGCTGCTACCAATGAAATTAACTCAACTGAACTAAGTAATGATAGGATGATTAGACACCAGTGCATGTTTAAATTGTTTTTGATGTAGTTTTGTGGTATTGAGTGTATCTAATTTTTAGGAAATTGGGATCATAATATACAGCTTTTGAATCCATTTTTCCTGAGTCCCCTAAATAACAAAGGGTGGTGGAAAATTATAGCCAGTGGTGGCAGACTGTTCTGACCATTCTGGCTTTCAATCTGGTCTCAGGGTTGGTTTCCGTAGGATATTCCTGCTGTTAACAGCTCTTTCCCCTTTACCACTAGCTTCATCATTTGGATTCCTAGAATGTTATTTGTGTACGGGATTGGGCGGGAAATAAAAATGGGGAGAGGACAGCGCAGACATTTAGCTGCTTGGAGGCCTTGATGAATGAATGCTTAGTATGTTATTAGAAATTGCCATGTGGAGGAAGACAACTAATATGTGAAACAGATCAGTGGAATTGAGAAGATTCAGCTGAAAGTTTTGTTTTACAAATATTTTTCTTTTTTTTATTGTTCCAGTTGCAGGTAATCACTTTTTGTTGTGTTTTCAGTCATGTGCTAAGCAATTTAATTTGGGCTTTATCTGTGACTTTCTTTTGCCAAGAAGTTCATTTAATAAACATCTTTCTGAGCAGATTAATTATGTTAGGATTATTATGTTTTTCTCTTAATTCTTGGAATGATTTCCCCAAATTCTCCACAAATTTTGAAATTCATTTGTAATTTCTATTTGTTAAGGATACCAGGTACAATTTCTTGAATTTGTTTCTGGCAACTAGGTTCTAGATTAGATTTATGTTGCTACTTTAAATTATAGGCACATTTTTGTTTGTTTGGCTTGTACCTTTCCTGAGGGAAAAAACCCATAATCCATTAACTTTTCAGGAAACTATAAATCAATAAATTTACTTCTAGAGATTGCAGGGTAGTAATTTTGAAGATCAGTCAGAATAAACTGTTGTACTGTTTTAAAGGATTTTTGCATCTTAAAAAACCAAATTTCTCCTAATTATGTGTAGTGGGTAGATTTTAGAAGATGTCTGCTGAGTTAGCAGTGTCTATTTCTATGCTAAAATCCTATTCTAAAGTTAATACTTCATCTACTTCAGGTAAAATGTTCTGAAATATAGATCGTAAAAGCAAAGCTTCGGACACAAAACCAAAGCCTGCCAACATTTATAGCATCACAAGAAGTAAAGCAAATGGATTTAGTTTATGTAGTATACGAAATAGTTGATAGTTTTACACTAATTTTATAATGTGACTGATCACATGCTCTTGAATTTTGTTTTAATGGCAAAATATCAGCCTTCATTTGCCACTTCCTGGAGGTGGTACTAAAATTACTGGTTATAGCCAGGCTCGCCTAAACATTTTTAAAATAAAAATCCACTGTTAAGCTCTCCCTTACCAATATGATTTATTTGTGCTGTAATACAGTCTCTGTTGTGTTTTATTTTCAAATATGTATGTACCTATTCCCACATTATATCATGAATAATGTAATAACTTAGTCAACTTATGGGTCTTAAGAACTGTGTATTTTCTGTTCACTGTTCTTAGGTCTTTTGTGGTACAGCAAGGTGAACAAATAAGTCCCTGGTCTCAAGAAGTCTGGTAGGGGAGGCATGATAAGAGAATGAGGCACTACACAGTTGTAATAAAGGAGGCTCATATGTGTCTCAGTGGGTAGTGGGGTAAATAATCAAGGGAGGAAGCTGATTTGGGCTGAATCTTGAAAGAGATGGGCTAGATTTGTGGCCAGAACGATAGTAGAAGGAAATTTCTGGTAGATGAATGAGTAATGTTATGGCAGCAGAAGTGTGCTGAAAACAAGAGGGACTTCCGGTGACATGCTATGGTAAGCGTAGGAGATGTGGGGCAAGTGAGATTATAAAGGCAGGTGTAATGGATACATATTTTGGTTTTTTTGGATGACTTGAATTACTTTAGTACAAATAGTTTTAATATACATTTTGTCAGATTATCTTAAATACACCTTTGATTTTTGTAATTCTTTTGTAGAATATATAATTCTATCTTAAAATTCAGATAATCTATTTCGTAAACTGAAGAATTACGTGATATGCTTTATAAATGCACTCCACAATGACCAGGGCATGGCTAAATGAGTTGACTAGGAAAACAGCTAATGTAGAAACCAAAATATTTTCAAAATCCCTCTGTTTTGGGGCGCCTGGGTGGCTCAGTCGATTAAGTGTCTGACTCTTGGTTTCGAAGCTCAGGTCGTGACCTCAGGGTGGTGAGATGGAGTCCCACGGCGGGCTCCATGCTCAGCGGGGAGTCTGCTGGAGATTCTCTCCCTCTGTCCCTCCCCCTACTCAATCTCTCTTTCTCTGGAATAAATAAATTTTTTTTAAAAAGGTAATTCCTCAATTTTTCAGATTGTATCGTAATGTGCAAATGGGCATACCTGTTGACATATTGTTTTCCACTGATTTATTTTCCCTTCAAATCCTAGAATGAGAGATTTATTTAACTACTTAAATGTTTATTAAGTTACTATTATGACCCTTTCCCTTAAGGAGGTATACTCTAGAAGGAAAAGCTAAATGAATCAATGAAGAAAATAAAAGTAGAGAAAGGATAATCGGAGAAAACTGAGATTAAAGACCTGTATGAGTGTGATGAAAGTAAGACTCACTAATCACAGAAAAGTAAGAGAAGAGAATCAAGCAGAGGAGGAACAGAAAGACTAGCAACTCGAATGATCTAATTTAGAATTTTCCAAAGGTAGATTTGTGTGAGTTTGTGTGGTATGTGTGTATACACTCTAGTAGTGAAAACAAGTATCCATTTGGGTACAGGGCTCTATTAGTCTATTTATGTTCCTTTTTAAATTTTAAAAACTAATTATTAATATTTAACATAGGGGTTCAAATTTGTACCCTTATTCAGTCCGATGTCAGAAAGTCCTATCTAAGGTGGCGCATAAAGGGATTTGGAAGAGTGGAAGCCCCACGGAGCAGCAGTGGCCTTCCCAGTCCTTCACTCCATTTCTGGGACTCGCCATGTGTCTGAGCTTACTTTTGTAAGTTTACTTGTGTTTGATCATAGATTTATGGCTTATATTATCTAGTTTCAATCAGACCCCACAGAACAGACTAATAATTTAAAGATTTCTGCAAAAGAAAAAATGTGAATGTAAGAAACGTGACTAGGATTAGGAAACAAGATAATGGTAGAGTTGATACTTAAACCACTGGAATGAGCTTTTCACCTGCCACAATCTAATAGTTTTAGAAGATGGTTAAAATTATAAGAGATTATCTAGAAGGATATTTGACATATAGGCACACATCTTTTTTTTTTTTTTTTACTTTTGTTTTCTGTGTTTTAAAATGTATGTGATTCAGTAGCACATGTTAATTATTTATAAATAAGTAGAATGAATGTATGCCAGAACTTTTCTCTGATAAGGGTACTCTGCCAGTTTTTGGGTAATAAGTAGCCCTATATAGCTTATAACTCAAAAATTCACGAAATCTTAATGATAGAACAATTGGTGTTTGTAACAGATAACCCAGAGGTAAACAGAGCCTAGTGGAGATTTGTTTGGACTCAATCATGATGTCTGTAGAACATTTCTTTGGTAGGTGTTAGAAAGGGTCTTCCAGCTACTTCACAAGTGTCTCGTGCCAGAACACCTTGGTGGTCACCCCAGTGTCTTGAAGTACCAGTGACTGGTGGGATATTGTGTGTTGACGGAGCTATCTATAATTTCAGTGTGTGTGCCATGTTTAATAAATATTATTTTAATTCCTAGGTATTATAACTTGCCTACCTGGAAGTGCTATAGTGGCACTGAAGTTTAGTATGGCCACGGAGTGTGCAGTGAGCACAAATGAGAGTTCTAGTGAATTAAAGATAAAATCAGAGAGGAGCAAACTTCAAGGGATTAAATTCTTTCTCCAGTTACTCAGTGTATTTGCTTAGTTATCTTTTTGGTGTTTACTGACTTAATTCACCAGTGAGGTATAGGAGGTAAAGCTCCTGCTTTCTTTCTGTGGCATCCGCTTGCCCTCTCGTGTGAAATTGTGCTCGAGCCCAGCACCTGGGGGAATCTGCCGTGGTCAGCATTCCACCTGAGAGCCGCTGCCGTGACGCGGTGTGCGAAAAACACCTCGTATATTGACACACAAGGCTCACAGAAAATAACGTGCTGTGGCTTAGCAATTCAGATGACTGGGTAAAGTCTGTAAAACGTAAACTCTGAAGAGATGGAACCTTGAAATCAATCATGCATTTGTCTTTATTAAACAATATGTAGAAGGTCAGTTGATACCAGTCTTTATGGCTCATGAGCCTAGATTATGAACACACTATCCTGGGCTCTGTTGCAGTAGTATTTGCACAAGTTAAGTTGAATGGGGGTGAGTGTACACTTTGTGCAAATTCATCTCTTCCAGTCTGATTTTATTCATTGCGTCAGCCTTTTAGAGGAATGTTGTAAAGATTCAGTGCCTGCCACATACTACTCAAAAGTTGCTGCTGTTGTTCATGATGACAGTGGTTGAGGGACAGAAGGATAATCACTGGTGATGGGGACCTTACAGACGTACATAGAATTTGAGACATGAAAATTGGGTATGGGAAATTTCTTAAGCTGAACTTGTTTTAGGGCACACTGAATATTTTACTTTCCTTTTTCTCAGCATCAGCAACTTGTGATTGGCGGTACCGGATATTCAATTGCACATCCCCACATCAATGCACTGCCAATGGTAAGAATCCCTCCCACTCCCAATGCTAGTGTTTTAATTGGTCTTTTGATTATTCTCTTATTTGTAAGCATCTATCAAGAATCTTTAAAGTTTCTCACAGTTTGACAAACTACATCTATGCCCTGGAGTAAAGAAATGTTTTAAAAAATATGTGTAATGTAAGGCACTTAAAGTAATTTTTGATTATTTAATTAAAAAAGAAAAGGGTGAACCCATAGTTTGCAGATTTCCATTATCCATAGATTTTATAACCTCTTGGCTATGGTTGCCAGGATGAAAAGTATTATATAGCAATAATCTTGTATTTTAACAAGTGGGCTCTATTTTGTGAGTACAATTTTCTTGTTAAACTAAAGTTTAGGCTCAATAACAGCTCTTGTGTTTTTGTCAATCATCTTACTTAAAATAGTATTTTTGCATATTGTATTTATCTTAATATTTATAGATAATGGGCAATTAAATGGCTAAAATTTTACCTGTTTTTAGAGAGTGAATGATTTTCAGGAGAACCATTCTTACTATTTAAAAAGATCATTTTAGAAACCTTTCTCTGTGGAATAACAATCTGTGAACTATGTTATACAGCACAAAAGCCACTCTGTAGGAGTTGAGATTCGCTTTCATTTCTGCGTGTGTCTTGGATGACTTTTGGCAAAAACTCTTGTAAAATTAGATGATAAAATCGGACAGATTTCTAAAGTTTATTCTCACTGTAGGCTAAGTGATCTCATTACTGTTAACTAAAATCAGAATGATTCTCCCATACAAAAAATAATTCCTTACCTAAATGGTATTGGTATGTATTTTAGGGTTCAATAAATGTAGAAGAATGAATTTTTACTTTTTGGGTTTTTTAGAATTAATTACTTAACGATAATCTATTTCAAAATATTTTCTATAGTACATTATTAAAATTTTTAATTAATCAAATTTTTATTTTATTTATTTATTTTTAAAGATATTTATTTATTTATTTGACAGAAGCAGGCTCTCGCTGAGCAGGGAGCCCGATGAGGGGCTTGATCCCAGGACCGTGGGATCATGACCTGAGCTGAAGGCAGCCGCTTAACCGACTGAGCCACCCAGGCGCCCCTCAAATTTTTATTTTAAACATTAAATCAAGGAGCTATAGAAACTGATAAAGGCTCATAGAATTTGGTGGGAAATAGTAGATGCATCAGTCTGAAATAAAAGCTACTAAAAATTAACTAGAAGCAGGATAGGTGGGTGAGATGAGTCACCTGTGAACATATTCCTAGGAAATGATTCATTTTAAAGATGGACTTGTCAGTATGTTGTTTAAGAGGAAGATCTCCTCTCCCTGTTCCTTCTCTCAGCAGTTAATGGGGAATGTTGAAGAAAATAAGAATTTTTTGTACGGCCTTAACCTAGCATGAAGGATCCATGGTTCTTCATTAATTTATGAGACCCTTGCTGGGTTCTTTAAGGTGCTTGGGTGACTCATTAACCACTGTTAAATCTGCTGTTTTCTTTGGAACATTACAGTTTCTCATGCAAGAAACAGCTCTGTGGTAAATCAACTCCATCATTTGGATTACCTGCCCTTGGGCTTTATGTTTGAAGTTCACATTTGAAACCCGTTGGTTTTCTTGATTGTTGGAGCCTTAATCTATGGCATGTCCCCCTTGAGAATCCGTTGTGAAGGCCTCTTGGGTATCTGAGGTGCAGGTGTTGTGCAAGTGGTTCTCTCTTCTAAGTGCTTCAGGTGAATTTTTCAGCGTGCCCCTCACAGAGACTATACATTGTGTTGTTTTTGGAACAGCTCTTAGACTGTATTTCAAATCAGATTATTTTCAACTCATTTGTCAGTTTCGTTGAGAAGTCCTGAAATCATTTTTAAGTCATGATCGCAGAAATTTATGTTCAATTATGTTCTAAATAAGTGTTAGTGTTAGAGATGAAGAAGGCCAAGATCCCAGCAAACTTGCTTGTGGTCTAGCTGAGGACACCACAGCCATTTGTACACATTTGCATGATGTGCTAATGCATTTATAGGTATTGGTTCACAGTGATAGTTTTCTCATGAACCTGAGAAATGCCCAAGTTTTTAGTGAAACCTGTGCTATGTAGTATCCTATATTTTTTCCCCCTGAAAATGCTATAAAGGAATGCTTTGTGGGAATGTACAACTTAACTCTACCACCCCCACCCTCAACTTTGTGATATAAGGATGAAGGATTCATATTATTCTTTTTAGCTTACTCTTCACTTACCTAGGTACAAGTTATTTTAACTCTAATTGCACCTTACATCATTACGATTTACAGCTACTTTCCTAAATAAATGTTGCATACTCTTTTCTGTAAATATCTCATTGTATTAATAGAATCCATTGGCCAGCAAGCGTGTATTATTTTAACTTTTTATTGTGCACGTTTTCAAACGTACACTGAAGACAGAATAGCATAATGAACTCTCACCCAGCTGCAGTAGTCACCAATTTTGTCATCTTTAACCACGTTGTTCTATGTCTCCTTCCACCCCCTCCCCCCAGTCATTTTGGAGCCAATACATGTATCACATGATTTCATTCATAAATACTTTATTATTTTTTTTTGAAGATTTTATTTATTTTTTTGACAGAGACACAGCGAGAGAGGGAACACAAGCAGGGGGAGTGGGAGAGGGAGAAGCAGGCTTCCCGCAGAGCAGGGAGCCCGATGCGGGGCTCGATCCCAGGACCCTGGGATCATGACCTGAGTGGGAGGCAGGCACTTAACGACTGAGCCACCCAGGCGCCCCTCATTGATAAATATTTTAGTATGTATCTATGTAAGATACAGACTACTTAAAAATATATACAATATCATTGTCACACTTTAAACATTGACAATAATTTTTTATTGAAAAGGGATTTAAATATACTTTTGAAAAATTGTAAAAAACATAAAATTTGTCATCTTAAATATTTTTAAGTGCACAGTTCGTACACTTAAGTGTAGTGTTAACTGTATTCACATTGTTGTACAAGAGTTCTCTAGAACTTTTTCATCTTACTGATACCCATTGAACAAAAACCTCCGTTTCCCCCTCTTAGCAGCAGCGGGCAACAGTTATTTTAATTTTGGTTTTAGGTTTTTGATGTTAGCTACTCTATACAGTATAAGTGGAATCATACAGTATTTGTCTTTTGTGACTGGCTTACCTAGCATAATGTCCTCTAGGTTCATCAGTTTTGTGGCATATAGCATGTGACAGGATATCCTTCTTTTTAAAGGTTGACTGTTCTGTTATATGCATATACCATATTTTCTTTATTCATTCATCATTGAACATTTAGGTTGCTTCAATCTTTGGCTGTTGTGAATAATGCTGCATTGAACATGTGTGTGCAAATCTCTCTTCAAGATTCTGCCTTTACTTCTTTTGGGTATATACCCAGAAATGAGACTCCTGGATCATATGGGAACCTCCATATGGTTTTCCAGAGTGGCCGAACCATTTTCCATTCCCACCAAAAGTACACAGGGGTTCTGATTTTTCTCTACATTCTTTCCAGCACTTTTTATTTTCTGTGGTGTTCTCTTTCTCCCCTCCCTCCCTCCTTTCTTCCTTCCTTCCTTCCTTTTTTCTTTCTTTCTTGGTAATGAACATTCTGATGGATATGAGATCATGACAGTAATTTCTTAATATCACTAAATAGCCGTTTAGTTTAGTTTTCCTCATTTGCTCATAAACGGTGTTTCTACAAAATCCATACATATTATATTTGGTTGGTATGTACATCTTACTCTTCTACCTCTTTACTTGCTGCATTTTTTCCCTTTTAATTTATTTGCCATGTGAGGTTTCCTCATTCTGTGTATTGTTAATTGCATCCCTATAGTAAAAAGCCTCTCTTTCCCTTGTGCTTTTTTGCAAATCAGTAGTTATATCTAAGAGCTTAATCTAATTCAGGTTTTTCTTTCTTTATTTTGTGGTGTCAGGGTGACAGAATATTTCATAAGGAGGTCCTTAAGACGTACATATTTGTCTGTGATATTAGGTGACTTTTGACCACTGCTTAGATCTCTTATTTCAGTGAGAACATGCAAGATGTTGATATCCTAATTATATCAAGGGTTTTAAGTGTCATTGAGCTCGTGGATTTAAATATTTTATATGTTTATTGCATTGCAGTTTTTATTCTTATTATGATGCTCAAATGGTCTTGGCCAAGGAGCCTTTTTAAGTTGGCTTTTACATAAACTTTTTTCTTTTATATTTTATAATATTACGTATTATTAGATATAAATGTAATAGAAAATAGCATAAATGTATTAAAATATAAAATATAGACTATATAAGTGAAATGTGTAAGATAAATTTATAAAATCATATAGAACTATTATATATAATATTGATTTTTATCTTAATATATATTTCTCTATTTAAACCAGTACCACTAACATGATTCCTAAAAATTGCTTTTTTGTCCTATGTCCCACTGAGGCTTACAGTCAAAGTATTGTTTTTACAGTACTCAAAGTAAATCCACTTGTATGATTTTTCTGCCATCTTGTTATCTAGTCACGTCTGTTTATTTCATTTTATTTTTAGTATTTAGAATTTAAGTATTTTGATTTAGTTTTGTTCTGTAATTATATATAAAATGTTTGTTACTTCAAAATAAGATACATTTTTATTTTCTTACTCCCCTTCCAGATAACTGGTTTTTATCTATAGTGCTAGTTTAAAAAAATACAAGCAAACCCATGTACATACTTATATTGGAGATCATCTTATAATGCTGTATAGTCAGTCCTCATTCCTTTTCATGGCTATGTGATAGTCCATTATATGGATGTACCATTCTGTTTCAAGAATGGGAGTTTTAGGTGTGATCATAAATATCCATTATTTTTTTAGGCAATTTGCCAAATTCCCTTAAACATTATGGCATTTTATATTCCTTCCAGCAATGTATGCGGTTGCCTGCTTACTCACTTGCAAACAGTGTATAGTCAGAACTTTTAGGGTGGGGGTGTGTGTGTGTATTTTTAATCTGATAGATGAGAAATGGTATCTCACTATAGTTCTAATTTGCATCATTTTGTATGTTTAGAACTGTTTATGTATCTTTTTCTTTGAACTGTTCAAAAGATACTTCTTTTCAAGAAAATCTGTCAACTCTTTTGACAAATCCTTCATACCTCCTATTTTCTCTTCTGATTCTGTAGTCATCCCACAACTTCTTAAAATTAATTTAGCTTTTTTTTTTTTTTTTAAAGATTTATTTGAGAGAGTGAGAATGAGAGAGAGAGAGAGAGTACATGACGGGGGGAGAGTTAGAGGGAGAAGCAGGCTCCCCGCTGAGCAGGGAGCCTGATGCGGGACTCAGTCCAGGGACTCCAGGATCATGACCTGAGCCAAAGGCAGTCGCTTAACCAACTGAGCCACCCAGGCGCCCCTAATTTAGCTTAACAGTGAGGTTTTCCTACTAAGAAAAGAACCATGCTGACCGGTTGTCTTAGATTTGATTTCAATGGAATCAGACCCTTGATAGAACTATTTTACTTGAAAAGTGAACCCAGAAAGTTGCTGTGGGTGTGGGGAGTGGTGGGGAAGTAAGAAGAGATAAAGAGGCCAGGACAGATGCCTTAAAGAGTAGGTAATGTTGTGGGCATTTGGGGCTCACACCCTGTGGGTACCTCTGGGAGACAGGATAGAACATGCCTCTGAGTTGCACTCCAGGGGCAGTGAAGCTGGAGTAATTTGTCTACCAACTCCCATTCCATATTGTGGAGTTATGCTCTGGGGTGGGGAGGACATGAACCCCGCAGCAACTCCTCCCTGACCTAACCTGTGGCCAGAGATGACCGTCAGGTGTTTGTGGAAAGAAGCTGCTTACTTCCTCAGCAAAGTTGAGTAGTGAGGAGTTGTGGACTGGGTACCACTAGCATCTGTTGCATCAGTGAATATTCCAGGCTGCAGTTAGATTTCTCAGTGTAAATCAGGAAATCATTCTTCTCATTCTTATATTGTTCTAGTGTATTTTGTTAACATCTCTTCTCCTAGAACTTGATTATCCTAAGAGAACTGATAAAAGTTATGGCTTGCTAGATTGAAGATAAGGCCCCAAAGAGTTGTGACCATCCCAAGAAGTTGCTCCCAAGAGGCAGTGATCTGTTCCCTTTTACTATCTACTTTTTTTTACTTAAAAGATTTTATTTATTTACTTCTGTGTGAGAAAGAGAGAGCACACAGTTGGGGGGGAACGGCAGACAGAGGGAGAAGCAGACTCCCCACTGAGCAAGGAGCCTGATGTGAGACTCGATTCCAGGACCCCAGGATCATGACCTGAGCCAAAGGCAGATGCTTAACCGACTGAGCCACCCAGGCGCCCCCTCCCTTTACTATCTACTTTTTAGTCATATCATCTGTAAATTAATTTGTTCTTTTCATTGTAGAAAAGTTCATTGTCCTTATTTATCATCTTTCACTGTCCTGTGATTTTGAAGTGGCATTATTAAATGTGAAAAAAGAATAGCATTACCATATATATGGCATTGTGTGAAGTATTTTCTCTTGGTTGCGAATTTATGCCTCTGGGGAACTAATTTTCAAGTCAGTAGTAAAATGGTTGCACTGAAAAACTCTTAGTCTTTAGGGTTTCCCCCCCTCCCCTTAATGGATGAAGCTGAAAACACGTACAGGCTCAATTTCTTTCAAAAGGGCTTATACCTTTGTATATGTCTGAGCAGTTGTCTCTTTGAAAATGTATGGTTTATCAATAAAACAAAAAAAGATAATTCAGAAAAGCAGAGCACATACAAGTTGGAGTTGATCCCCTGTATCTTTACCATTGGATGATTGCTATGTGAGGCTTCTATAACTAAAATGGGACCTGAAAGATTGTGATTATCTATCATCTGAAAGTCAAAGAAAGCTTGGATTCTTACATGGATTTAAGCCTTATATTAAATGTTGTAGAACTTGTTATAGTGAGTTGCTCTTGTTACTTAAAATTTTATCTTCATGCTTCATGTAATTTTGGTGTTGCTTCCATAAGCTCTTAATATAGGCACCATGCAACCAGAAACAAAACCTGGCTCTAGCTCTCTTCTTATCTCACGGAACCCAGAATAGAGAGAGAGCAAGAATTTAAAACCCACATAAAGGTAGAAGGATGGGTGGTTGATGGAATAATGTTAAAACAAAAAGTATCCTATCCCTGATTTTTTTATGGCCTTATTTTTAAGTATTTCCAACTTTTCAGACTGCCCAGACTTGTTAAATTCAGTCTTACTAGATTCTAACACATTCAGGGTTGGGCCACATGCTTTCATATTAGCAATATAGCCATAAAATTTGAAACTACAGGCTATTGCAAGTTTCTTGGGTGTAATGAAACCATTAGGAGTCTCTGTTTTTTTCCATGCCTCCTTCCTTTCATTAATCCATGCATCTTTCTAATGCATAGTAATGCATTTTTTTTGTTACTTCTAATTTTTTGCTCCCAAAAGAAATTAACTTAGTAAAGTTTGGTATATAAAAGACAGGAATTTTTGGTTTTAATAGGCACTGTTTGTTCTCTTCTCCATGTTCTGCCCTTTTTAAGCCAGTTGCTTTCAGTCATACCTTCTGATTGTTTTCCCATGATTCATTGGAACAGAGATCTTCACAATGACTATTTTCTCTCCTTCCCTGTGATTACTGTTTTCCTCCTATAAGGAGGATCTTTTAAAAAAAGAAAAAGACGCTATAGTTCTTATTTCACTGTATTGTATAAAGGACAGTCTGATTTGATGTTTATTTCCAGTCAGACGTTTAATGGGATCATTTTGAGTTCATTATAATCTTTTTTTTCTTAAGAGAGTGAGAGTGGGGGAGGGGCAGAGGGAGACTCCAGGAAAGCCAGACATCTTAAGCAGCCTCCACGCCCAGTGCGGAACCAATGCGGAACCAATGCGGGGCATGAACTAATGACCCTGAGATCATGACATGAACCAAAATCAGGAGTCGGAAGCATACCCGACTGAGCCACCCAGGCGCCCCTATAATCTGATACTTTTAAAAAATGACTTAGGAACATAAGGGTTTGTGAATTTAGAACAGATTACATAGAAATAATTTAAATGTGTAGGAGACAAAGACATTTTGATTAAAAGTTTTTTGAAAAATGATAAAAGTACATAAAAATCAGACCAGAAATGGAAGGTGTAGTGAATGTTCTGTGATAGAGAGTAAATATCTTATTTAAATGTCTTTGTAATCTTTGGGGTTGTTAGTATCTCTGTTTTATAGATGAGGAATCCATTATTCCTGTTTATAATCACGTAGATAATAAATTGTAGAGTCTGCTCTGAACCAGGTCTTGTTTCCACAGTTGAGAACGTCTGCACCTCTGAGAAGATTGGAACTGTGGCAAGATGAAACTGGGGTGGAACCCTAGGTTCTCAAAAGGACCACTTTTCCTTTATTTTGCATGAGAAACAATTAAGGAATAAAATTGTTACACTGTCCTTCAAAACAAAAGACATATCTCTTTTAAAAATACGTAGAGGTTTCAGTATTTGTAAATTTACTTAAGGTTTTTTGTTATTTTCATTCAAAGGAAGGATTTGATACTTTGGCTGAAATTCAGAAACTAAGTCACAATAAAACATTTGATTTGAATATTGTATACTTTTGAAGTATATTTTGTGTTTCCTTCACTAATCTTTAAAAACCATTTAATTGAGAAATGTATTTTGTTTGATAATGCCTTTTTTTTTTTTTTTTTTAAGATTTTATTTATTTATTCATGAGAGAGAGAGAGAGAGAGAGAGAAGCAGGCTCCCAAGGAGCAGGGAGCCCGATGTGGGACTCCATCCCAGGACCCTGGGATCATGACCTGAGCCGAAGGCAGACGCTCAACCATCTGAGCCACCCAGGCGCCCGATAATGCCTTTTAATATATTCCCTACATGGTATTTCTTCCCCACAGCTGTGGATAGGATGAAGTAAACAGTAGCTTTCATAAAAAGAAATACTTTAAATTCAGGTATTTTGAAATGATATGTAAGTCATTTATCTACCTTTTCTTTTTTTTCTTAGAGTGGGCTCTACTTATAGTAGAGCTGGAAATTTATTTCAAAATCAAACTTTCCCTGATCTACCTGCCATGTAGGGCTGACCTTTTTATCACCACCAATCTATAGTTGTGTGTGTGTGGGTGTGCGTGCGTGCGTGTGCACGCACGTGCACTCTATGACTCATCCAGACATCTTGGCCCTGTTTGCCCTTGTGTCCCCCTTCCCCTGCCCTTCCACCTCCGCATCTAGACCCGCAGTATATACTGTAGCCACTGGTGATGTGTGATACTGAGCACTTGAAATATGACTAGTCATAGTTGAGGTATGCTGTAAATGTAAAATGCATACTAGATTTTGAAGACAATGTATACTTTTGATTTTGAAATATTGGTTACAAGAAATGATCACATTTGGGTTAAATGTGTACATATCATATGTATTTTATTGGGTCAAGTAAAATAATATTATTAGAATAATTGCCCCCTGTTTCTCTTTAAATTTTTCATGTGACTACTAGAAATTCAGAATTACGCAATGTTTGCATTGTGGCTTATGTTGTATATCTGTTGACAGTGTTGCCCTAGACCTTGCTAGTCATAGCTGCCTGACCTGTAGGTTCTCCTTATCTGCCAGAAACAAGTCATCAGAGCAGTGAAGAATTTGGCTAATGCTAAGACCTGGGGAAATAGGAGTGACCATCAGAGCATTCCTAAAATTAGATCATGGTGTTGCCAGGTGAACGGGGGGGTGAACTGGGGGAGAGACCCAGCCTGTGTTGCTAAGGTGTCACCAAACGTTCTTGTCACAAGAAAGAATTCAGGGACAGACACGCAACACAGGGACGAATGACACAAACAAGAAAAGTTGATTAAAGTGAAAGTACACACTTTGGAGGTGTGAGAGTTGGGATGGGAGGAAACTGGAGCAAATGGGCTGCACGCCCTGGGGAGGGGTGGAGGCTGGGGTGGGGTTGGGTTTCTATCTTTTATTGAGGATTGTTAACTAGGGGGTGAACTATTCATTACGTGGGGCAGGGATGCAGGGTTTCCTGAATTTTCTTCCTGATTGGGTCAGTGGTTTCCCCGTGGTGGCATCCGCCATCTTGGGCCGGTCTGGTTTGATCAGGCTTCATGTGGAGTGCGGCCAGGGCAGGCCTCTAACGTTCCCCACAGCTGGCTGGACTTCCTCACTGCTGGCCTCCAGGTGTCCTGTTAGAACATAATTACCTGCCTTCTTTAACAACAGGACTCATCATAAAGCTAAGTTGTCCTCACGCAGTAGGTCCTAATTTTACAAATAAGGAATTACAGCTGAGAGAAGTGATGCCATCTCACATACTTTGTCATAGTTATAGAACCAAGACTTGAACCAGATGGCCTCATGTAGTCCAGCATTCTTTAAAATTCTGTATCATACAAATTATAGAGAATCAGAATATTTTTCAGAGATGAATCATGCGAGCTTGCACAGGAGCTCAGGAGGAGATAGAATAATAAGGCTTAAAGCATTTTAGTCTAGGTTTTGTGTTTTGTTTACTGTTCAGTGCTAAAGATGAAAAATGTCAGGAAATTTTTCTTTTATTATAATTAGGTATTTTTCTTATCTGTGTTATTTTCTTTCTTGGGAAATCAGTTATTAGTGTCTGCTTTGTACTTGTTACCTTGTCAAATCATTTTTTTCCCTAGATTTTTCCCAGTTGTAGTTTCCATTTGGTTCTTTTTATACTTTGTACTTCTGAGAGCTTATGTCTTTCCTGTCAAGTATACACCTTTACCTTGTGGAGGATGGATTAAAATAGCTACCTTAACGTTTTTGTTTGATAATTTTCACATCTGGATAATCTTAAGATTGGTATCTTAAGATTGGTAACTCTTAAGATTGGATAATCTTCGAGAATTGGTCAGATTTTCCTGATTCTGTGTATGTTTAATAATTTTGGATTGTATCTTACGAATGTTGTGGGCTTTGTTTTGTAATTCAAACAGGTGATCTTCGTGCTTAGTTCTCCTTGTCTGTCGCACGGGCAGTGTTAGCGCCCAGTGCCAGTTTGGTGTTCACAGCCTTTGCTGTGCTGCTTTGGGCCTCCTCCTTGCATGCACCCGTCAGGATTAGTGTGGGACCCGAAGACTGGCTTATGTCAAAGGGTCTCAAAACCTTGGCTTCTTTGGGTGTGTTCTGCATACATGTCTTGGGATGCCTTTGGGACTGGACAGAATTACAGCATTCCCTCCTTCAGCTGTCATCATCTCCCACTCCCAAAGGCCTTTTCTTGGTTTAGCTTGACTCTTTGGATCGAAAGGGACTACATCAGTCAAGCTCTTGAGGAGGGGGGGGAAAACCCCACAAAGAGATTTGTCGATAATAGTTTTTTTTCAAGTGGAAAAATAGGGAGTTATAATTTTAAAAATGAAACAGTGGCTCCTCCTAGTCAAATCATCCCACAGATTGTGAGCACAGCCACTGGACAATCTGTGGAAAAACATGGGGGACACTGTAGAGCAAACAGAAACAAGTAGGAACTGGACTTGAAGTGGTTTCTTAAAAGGGAATGGCCCTTGGGTGAGTTTCTCCTCTTGCTGGTGTTTGCTTCAGGCAGGCTCCTCTTGGCTTGTTTGCAGTCTTACTGGCTTGAGGAATCAGATCAAATTGAGAAATACCACAGCCGCTGTAGAGTGAATGAGAGTCCAGCAGGAGGAAGAGGGAAGAAAGAACCACAGTGGTGGAATACCAGATTCTGTGTAGAAACTCTGCCAAATGCGTGGCTGACCCCTACACTGGAAACAGTTCAGATGTCTGTCAATAAGAAAATAGATAAACTGCTGTGTACATACACAATACTGCTGAGCAGTGGAGAGGAACAAAGTCTTGATACCTGCAGCAACTTGGAGTAAGTTCTGAAACAGAATGCTGAGTGAACATAGCCTTACATAAAACTGGGGCAGAATGGGGCACCTGGGTGGCTCAGTTGGTTAAGCGACTGCCTTTGGCTCAGGTCATGATCCTGGAGTCTCGGGATCGAGTCCCGCATCGGGCTCCCTGCTCGGCGGGGAGTCTGCTTCTCCCTCTGACCCTCCTCCCTCTCATTCTCACTCTCTCAAATAAATAAATGAATAAATAAAATCTTTAAAAAAAAATGGGGCAGAATGATGATTCCGTTTCTATGATGTACTAAAAACAGGCAAACTTAGGGCGCCTGGATGACTCAGTCAAGCGTCTGCCTTCAGCTCAGGTCATGGTCTCAGGGTCCTGGGATCGAGCCCTGCATCGGGCTCCTTGCTCGGCGGGAAGCCTGCTTCTCCCTCTCCCACCCCTGCTGCTTGTGTTCCTTCTCTTGCTGTGTCTCTCTCTGTCAAATAAATAAAATCTTTAAAAAAAAAAAAAAAAGGCAAATTTACCTGTTGTGTGTCAGGGTGGGGCAGGCAAAACTAATGGTTAAAAAACAAGTGGTTGGCAGGGCTTAGAAAAATGGGTGCATGGGTGTTGGGGACAGGGATTAAGTGGGAATGGGCATATGAGAACTTTTAGGGTGATGGTAATACCCTGTGTCCTGTTAGGTATTTGGGTTACTTGAGTATATCGAGTGGTAAGCCTAATATCTATCCATTGTATTTTATGTAAATTTTTTCTTTGAAACACTGTATTAAGTACATCACTGTAATTAGTAACAGAAGCTGAAGTGTATATGGGGAAAGTATATGGATCTGCAGCTCATTTTGAAATACTTCAAAAGTTAAGATCAGTTGGGAGAATGGTAAGACAAATAGAAGGAAATGTTAATTCTAAATCCTAGTGGTGGCCATGGGAATACTTTCTGTACAGTTTTTAAAATGTTTTCTGTATGTATGAAAATTTTCACAATAAAATGTTACAAAAATACTAGTAGGTAGTATTTTTCTAAATCAGTTTCCTGTTTGTTAATAGGTTGTTACTAGTAGATACAATCAAAATTGATACTTTTTTAAATTTGAAAATAAAAGATTTATGAGTGGCATTTTTTGTGCCTGTACACTGAGCTCTGAACTTTATAGGATGCAGAACGATACAGAAATAAAAATGAACAATAAAAGTGAGAAGACAAAACATACCCACACAAATAACTTGATTACGTCACAGTGATATAGCAAAGGCTCATTATGATCATTTATAATACATAAAGTCTGAGGGGATGCAAACGTAATTAGAGTATGCTTGGAGTCAAGTATGATTAATGTGAGATGGAATCCCTTGGGTTGCTTATTTTGAACAAGTTTTTGAAAATACCATTAGAGGCAATTATTAGATTCTCTTTCCATTTTTTAAATATGGCCAGTTGTCATTTATGAATTTTGACTTAGGACACATTTTTTTTAAGTATGTTGTATTCATTTATCGAAAGAGGAAAGCTGAATAATTTTTATACTAGAATTGTTAGCCAGATTAAATTAGAATTTGTTTCTAAAAATCTGTATTTTATGGTAATAGTATGTTAATGACTTGTTGAGTTAAAAGGCAAATGATCATTGTTCCAGAATTTTGTGGTTCTTTTATAACATTTTTGAGAGACAAGTGTAATGCCGTTAAAATATAATACCCCATATTAAGTATAACATTTACAAAATACTAATTCATTTCCTATCCTTATTTACCCTTAGGAAATCTGTTCTGATAGGCTAGAGTTTTAAAATGTATATATCGGAATAAACTGTAAGTAGGTGAGGATGAGAGAAAAGTAAAACATTAATATTAAAATAATTACAAATTATTAATTAAAAATTGTAATAATGAGATGTGAGATTTTTAGCCATTAATTTGATCAACTCAGTTTCTTTTTTATTGGCAGTTATTTTTTTCCCCAGTCCTGAAACAGGAATTTCCAACAAAACTAAGCAGTTATTAAATATATTTTAGAAAATAAAAAGTTATATGAAATTGTATGATGTTATAAGGGCTTCATATTTTCTTAGTAACCAAAATAGTCTGAGTTGTACTTATTTTTGGTCTTTTGTCTTTTTTATCTCCAGTTGTATTGCAGTAATAAAAAGAATTGCCATTTCTAGGTACTATAACTTTTTCAAAGCACTTGTGCTGCTATGTTGTGCCCAGGTATAGCCATTTACATTGTTCCAAGGATTCTGTATTATTGATAACTAAATGAGGTATTTTGGTCTTTGAGCAAATTATACTATGTGATGACTTCTATAAGTGGTGGAAAGAATTACAGATGTGTTTATGTTCTACAAATTGAAATTTAGTTAGGAACAATCAGTGGGCTTCATGCAACATACCAACTAGTTATTTAAATTTCAAATTCTCCTTTAGCTGCTGCTGATCTTGGTGCCAACCCTTCCTAGAGGAGAATATTTACCCAAGACAGTAGTTCAGTCCTGAATTTTTGCAGGAGCTAGTTTATATCTGTATAATACTGGCTAAAATATAGTATTTTATCATTAATAGTATTCAGTAAATAATCTAAGTGTTTAAGTCTCTCTGAAAAAGTCATGGAGGGGGTGGTAAGGTAGATGGAGAAAATTGCTG
Organism: Mirounga leonina; assembly: GCF_011800145.1. Classification (NCBI taxonomy): domain Eukaryota; kingdom Metazoa; phylum Chordata; class Mammalia; order Carnivora; family Phocidae; genus Mirounga; species Mirounga leonina. The sequence goes on along the minus strand of NW_023270268.1, from coordinate 68,179,601 downwards.
AAAACAGCTCATGCTCAAAATAGAGCCCTAAAGTATGCTTTGCGTATCCATCCTGATTTCTGTTGTTTACCATTAAGTGTAAGGTATTTTAATCAGCTCATTAGGATTGTAAATCAAAATACCTAAATTAAAATGGAAAATAAATTCATTGTAAAGGAAAATTTTGTTTCACAGATTTTTTTTTTTATCTCAAAGATACATGGATATCACAACCATTTTAAGACTAGCCAAGAACAAATTTCATTACCATCAAGACTGCTTTATTTTTGCCTTTGTTTCTACCAACCAGAGAGAATTTTATTAGTGATTCTGAATAACTTATTAGGCAATATATTGCCAAGGTGAAATGCTCAAATGAATCATTAATGGAATTGCTTGTATGCCAAGTTATTTTATAATCACTTTAGGTAATTTGCATAAAACAAGCTTTAAAAAAACAAGGTGTTTTTTTTTTAAGTTTTTTTTTTTCACCGACTGTTTCATTGTATCTTTACATCCTTTAAAAGGTACAGATTACATTCTTTAAAAGAGTAGATTTTTGACAGATTCTTGATTGTAGAGACAGGTTTATTGGTTCTTACATCCCTGGAGTTTTAAGTCTGCCAGGTAAGAACTGTGGCATCAGCATAAGGGATAAATAAATAGTGGAATGTCAGCTGATGTAGGAACTTAAAACGTAGTATTCAGCTTATTAGACCCTGAAGGATTTACTCGGACCAGCAATTAATGTTATTTAGGTAATTGCAGTTAGGCAACCACCAATTTTTTGAGGCACCAGAGCCTTTCTGTTGTTACTAGTAGAAGCTTGATTTCTTTCAGTGTAGAGAACTTAACACTTTTTAAATGTTTCTGAGTGTCATTGGGAAAAGAATTATTTCAATTAGTTCTGTCAGGAGGAGAAGCCAGGTTCTATTTTGAGAGCTAAGCAGGAAAAAAAAAAATTACGCATAGGGAAAATATTAACAAAAAAAGGCTATCACAAGCATAATTATTTTATTGCATGTTAAAATTAAATGTTTAATTTACTCTAATCACTTTTCTTGTCATTTTACTTTTTATTCAGTTACTTAATTGGGGACACTTGTGAGGCACTTCATCACTTAATGTAATTGTTAGCCCAAAGGTGTTTCTGCAGTATTTTTCTAGATTTACTTGGGCAGTCTGGCTGGCCAAAGGTGAATAGGGTTTTTCAGGTCATAATTTGGTCCCTCATTACTAATTTCATAATGCTACTAAGGCTGGTATATTGTAAAAACCTTTTTAGCAGTTAAAAATTATAAAGTAATTGCTCTTTGAAGTTCAAAATTTTATGAACATTGTTTTCATCTCTGTTCCCACCCACTGTTTCCAATGTTAACAGTTAAACTTCACTGTTAACAAAAGTCCTACATTTTATTGCTTCTTCTTGAATTTGTCCATAGACTCCCTCAATGTTAAAACTAGAGGAGCCCTCTCAGATATCTAATTCAGCACCCTCATTTTACAGATGAGGAACTGAGGCCTTGGACTAGAACAGAGGTCCCCTCACTCAGTCCAGGACTCTTTCTATTACATCATGCTGCCTGATGTTTGTTTATGGAACTCAGCAACATCACATACAGGGTGAGCTTTTTTTTTTTTTTTTTAAATGAACACACAGTGATTTGATACTCATCAACTGCTGTTCATCATTCCTGTCTAACTCATTCTCTCCTTTTTTTTTTTTTTACCCATACTTATCTTAAGCCATAATATAGCCCAGTTGCTTGTGACTTCATTTTGGTGCTGCTTGTTCTTGGCATTCAGCCATTATTTTTTAAAAGAGTTAGACTCTTAGGAAGGCTGAAGCCTTACTGTAACAGCAGTAGGGTAAAGTATAGGACCAGATGGTTTTGTAGAGTTTTAAATTTAGATTTAAAAAATGAATTGCAGGTATGTACAAGAATGTGGATATGACGTCTAAGAGCAGATGTGATACTAGATAGGAGAGCAGTTTTTTTGTGAAGTAATAACATGCCAAGAAATATTAGCCAGTGGTGTGACATAATTGTGATAACAGTGGCTTATCCTGTGAACTCATGGATTTAAATAAGCATATTTGCGTTTTAGACTTTTGAGTTATTTTTGTATTGATGTTCAGATTCTCCCATTTTTGGCTAGTGAGTGCTTGTTCACATTGGTTCTTGTGTCCTTCAGACAAGACCCTACTAATTTTAGGTAGTTTTCTTGTTTTCTGGTGTAAGATATTACGTGCTCTAAGATATAACATGGTTTTCAGGGGTAACTCAAGGACTTTCAGGTTCTCATAGTATATGATTTATAGGTTTCTATAAGACTAACGTGTCATTTCTACTCCCCTTTCCATTTTATTTTGAATTTTTATGAACACTGTCCATCATTAATTTTGCTTTTGTGAAAGAGGAAAAAAACAAAGTCTTTTCAGCTTAATGAAAATTAACATGTTTTTCTTGTATAGTCATTTTTTTAAATCTGTTGTCTTATGTCACTGAAATAACCATGATGTCAACATTCGCAATTTTAAGGTAAACTAAAGCACTAATGCTCAACTCTGAATGCTGGATAAATTTGTTGGATTGGACAGCATACCACCATCACAGTCCCCTCACACAGATACTTTGTATCACTTACATAGTACATATTGTAAAGTTTTTGGAGTTCTTCGACTATTTAGTTATTTATCAGCCATTTTAAAGGGTCCCTACCCACCTGCCAGATAACTAATTGGGTTTCAGGTGAACTAAATCAGAGGTCCAGAAATGTCATGTGACAACAGTTTTATTGAAAACCTACGTGTGGGAAGAAGGGTTGTGGATTTTTTTTTTTAAATCTGTGTGTAAGTATACATAAATTGTGCATGGATTATATTTCATGCTGGAATGGGAGTGCTATATTTTAGAACATGAAGTTTTTTTTTTTAAATACATTTGAATAGCTACTCTGTGTTGGGTGCTAGATGTAAAGTGTAGACTGTCTTTTAAATATTAAAAACAAATATAAGAGCTGATATGATGACAGCATTAGCATTAAATTATAATGGTCTTACATATATTCCTACCTACCTGTGAAGTGTGTCGGTTAATTTTATTTCTGTATTACAGAACAAGAAACTGGGGCTCAGGAGCTTGATTTAATATCCAGATGTCAAAAGCAGTAGCATTTGAAAGAAACCATCAGCATTCTGGTTTCTAGTCTGATAATCTTTTGCTACTGCCCAGTTTTCAGAAGAGGAAAAAAAAGGAAAAAAAAAATCCCCAAACCCAACTGTGATGTTGGTATTTGAATAGGCTTCATAAGGAGATGACATTTGAAGAATAGAAGAATTTCAGCACTTATAGTTGGAACAAAGAGCTAAATAAAAAGCAGGGGTTTTAGAATGATAGACCTGAATATATGTACCTGATGGGTAGAGTAAATTCAAAAGATATTGTATGGCTAGATACTTTGAGATCATAGAATGGGGAACTTAAGTGCCTGGCTAATCCCTTTGGAGTGAAATGTGGAAGTTATTAAGTAGCAGTAAATATATATGATATAATCAGTTATGTTTTATGCCTTGGTGTCAGAAGATAATAGGAAGAGACCTAGGAGACTCTGAGGCTAATGTAGTAATACAGGTGGCAGGTACTGTGGAAAGAAAGGCATTGCTGAAAGTGGTGCTGTACAGGTAATAGGAGACAGACTCTCTAAAGTTGCAGGTAAGAGCTGAGATAGGAAGTTAATCCAACATGATACTGAAGTTTCAGGTGTGGCGAATGGTAGAATCAAGTTTCATGTGTGGTGAATGGTAGAATCAGTGATAGTTATGGGCAAGAGGAGAAACAAATTTGGGAGTATAGGACATAAGTTGCCTCAGACAATACTGAATTCTGAGATTCCAAAAAGGCATAGAAATAGATGTGTGCGTCAGTCAACTGGAATTGGATTCCTTGAGTGGGAAAGATCGCGATGTGTGGAGTGGCACATAATAGGAAAGATGGTGGTTTTCTCATTCTTTAGAGTGTTTGAGATCATTAGTTGGGACAGAAGACAGAATATCAGAAGGCTAAAAAGTCAGCCGTACATATGTTAGGGCAGGAAGAAAAATCAGTTCAAGAGAGGAGAGAGGGCAGAGTCAGGAAGCCAACTGTTAGAAGTTCAAAGACTGTTCTCATTTTCTTCTTAAATGCTGAAAATGGTCAGGAGTGGAGATTAAAGAGTATGAAAACCCATTGAATTTGGCGGTGATTAATAAAGTGTTTTAAGTTCAAAAGGTCAAAAGTAGAACTTTAACAATAACAAAAATAATTTTACAAACATTTTTCTTTTATACATTATACTTAAATGTGTAAATGTGATTATTTACATTTTGTACATAAGATGAAACTCTTTCCTTTTGTCCCTCCCAACAGTTTATTATTTTTAATGATTGTGTAATACATGAATATTATGAATATATATTCTACAGTCTTGGTACTCCTCTTTTAATGAACGTTTACTTTATTTCTTTGTTTTTCCTTTTTCCCCACTAAACAGTGTTCCTAAAATAAATATCCTTAGGAACTTATATTTCTCTAGGTTGTAGGGTGTGTGTATTTGTTGACTGACCATTTTAACAACAACAAAAAAATATCAAATTCTTAACGATTCAGTCTAATCTTACTTGTAATAGAGGTTGACAAATTGTTTTTCAAAAGGTTTTTTCACATCTTCACTTGAAATACAGGGGAATAACCTTCCTCCACATTTCTGTCTGAAATAGGCATTCTAGATCTTTTAAATATTTACCAATTTTAGTGAGTGTAATTTTACTCCTTACCATTTTGATATGTATTTCCTTGATAAACTAGCAAGTCTTTATGTACTCAGATACAACTATCTTTTCTTGTATAGTTTTTGAGTTTCTAGTTCGGTTAAAAGGATTTTTTCTGCTCTCTATATTAGACGTGTAGTGTCAGTGTTAAGATGTGTACGTGAAGTGTGTGTGTATAGATACATGCACACATGCATTTATTTAAAATATCCAAGTATTAAATCTGTCTGGAATTTATTTTGTCTGTTGTAAAACACGTGTGCCCACTTTTGTTTTCTTTTAGGTGGATGGTCACATGTTGCAACACAAATACAAGACCAATCCATTCTTTTCCTTTGCTCAGATCTTTGTGTCTTTCAATAGAGTACTACATTTAGTCATATAAATTTAGTAAATACTTGATAGTTTTTTTTGCTCTTGTAAATGGAATATTTACTTTCTTGTCTGTATTTAAAGGTGCTTATTATTGGACCAGAGAAAAGCTATTGTTTTTGTTAGCCTCTGTATTAAATTCCCTAAAGAAAGACTAGTAATTTTTCTCATTATATGGTAGTATATCATAGAAGACCCAACAGATTCTATGGTACAGTTTTTTTCTCTTTTGTATCTTTTTTTTACTTCCTCAGAAAGTAAATAAGGATTTTGAAGTAAACAAAAAGTCAAGGAAGCGCTAAACTTTTACCAAAGAAGTGAAGTCACCTGAGATTGAGGGGCTTTTGGTGAGATGGGTTCTTTGAGGGAAGTTAAATTTTTTTTTAAATCCATGATGGAAAATTTGATAAGGAAGTTAAAGACATAATAAAATGATTTCCAAATGGCTCAGAGGGGCAAAATGATGTTAGATACCATTATGGTTTGGGGTTTACATAAGTGACAGGGCTTGAGTGGGAATTAGCAAGACTATTTGAGCTGAATGTCACGATTAGAGCATTTGTTGTTGAAATGTCAGATCAGTAGATTTGCATCAAAATGGAGGGAAAATAGATACGGTCAGGAGGTATGATGACAGATTGAAGGATACCGAGAAGTATGAGTAATTTGAGATGACCATGAAAACCTGTTTGATTAGAAACTGAGTAGATCAAAGATTTAAGGAGTTTACAGTAAAAGAGAGGTATGTGTGTGTGTGTGTGTTCTAGTTACAAGATTCAAAGATAGCGAAGTTTTTGAATTTTGTGGCATGATGCACAAGTCATGGTTTACATGACCTGAGAAAGTTGTTAAAATATACATGCGTGGGCTGTACCTCTGATTTGCTGAAATTTAAGAGTCTTCAGGGTTGTCATGAAGTTTATGACATTACTTTGAAAAAGCTGCCAAAGGTGAATTTGATAATACCATACTAAGTAAGCAAGGACCACTGGTTGGCTAGAAATGAGTGTGGTGGGCCTTTTTCTTTTTTCATATTCAGGGTTTGGCCAAAATGAAATGGAGATACAAGTAATCAAAATTGTGCAGCTAATGGAGATCAAATTAGGAATGGATGAGAAGGAACATTGAATGTCATTGAAGATTATCTTTCTCATCTTTTAAAACACTACTGACTAGTAGAAAGAAAGAGGTTTGGGACGCCTGGGTGGCTCAGTTGGTTAAGCAACTGCCTTCGGCTCAGGTCATGATCCCCAGGGTCCTGGGATCGAGTCCCACATCGGGCTCCCGGCTCAGCAGGAAGCCTGCTTCTCCCTCTCCCACTCCCCCTGCTTGTGTTCCTGCTCTCGCTGTCTCTGTCAAATAAATAAATAAAATCTTTAAAAAAAAAAAAAAAAGAAAGAGCTTTATTCACTGTTTGCAACAAATAATAATTGAGCGCCTTTTGTGAATCGGGCTATATTCCAGGCACAAGTATAGTAGTGAATAACAAGGATCAAGTATCTGCTGTCCTGTAGCTTGCATTTTTTTTTTTTTTAATGAGCGTAAGTTGTCATTCACAGAGTGTTGAGTCACCAGTGTTTGAAAAATCTCGTCTATACCACACATTGTATGATCCAGTGTTTATTTTTTCTTTAGAGCAGTGATCTATATCAACAAAAAACAATTTTGAAATGAATCCTCTCATTTGTTGCTGTTATCTCTGACTACTTTTCTTTAAGTATTGCCCTCAGTTTCCTTTACCACTAATAATATAAGCAGGGACAAGAAAAAGGTGAACTCATTTCCACTACATAATGGAAAAAAGGAACATTCTTTTAGTTTCTTAGTTTCTGGCAGTCTTGAGTTTCAGCGCAGAATGCTTTTTTAAAACACAGAACCAGATGAAAGGGAAATAATTTCATACTCCTACCTGCTGGCCATGAATAGATTAAAATTTTTTATAAGATAATCCAGTGACATCTGATCAGGTAACCAGACACAGACTAGACAGGTGGAGGTCTTTGTTTCATCTTCTTGCTCTTCCTCTCCTAATCCAAATCTCTATAGAAGTTTTGGAAATGATAGCAGATGCTTTGTATTCATCTGTTGCATAGGCACTATTGCAGTGGGTTCAGTTTTCCATAATGTTCATACCTGGTGCTATAGCCATCCCTTTTAGTCTTTTAAATCAGGTTTTTTTTTTTGTTTTTTTTTAAGAAGACAGTGATTATTTACATGTAATTGCTTTGATATTTTCATTAATCTGGGCAACCTACAACAGGAAGGGAAAAATTCTCTTGTTCCACTCAGCTCTAACGCCTGTGATTCTTTATAGGTTATATCAGTTAGCAGTTAATTTTATATCAGCAGACCCCCAAAAATACTACTTTCCTCCTGATTTGTACACTTACTATAATTTACATTTTGAGCTTTTAGGTGAATAGAGCACCTATAAAAATGCTGAGACACCTTGTAGTAGAGTGAAAATAGATGTGACTTGTGGGAACAGTTTTAGTCTTAAAAATGTATATAACTCAATTCACATTCTTTTTTCTTTTTTTTAATTGTATAGTTGGCACACACTGTTACATTAGTTTCACTTGTACAACATAGTGATTCAAATGCTTATTTGTTCTAATTTAATATGTATTCGTTTTCACTATAACATTTTATATATAACATTCTTATTATAACAGTAACTCTTATTATAACATTAGCTATTTTAATTGAGGTCAGATGTTCTTGAGATCAGTGGCCCAAGCAGAACTTCATATATTTTTTTTTTTTTAAAGATTTTATTTATTTATTTGACAGAGAGAGATAGCAAGAGCAGGAACACAAGCAGGGGGAGTGGGAGAGGGAGAAGCAGGCTTCCCGCCGAGCAGGGAGCCCGATGTGGGGCTCGATCCCAGGACCCTGGGATCATGACCTGAGCCGAAGGCAGACACTTAACGACTGAGCCACCCAGGCGCCCAGAACTTCATATATTTTTGAAAGAATATTAATTTTTCCTTTCTGTTTTAGAGAACTGTGCGAGAAAATTGTGTTGGGGGGGGTAGTTACATAATTGAGATAAAAAACAAAGGTTAAATATCATTACCATGTGGTAATCAAGGGGTTTCGCTGTTCTAATAAGAAAGCTTTACTACTTATTTCTTAATATTTTTGGAGTAAATCAAACTGATTCTGAAGTTGCTGTCTATGGGTGTAGACGCTTTCCTCTTTTCTCTCTAAATGCTTTTCCTTTCCAAGAAACAAGTGAGGTTGAGAGCAGAGAAGAAAAACACTCACTCTCCTTGCACGGCCTTAGAATTTTGTTTCTTTAAAACTACTTATTTGAGCACATACTATACATTTGTGTTATGAAACTAGCCCTACAAGAAATATTGAAAGGGGCCCTCTAAGCAAAGAGAGAGCCTAAAAGTAACAGACAAGAAAGGAACACAGACAATATACAGTAACAGTCACCTTAAAGGCAATACAATGGCACTAAATTCCTATCTTTCAATAGTTATCCTGAATGTGAATGGGCTAAATACCCCAATCAAAAGACACAGGGTATCAGATTGGATAAAAAAAACAAGATCCATCGATATGCTGTCTGCAAGAGACTCATTTTAGATGCAAAGACACCTGCAAATTGAAAGTGAGGGGGTGGAAAACTATTTACCATGCTAATGGACATCAAAAGAAAGCTGGGGTGGCAATCCTTATATCAGACAAATTAGATTTTAAACCAAAAACTATAGTTAAGAGATGAGGAAGGGCACTATATCCTACTTACAAGGTCAATCCAACAAGAAGATCTAACAATTGTAAATGTCTATGCCCCTAACATGGGAGCAGCCAATTATATAAGCCAATTAATAACAAAAGCAAAGAAACACATCAAGAACAATACAATAATAGTAGGGGACTTTAACACCCACCTCCCTGAAATGGACATATCATCTAAGCAAAAGATCAACAAGGAGATTAAGACTTTAAATGACACACTGGACCAAATGGACTTCACAGATATATTCAGAACATTCCATCCCAAAGCAACAGAAAACACATTCTTCTCTAGTGCCCATGGAACATTCTCCAGAATAGATCACATCCTAGGTCACAAATCAGTCTCAACCGGTACCAAAAGATTGGGATCATTCCCTGCATATTTTCAGACCCCAATGCTTTGAAACTAGAACTCAATCACAAGAGGAAAGTCAGAAAGAACTCAAATACATGGTGGCCAAAGAGCATCCTATTAAAGAATGAATGGGTCAACCAGGAAATTTAAAGAAGAATTAAAAAAATTCATGGAAACAAATGAAAATGAAAACACAACTGTTCAAAATCTTTGGGATGCAGCAAAGGCAGTCCTAAGAGGAAACTGTATAGCAATACAAGCCTTTCTCAAGAAACAAGTTCTCAAATACACAACCTAACCCTCCACCTAAAGGAGCTGGAGAAAGAACAGTAAATAAAGCCTAAACCCAGCAGGAGAAGAGAAATAGTAAAGATCAGAGCAGAAATCAATGAAATAGAAACCAAAAGAACAGTAGAACAGATCAACGAAACTAGGAGCTGGTTCTTTGAAAGAATTAATAAGATTGATAAACCCCTGCCAGACCTATCAAAAAGAAAAATGACCCAAATAAATAAAATCATGAATGATGAAAGAGGAGAGATCACAACCAACACCAAAGAAATAAAATTATAAGAACATATTATGAGCAACTCTATGCCAGCAAATTAGATAACCTGGAAGGAATGGATGCATTCCTAGAGATGTATCAACTACCAAAACTGAACCAGGAAGAAATAGAAAACCTGAACAGACCTATAACCACTAAGGAAATTGAAGCAGTCATCAAAAATCTCCCAACAAACAAAACCCCAGGGCCAGATGGCTTCCCAGGGGAATTCTACTAAACATTTAAAGAAGAATTAATAACTATTCTTCTGAAACTGTTCCAAAAAATAGAAATGGAAGGAAAACTTCCAAACTTGTTCTATGAGGCCACCATTACCTTGATCCCAAAACCAGACAAAGAGCCCATCAAAAAGGAGAATTACAGACCAATATCCCTGATGAACATGGATGCCAAAATTCTCACCAAAATACTAGCCAATAGGATCCAACAGTACGTTAAAGGGATTATTCACTATGACCAAGTGGGATTTATCCCTGGGCTGCAAGTTTGGTTCAACATCTGCAAATCAGTCAGTGTGATACAATACATTAATAAAAGAACAAGAACCATATGATCCTCTCAATAGATGCAGGAAATGCATTTGACAAAGTACAGCATCCTTTCTTGATCAAAACTCTTCAGAGTATAGGGATAGAGGGTACATACCTCAATATCAAAAAGCCATCTATGAAGAACCTACAGCGAATATCATTCTCAATGGGGAAAAACTGAGAGCTTTCCCCCTAAGGTCAGGAACACGGCAGGGATGTCCACTATCACCACTGCTATTCAACATAGTACTAGAAGCCCTAGCCACAGCAGTCAGACAATAAAAAGAAATAAAAGGCATCCAAATTGGCAAAGAAGAAGTCAAACTCTCACTCTTTGCAGATGACATGATACTCTATGTGGAAAACCCAAAAGACTCCACCCCAAAACTGCTAGAACTCATAACAGGAATTCAGTAAAGTGGCAGGATATAAAATCAATGCACAGAAATCCGTGGCATTTCTATACACCAACAACAAGACAGAAGAAAGAGAAATTAAGGATTGGACCCCATTTACAATTGCACCCAAAACCATAAGATACCTAGGAATAAATCTAACCAAAGAGGCAAAGAATCTGTACTCAGAAAACTATAGAATACTCATGAAAGAAATTGAGGAAGACACAAAGAAATGGAAGAACCTTCCATGCTCATGGATTGGAAGAACAAATATTGTGAAGATGTCAATGTTACCTAGAGCAATCTACACATTTAATGCAATCCCTATCAAAATACCATCCACTTTTTTCAAAGAAATCAAACAAATAATCCTAAAATGTGTATGGAATCAGAAAAGACCCCGAATAGCCAGAAGAATGTTGAAAAAGAAAAGCAAAGCTGGCGGCATCACAATTCTGGACTTCAAGCTCTATTACAAAGCTGTCATCATCAAGACAGTATGGTACTGGCACAAAAACAGACACATAGATCAATGGAACAGAATAGAGAGCCCAGAAATGGACCCTCAACTCTATGATCAACTAATCTTCGACAAAGCAGGAAAGAATGTCCAGTGGGAAAAAGACAGTCTCTTCAAGAAATGGTGTTGGGAAAATTGGACAGCCACATGCAGAAGAATGAAACTGGACCATTTCCTTACACCACACACAAAGATAGACTCAAAATCGTGGAAAGACCTAAATGTGAGACAGGAGTCCATCAGTATCCTAAAGGAGAACACAGGCAGCATCCTCTTCAACCTCAGCCACAGCAGCTTCTTCCTAGAAGAAGAAGCATCTCCAAAGGCGAGGGAAGCAAGGGCAGAAATAAACTATTGGGACTTTATCAAGATAAAAAGCTTTTGCACAGCAAAGGAAACAGTCCACAAAACCAAAAGACAACCGACAGAATGGGAGAAGATATTTGCAAATGACATATCAGATAAAGGACTAGTATCCAAAATCTATAAAGAACTTCTTAAACTCAACACCCAAAGAACAAATGATCCAATCAAGAAATGGGCAGAAGACATGAACAGACATTTTTCCAAAGAAGACATCCAAATGGCCAACAGACACATGAAAAAGTGCTCAACATCGCTCGGCATCAGGGAAATCCAAATCAAAACCTCAATGAGATACCACCTCACACCAGTCAGAATGGCTAAAACTAGCAAGTCAGGAAACGACAGATGTTCGCGAGGATGCAGAGAAAGGGGAACCCTCCTACACTGTTGGTGGGAATGCAAGCTGGTGCAGCCACTCTGGAAAATAGTATGGAGGTTCTTCAGAAAGTTGAAAATAGAGCTACTGTACGACCCAGACATTGCACTACTGGGCATTTACCCCAAAGATACAAATGTAGAGATCCGAAGGGGTATGGTGCACCCCAATGTTTATAGCAGCAATATCCACAATAGCCAAACTATGGAAAGAGCCAAGATGTCCAACGACTGATGGATGGATAAAGAAGAAGTGGTATATATATACAATGGAATATTATGCAGCCATTAAAAAGAATGAAATCTTGCCATTTGCAACACCGTGGATGGAACTAGAGGGTATTATGCTGAGCAAAATAAGTCAGAGAAAGACATGTATCATATGATCTCACTGATATGAGGAATTCTTAATCTCAGGGAACAAACTGAGGGTTGTTGGAATGGTGGGGGGTGGGAGGTATGGGGTGTCTGGGTGATAGACACTGTGGAGGGTATGTGCTATGGTGAGTGCTGTGAATTGTGTAAGACTGATGAATCACATACCTGTGCTTCTGAAACAAGTAATACATTATATGTTTAAGAAAAATAAAAGGATAGTAGGAGGGGAAAAATGAAGGGGGGGAAATCTGAGGGGGAGACGGACCATGAGAGACTATGGACTCTGAAACAAACTGAGGGTTCTCGAGGGGAGAGGGGTGGGAGGTTGGGTTAGCCTGGTGATGGGTATTAAAGAGGGCATGTATTGAATGGAGCACTGGGTGTTATATGCAAACAGTGAATCATGAACCCTACATCAAAAACTAACGATGTATGGTGATTAACATAACATAATAAAATTTTTAAAAAAACTACTTATTTGAGTACATAGTACACATTTGTGTTATGTTGAAGGAAGAAGGCTGTTTAATATCTATGCTTGAGAAACACTAAATTGATCAGCAGTTTGATGTTAAATGGTATATATATTTTTGATGAAAACCCTTGATTATGTCTCGATGAACTCAAAGTCATCTTCTCTGAAGCTACTTTCCAGAACAGAGTCAAGCCCAGGATTTTATATTCAAATGAGGATCTTAATCTTTAAACAAAGTAAGGATTAGAAGACTACTGGGATACATGTGGAGTATGAAATAAGTCATTTTATTGTCTTATACTTACTGCCCTCATTGTTACAGTTGCCCCTACCCTTCCCATTAAGATAGAGAAAAGGTTAGACTTCATGTACCGTGGTCCACAAAAGATACAAGCCTTATGAGAAACAGGAAGAGGTAAAGGGAATTAAATTTTTTCTTTTGTCGGGGTGCCTGGGTGGCTCAGTCATTAAGCGTCTACCTTCGGCTCAGGTCATGATCCCAGGGTCTTGGGATCGAGCCCGGTATCGGGCTCCCTGCTGGGCGGGAAGCCTGCCTTTCCCTCTCCCACTCCCTCTGCTTGTGTTCCCTCTCTCACTGTCTCTCTCTGTCAAATAAATAAAGTCTTTAAAAAAATTTGTTTTTCTTTTCTCTCCCAAATGACCTTTTTAGATGGTTGGTTTTTGTCAGAATCCAAATAAGGTCTGCATACTGCTTTTGGTTGGCTAAATTTAAGCCCCTTCCACATATTGGTATGAGAAAGTGATTCATTTGTCTTGTCGAATTTCCTATATTCTGAATTTGGCTCTGCATCCTTGTATTACTAACATATTTTACTCTTGTCCTGAATTTCTGTAAAGTGGTAGTTGGAAACCTGATTAAATTCACTTTGAGTTCTTTGATCATGAAGTCTTTTTTCTTCCATTTGCATGATACCACATGAGGCATAAACCATCTGGTTGTGTCACTTTCAGTGATGGTGATATCAATTAGTTGATTCAGTTGTTGTTAGCCTCATCCACCCATTACACAGTTGCACTGGGCTTAGCACCTTTCATAAGCGTTGCTTAGATTCATTATTTTCTTAGGGATAGGAATGATTATTTTCTAATTATATCATTGTTTTTGCATTGATTGGCTGGAATTCTGTAAATTACTGTTCCTAATCAAGTATTGTGATACTCTGAAATAGAACTTGCACAAGAAAGGCAGAGTATGTGCCTGAATGTTTTAGTTACCAATTTTCAGAATACTGAATTGGTGGTACTCTAGTAACCTCTCAAGGTGACCAGTGATGTGAATTTTATTTTTAATTTTTATAATCTCTTTTTGAGGTGGTTTAATTCACTTTGTTTCTGTATCCTTTCAACATGACAGGAGTGGTCAAGGTAGTCTCCTTGCTTTCTTGCATGACAAGATGTTCCAGGCTTCCTGCTTTAGCCCATTTGAAATTGGCTATTCCTGTAGGGAGTTTTGACTCCTTTTAGTGGACAGTGTTTATTTAGAGACTATAATCCAAGTATAGAGTGCTTCTAATACGAGGTTGCCATTAATTGCTTGTAGGTGGTTTTAGGCCTAGGAAATGTATATTTTTAGTAAGAGAAAAACAAATCACAAGTTCCTAGTTATATTTTAATTCATGTGTATAACTATAGGGCTTTAAAGCTTGATGGTATTGCATGGATTTTACTGAAAATATATCAGTATTATAAACAGTAAAATAATTTTAGTTTTTTGTATTCAGTTCCGTCAAATACGAGTTTCATAATAAAATGGTCAAAACATATTTGGCATCAAGACAAATTGTTCTGTAGCACAGTGTGACACATTGAGCTCCTCACTTCTTACCTTCCTAGCATATTGCTCTACGTCCTCCAGATGTAGCCAGCTTCTATAGCACTACATCATGAAGAGAAAACAAAACAATTTTTACTGCCTCTCTATTTGTATATATTTTTTCTTTCTGAAAAATTTGAAGACTGCTGAAAGCAATTTAAAGTTTCTTTGTGATTCTTTTTTGTCCCTAGGGATTATGTGCAGTCAGAATAGTGCTTTAAGGTATATTAGTTTTCTTTATGACTACAAATAACTTTACTAGTTTAAAAAAGTATTTATTTTCTGTTTATCTTAAACGTAGATAATGTTGGTTGGCTGTGCCTTTGTTCTGTGTCTTCTCACTTGGTGATCCAGGCTCTTAGAGCAGGCCCAGTATATGGGACATGCTCATTCTTTTGGCAAGATTAAAGAGCAGGAGACCTGGCATACACTTGTAATACCTTTAAAATTGTGATTGGATGTGGTATGTACCACATCTGCTCAATTTCCATTGGCCAAAGCATGTCACATGGCCACAGTCCAGTTGTTGGCGTGGGGATGAATAACTCAGTTGTAGGAAAATTGAAGAGTGATTTGAATTCTCAACAGTAATACGTTCGCCCACATAAAGTCACTTAAATTGATCCCTGTATATTGATGCCTTCATAGTCACCATAATTAGTATTGTTTTGAATTCTGTTTTAAAGGGATTATCTATCTATCTGACGGGCATGCTGAGGAGATAACTGAACGTCAGGGAGAAAAGGCTTTTGTTAACCTTTATCTACACCTGCCATCTACACTTTTGAAGGGGTAAAATGATGGCATCTATATTTACTAATCCTGGGCTTTCTCAGCTTGATGATTGTTACGGGGTGAATTGTATCATCCACAATTCATATGCTGAAATCCAAACTCCCAGTACCTCAGAATATAAACTTACTTGGAAATAGGGTCTTTACAGAGATAATTAAGTTAAAATGAGGTCATTAGGGTAGGCTCTAATCCAGTATGACCGGTATCCTTATAGAAATGAAATTTGGACACAGACATAGAGGGAAAACAGTGTGAAGAGTCCTAGGGAGACATGGTGAGGTGGCTAGAGTAATGCATCCATAAGCCAAGGAAGCTAGGAGGAAGGCCTGGAGCAGATCCTTCCTTAGCACCTTCAGGAGCATTGCCCTGCCAAAGCCTTGATTTTGCACCTCTGACTTCCAGAACTATGAGGCAGTAAATTCTGTTGTAAGCCACCTAGTTTGTGGTACTTTTGTTGATGTTCTGAGACTTAGTTTTTAATGCGAGGTGGTGTTTCCCTTCCCACAAATAAACAGTCCTCAGTGACCATACTGGTATTTGAGAATTCAGCTCAGTTTTGACACTGTCTGCCAGGGATAGTGTCAGATTCCACAGGTTATGGGTTCGGTACTCCCGACCCCTCAGGATGCCAGTTACAAGCCCAACTTGTTACCTGTGCTTCTGACCAACTAGCTATAAATCAGAGCTTCCCACGGCCTCCTCTTTGGGGTCAGTTAATTTGCTAGAGCAACTCATAGAACTCCAGACATTTTACATACTAGATCACCAGTTTATTATGAAAGGCTATAACTCAGGAACAGTCAGATGGAAGAGATGCATCAGGGCAGCATGAGGGGAAAGGGCGTGGCACTTCCATGTCCTCTCCAGGTATGCCACTCTTCCCCCAGTCTCCTCGTGTTTACCATCCTGGAAGCTCTCTGATCCCTGTCCTTTTGGGTTCTTATGGAGGCTTCATTACACAGACATGATCAAATTACTGGTGATTGATTCAAGCTCCAGGCCCTCTCCCTTCCCCACAACTGGGAGGGTATGGAACTGAAAAGTCCCAACCCTCTAAACACAAGGTTGGTTCTCCTGACAACCAGCCCCCATCCTTAGGTGTGGTGAAGAGTGTGGGAGGGAATAGAAGCTGTAACTGTAGGTATTGGAAGGGAATTTATTGCCAGACTAAAAAATTTTGGACTTTGCTGAAATGGTGTCTTGAAACAGAAGTTTGGCAGCCAGGGCAAGAAGACACTAGCTTGAGGGTAGTTTATTTTTGTAATCTTTATTGTTTAATAATGGAGTAGTCTAGCTGCTGAAGGGATACAAGAAGATGGATGCTCTGTTTAGAGTACCTTCACATCTGTTGTCCTTTTAAGCTCTGAAAAGGTGTAGCATACTTGAGTTTGTTCTCTCGAAGCTGGAATTGTACATTAAGTCATATAGCAGTAAGTTTTCTAGTTGATTAGTTAGGAGAGTTTTAAAAGTTAGGTGTTATGGATTGAATTATGTTCCCCCCAAAATAGGTTGAAATTGTAACCCTTGGTACCTGTGACTGTGATCTTTTTTGGAAATAAGGTCTTTGCAGATGTAATTAAGATAAGGTCATAAGGGTAGGCCCTATTCCAGTGTGACTGGTGTCCTTATAAGAAGGAAATTTGGACATGGACACACACACAGTGGAAAATGCCACGTGAAGACACAGACGCAGAGGGAAGACGGCCATGTGGAGATGGAAGCAGAGACTGGTGTTATGTTGCCACAGACCAAGGAACACCTGGAGGTACCAGAAGCTGGAGGAGGCAAGGAAGGATCCACCCCCGTAGAGGCTTTGGTGGGAGCGAGGCCCTGCCGACAGCTTGACTTCAGACTTTAGCCTCCAGAAATGAGACAATACTTTTCTGTTTTAAGGCACCCAAGTTCATGGTGCTTTGTTAAGGCAGCTCTAGGAAACTAAGGACATAAGGATTTTGAGAAGTACTTTGTGATCTGGAGAGCTCTAAGTTATCCTATTTTGCAGATTATTAGAATGCTTTCAGTTGGGTAAACAAGAGGTTCCCAAACTTTGCTGTGAATTGTATTTACCTGAGAATCTTTAAAAAATACTTGTATCTGGCTCCCACCTCCAGAAATTCTGGTGTAATTAGTGTGGGATGTGACATGGGCATCAGGATTTTTAAAAGCTCCCCAGGTTATTTAATGTGCAGTGTTTTTGAAGAACCACTGGGCGAACCTTCTAGCTTAGATATTCTCCCACCCCTCCCTACACATACAATTTTGTGTTCATTTAGCTTTTATTAGCCTGTAGATAATATACTCCCCTTCACCTCCACATCCCCTGCTATAAATTCATTTGTGCCTTGGTCTATTATGATTTTTTAAAAATTGCTGTATTTTATTCTTTGTTCTTGCCAGCCTGGCTAGACATGTGATTATATTCATCTTCATATATAAAAGATTATTTATAAAGTTGCTATAAGATGTCTATTTGTATTAAAACCAAATTTTAAAAATTTCTAAGTCATGCATATCTGCATTTGAAAGTTGAACTCTAATTGTATTACCTAAGTTGCAAATGAATGAAAAATTAATCTGTATTCAAATAGACTTGCATTTCCTGAAGTATACAAGTAGTATAATTATTCAAATCATTGTTGGCCATTCTACAAGATTGTATTGGGAATGATAAATTGAAGGACATGGAAACATCCACCTCCTCAAACATTGCTTTTTGGTTTTCAAGTCTTCCACTTTATATCACTTTTTTCACACTGATAGTTCACAAAGTAAATGACATTCAATAGCTATGGATGTATTCTGGGTTAGTAATTTCTTCATGGGAAGTTTTAAATTGTGAATATTTTTTGTTTTTTTGTTTGGCCATGTGCTAGTCTAAAAATAATACAGTAGTCCCCTCCTTATTTCTATATTTCTATAGTTTCTCTTTCCATGGTTTCAGTAACCTGTGGTCCACCACAGTCCAGCAGCCACATGATCCTTCTTCTGAGTGTTGTCAGAAGGTCTTGAGTAGCCTCACACTATGTCATGATGCCTACATCATTCCCTTAACTTCATCTCATCACCTAGCATTTGATCATCGCACATCATGGCTAGAAGAGTGATTACACTGCAGTGAGATATTTGGAGAGAGAGACCACATTTACATAACTCTTAGTATAGCATATTGTTAGTAAGCATTCCTTACTGTGCCTAATTTATAAATTAGACTCTCTTATAAGTATGTATGCATAGGGGAAAACATAGTATCTCTAGGGTTCTTATCTGCTGTTTCAAGCATCTGCTAGGGGCCTTAGAATGCATCCCACTAGGATTAAGGGGGGGATACCTAAACAGTCCATTTTAGATCATCTGAACGGCCACTTTGGAACAAAGTAGCACTATTTATGTTTATCTTAATCCTGTAGTTTACATTAAACATCAAACACCTTGGAATTGATAAAAAATTTTTTATTTTCAAAGGCACTTAATGTATTACTCAAATTTGAGAAACCGAGTTAAGGAGATGTATTTATGCCTTTGCTGTATATAAGTTTCTTGGAAAGCAGAACACTAAGCCATTATTATTCATTAACATTTTGTTATGTCAGATTGTTAAGATTGTCGTCCTGGCTTGAAGTGATTAAATGTGTTTGGTCGTGAGGGTTGAGGAATTCATGTAGAAACCCTAGAGTACAAGCACTGTTTGAGGAGGGCAGTGGGCTTGGTTGGTTTTAGAGTGTAGGGGTCAGAGGTGGGGTTCAGGGGAAGGTGGAAGAAGTTGTCAAGGCAGAGAGTTTCATTGGTAGAATAGGGGTAAGTATGGGTGTCCTGAGTAGGGGGACTAGTCCAGGGGAAAGGGATGAGAGGAGATTTTAGGGAGAGCTGTTTTTATGCAGCACTTCTGCCTAGTCCTAGGTTTCTCTACCTGGCAAAAGGGTGACAATGGCATGTGTTACAAGGACTTCAGAAAGAACGGAAGCGCTGTTATTTTATGCTTTGAATTTCTTTTCATGTATTCACAGCAATTACTGCTACAGTTGGTAACAGTGTGTGGACTACTTATTTGCCATGATTAAACACAGATGTGTCTCTACTCCCTAGCTTTTCTGTATTCCCTACATTTCCTGTTTTTTCTTTTGTGTCCTCAGAATGAAGAGGAACAGGTGTGGAAATTGTACCAGGTATAACCTGGAAATTGACCATAAAGAATTTCAAATTGGTTGCTCAAGTAGCCCCCTCTCTTTATTTCTCATGTTGCTAATAGATTGAGTATGTGATTGGAATGATTCTGTACTGCCAAAGTTTTACATGATTTGTTTCCATATATATGGAATAGAGGAGGCTGTCATTACCTAGTCTTGAATGTATTCCTTTTGGGAGATAAAGGCTACAAAACAGAGACCAGCTTCATTACAGAGTTATAGTCTCAGAAAATGTGTCATTTTTATTCCTCCATATTTTATTTAGTAGATTCCATATGTTTTGTCGAAAGTAGAACTTTTGCATGAGGGTGTTTATGGCTTCTTACGTACCTTTTTTGTTTATTAAATGTAAACTTGCTGGATACCTATGTGTATTCCAACATGAACGTAATAAATCAAACAAGGTTTATATCATGTTACAATCTGAACATTATTCATGGCTTAAGAGGTCTTTTTCTCAAAAAGATTGCCAAAAAAGATTAGCACTAAAATTGCCAAGAAGGAATCAGTCTTTATACCAGCAGATATATATTCTTCGTTTATGTTCTTGTTATGTTAATGACTCAGAGAACTTTTGTTATGTGTGTTATAGCTGTCAGTATTTGCTGCACCAGAAAATAAAACTATGGAATTTTGTTACCAGTGCATTTTAACATAACAAACCCATCTATAACATGTTAACACAAACAACATATTTTATGGGAAATAAGTATTTTCCAAGAATTTCAAAAAAAATTTCATGAGAAGAATGACATTGATTTACATTTTTGCAAATTTCTATTAATCCCTGGCTTACTGGAATATAGCTGGGTTCTCATATTTGCTTCTGCATTCACGTGTTAGGATATGTTGTTATAATCAAAATCTAGGAAAAATAAAATCTGGCCTTAAAAAGATGTATAATTGGTACTTTTCAAAATGAAAATAAAATTTTATTTTTCAAATGATTTTGAATATTTTCTTTGATACTACCAAATCTCAAGTAGGTAGTTTAATGATTAGTTACTATGCAAGATCTGAAATTGTATCTACGAACTTTTTGTACTATTACATTAAAATCCATTGGTCTCTCTTGAACTTAGAATAGTTCATTTCCTCATGCATAATTTTGTTTTGGTGTTTGGAAAAATATTCACTGAGTTGTGTAGACTTTCCATATGTTCATTATGCAGTATAAACAGTTATTAACATCACCACTGATCTCGTCAGACAAGTTTTTGAGTATTGGGGAGCTCTTAAACTCATGGTGGCTGATAAATTTTCCAAATCCTAATTTTCTCCTAAAAGCTTAGGTTTTCGTCTGCCAACAAATATTGCTAGTTGTTTTCTTTAAAGTGACAGTTTCACTTTGTTTATTTTCAAGAAAATGTCTGCCAAATTCGCAGTCTCAAAAGCCATACTTTGTCAGTTGTTCTTTGAAGTAAAAATGGTGTTCCATGAAAAAAGTAGCTAGTTCAACTTGCAATTCAAATAATTGCACAGTGCTTTTCTTTGAGACAACTATCGTTTTTAGTACACAGCAGAAGTGCTTTATGTGTACTTAATGTTTTGTTATATAGGTTATTAAACAGATGTGTATTTGAAAGTTGAGATTTTAATAAAACTTAAGCATTTTTCCTGCTTTCAAGGAAATTCTTCAGTGAAGGATTTTTGTGGGTTTTGTTTTTGTTTTTTTTGAGAGCATGATAGTGAAGAATAAAATGCCTGCTAAGATAGTAAGATGTAACCACCTTGATTTGCATTAGGGTATGAGCAGTTTTACTCACTACCATTTTGTAACATCAGTGTGTAAGTCAGGTCTGTGGAAAAGGCAAGTAATGTCTTAGTACTATAAAAATCATTTTTCCTGTTGACCTCTTAAAGTCTTGGGAACCCTGGGGGGTCTACATACCTCACTTTGAAACTTAATTTGCATACCAAAAAAACAATCAAACTTTGTTATGGGCAGGATAAAGGTAGCAAATCTAATTTTTAGTTTTGAGCACTTTGAACAGCATTAGCATGAAAGTACATTTACAATGAAATGGAAAGAAATATTTTTTAATAAGATGGTACTAAAACTCTGTCTTTGCAGTTAGTCTGTAGCCTGACTGGGTCGAGTACTTACAAAGGATGGACGCTGCAGGGCCTCAGTGTGGTTATGGAGTGATGTACTTCATTTGTTCCTATGTGGGCTTTTTTGTTTGTTGGTTTTTTGGGGAAAAAAAAAATCTTACAGGACAGTACTGCCAACTGTTTTCTTTCACCCTGTGAAATTGACCTCGGACACTTTCATGGTGGATTTCCCCCAGTTTTCAGTAAAACTGCAAAGCCTATCTCCATTCATATCTGTCATCAATTTTTACTCCATTTTCTTTTGCCTTTTGTCTTCCCAGGTTTACTGGTAGCTGGCTTGTGGTGGGTGTGTGTTGGTACATGTGTGTACCAATCCGTTATCTGAGTATTAAACTTGGTTTAAGTTGTCTTCACTTGATTTGAACAAGCATTTATTGCCTATTGGGATGAATGTTGATCTCATCTTGTACTTTTTTCCCCCATACTTGGACATTTGATATATTAATCATACATTTTTACTAAGAGAACAATCTTCTGCACATTTTTTACTTTTGCTCTACCAGATAATTTGGCAAATATGGCCCATCCATGGACACTTGTTTTGATTCACTTAGGACTCAGTAGTCTTAGTTCTGTCTACTTAGTCCACCCCTCATCTTTTAAGAACCAGAGAATAGCTAGTCCTTGTCTGATAAACTATTGCATAAATACTATTATAAGTAGCATTTATTTATAATTCTGAATTCATTATACCTAGTACCTTCTTCTCTTTATTTGCCTGTAACAGATCAGTTTTAAACCAAGTTTCCATTCATTCATGTGATTTCCTTTCATTTATTTGTTTTTTTTTTTAATAGATTTTTATTTATTTGACAGAGAGCGAGAGAGGGAACACAAGCAGGGGGAGTGGGAGAGGGAGAAGCAGGCTCCCTGCTGAGCAGGGAGCTCGATGCGGGGCTCGATCCAAGGACCCTGGGATCATGACCTGAGCCAAAGGTAGACGCTTAATGACTGAGCCACCCAGGCGCCCCTGATTGTCCTTTTAAAGTTTAGCTATGTTCCAGTCTTTTATGTTCTCATTGCATGTATGTTCCAAAGCTAGAATAGTTAGTTTGTTTTAATTGGGAAAATTTTGTTAACTTTCTTATACTGGTTCCCATTCAGACAAACTCCAAGCTTTTCTTGCTAGTGGGAGGGAACTGGCTTCTTGATTTTCATTTCCATACCTGACTTTTCTTTCCCAGACTGACAGTGGTTTGCCTTAAGTCCTATGACTGATTACTGCTCAATAATTGAAAAAGATGTACCAAAAATAAGGCCTGTCAGGGTGCTTGGCTAGATCAGTTGGTAGAGTGTGTGACTCTTGATCTTAGGGTTGTGAGTTCAAGCCCCACGTTGGGTGTAGAGATTACTTAAAAATAAAATAAAAAAAAAATATATGGCCTATCTTCTGTTCCCTTAGTGTTTTAATTTCTTGTCCTCTTCATCTCTCTGTCAATATACCTTGACTATAATTTATTTAATCATTCAACACGTATTTATTGAGTCCATCTTGGAGTCGTGTAGTTTTATCTTTTAAAGGGATGTTAGAATTCTGACATCTGTGTAAACAACCTCTTATGTGTGTGGCAAGTTGAAGTCCACATCGATGGACTATGAGGCAGTTCATCAGAGACCTTTTGGGTATAAAAAGAAATGGGCCTGTAGTTTTAATGTCCGTTTAACTTAAATCAGGGTTGACTCATCACATAATGGATGCTTTTTTACTCTTCTCTGTCCTCTTGAGAGCTTTGCCTAGACTTAATATCACTTAATTGGGATTCAAAATTAGTGTTCCCTGTCGTCAAATCAGTGGCAAATGTTCTGTTAAAAAGAATGTTCTGTAAAAACCATTCTGTGTTTTGTAAAAAACCCAAGATGTTGTGGGTTGTACAAAAATAGGTGATGGGTTGGATTTGACATACAAGCCATAGTTTTTAGACCCCTGGTGTAGCTCACAGTTGAAATAAATGATTGACATTAGAAATCTCAATTACTAATGAATAATTGGTTTGATATATCATTTGCCTGAGTCTTTATATATGTCAGTGTTATAAAAGATAGTTGGTCCTAATAAGCATCATGCATAATACTTAAATGTTTCTTAGTGAATTTGTTTCCCCTTTCCCAGATTCCTGGAGATGTCCATCTGAGATCTGACAGTCTTTAAAAATTTGTTAAAAATGCTTTATTAGAAATAACTGCGTGATCTGGTAACTCTGCTGGCTTGTAAGATTCATGCATAATACCCTATGTACTTGTACTGACTCTAGTCATTGAAGTTTAGAAGTGAAAGAGACCATCTAATGTTTCCTCATTTTATAGACGAGGAAACAAAGGCCCAGAAGATTCAAATCTTTTATCTAAAATTATATAGGCTATCTGAGATCTTATTTCCTTGTCATGTTATCTTTAATTTGTATCTGAGAGCTCTGGATTCCAATGAAACCAAGAAAGAAAAAAAAAAGGTAATTTAGGAGTTTATCCCTTCTAAGTTATTATCACTATACTTTAATTTCTTTTTTTTTTTTTTAAGATTTTATTTATTTATTTGACAGAGAGAGACACAGCGAGAGAGGGAACACAAGCAGGGGGAGTGGGAGAGGGAGAAGCAGGCTTCCCGCTGAGCAGGGAGCCCTGTGCGGGGCTTGATCCCAGGACCCTGGGATCACGACCTGAGCTGAAGGCAGACGGTTAACAACTGAGCCACCCAGGCGCCGCCATACTTTAATTTCTTAAGAGTCATCAGCTTTGGAACTTAAGTGACCATTAATCTGATAAGGAAAACAAGCAACAAGAACCAAAAGAAAAAATGTTCATAGCACAAAAAGTGCCTATAACTATTAACAGAAGAAGAAATTAGCCTTTTACACTCTTAGAAAAATTACTGGAAGGTGCTTGTGTGCCAAAATTAGAAGGTAAAATGCCATCACCTGCTAATTTCCCTTCACAAACTATCTTGTTCACCTTTTTAAAAAATTTAAGCTACATTTGTTTCTCTTGAGGATGCTATAGACTTTTTACTAGCACTTTATATTCAGATTATTAAAAATGCCCTCCCCCTCAAGAGAAAAGAACTTACATAAATCAAATGAAATACAGAGCTTATTTTAAAAGGCTGTTTTCTCCTTTTTGGTGGGAATGCAAATTGGTGCAACCACTGTGGAAAATAGTATGAAGGTTCCTCAAAAAAAAAAAAACAACAAAAAAAACCAAACCCCTATGATCCAGTAATTCCAGTATAGGTGTTTTGCTCAAGGAAAACAAAAACACTAATTTGAAAATATATATGCACCCCTATGTTCTAGCAGCATTATTTACAATAGCCAAGATATGGAAGCAGCCCACGTGTCCATTGACAGATGAATGGATAAAGAAGAAGAGATAGTAGACTATTACACGGCCATAAAAAAATGAGACCCTGTTATTTGCAACCACATGGGTGGACCTAGAGGATATGCTAAGTGAAGTAGGTCAGAGAAAGACAACATCTGATTCCATTCATACGTAGAATTTAAGAACAAAACAAATGAACAAACAAGACAGATTTTTTTTTAAGATTTATTTTAGGGTGCAAGCGAACAAGGCGGGGCAGAGGGAGAAAATCTCAAGCAGACTCCCCATTGAGTGGGAGATCGACATGGGGCTCGATCTCATGACCCTGAAACCATGACCTGAGCCAAAATCAAGAGTAGGATGCTTACCTGACTGAGTTAAGTGCCCCAAACAAGTGCCCCAAACAACAGATTCTTAAATACAGAGAACAAACTGATGGTTATTAGGCAGGAGGTGGGTGGGGGGATGGGTAAAATAGGTGAGCAGGATTAAGAGTACAATTGGGGTGATGAGTACAGAATTGTTGAATCATATTGTATATGTGAAACTAATACAACACTGTATGTTAATTATACTTAAGTTTATAAAAGGATATTTTCTCCTTTTTAATAATGTGAGTAAAATTTATCTCATGAGATTGGGTCTTTAAAAATATAGTTTAAACTTAACATTTATCCTGATGTGATAGTGGTAGAATTTTTGTTTGTGTTATGGAAACATACTTCTTTGCCTTTCTTTGGGCTTAATATCACAGGAAGCTTTAAAAGGATACCGTTAAAGTGTTTGACAAACTGTAGTTGTAGTTCAGGGTTAATTCATAAACACGTGTATAGGCTGTTTGCCATTGCTGCTTTAAGAAATCAGCCAGATAATTTGATTTTGTTGTACTGGGTTTTGTTTTTGTTTTAGTTTGGTTAGTATTATATTAAAATAGGCTGAAGTGTTTCATTTAGAACTTGGTGTTTTGTTTTGTTTTTTTCTTGATTATCTGTTTCTAAATCCTAATGTTCCACTTTCTAGTTTACAAAAGTAATTTGGTAAACATGATTTCATTTAGTCTAATAAAATTTTGTGAAACCTTATAAGATTTAGCAAGGCAAAAGTTGAGAATGTATTTTAATACATATTTTAAGCTGTGTTACAAATGACTTTCAAAGCTAGATCTTAAGATACCTTCCTTCATTGTACCATATTTTATACATATAGCAGTGTTATTGCCTAACATTTGTAGGATTATAATTATTTTTAATGAGGCAGGAAATTAAGGGTAATGCATTTTTCAGGGCTATTCCTGAGAGTGTTTCATGGTGGGAAGGAGGGGGCAGTTCAAGGAGAAGGGGCATTGTGGTGCAGATGATTATAAAATGTTATTAATGTATCCTGTTAATCTCATTGTCTTTGAACAGGATGGGTTCCTGAAAATAGAGGCAAATTTTCAGAAAGGCAGATCCTAACGATTGTGAATTTAACATCAATGATTTTTAAAGGCTTCAGATGAATGATCAGAGTTTTCAAGAATTGGTGGTGATGGATATATATCCGTTTGCTAGGTCTGCCATAACAAAATCCACAGATGAGGTGGCTTAAACAACAGATAATTTATTTTCTCATAGTTCTGGATGTTGGAATTTGAAGATCAAGGGTGTCAGCAGGATAAATTACTTTATAAGGCCTCTCTCCTTGGCTTGCAGATAGCTACTTTCTTTCTCACTATGACCTCACGTGATCTTTCCTCTGTGTATATGCATCCCTGGTGTCTCTCCCTCCTCATATAAGGACACCTGTCATACTGGGTTAGGGTCCACCGTAATGGCCTCAGTTTACCTCTTTAAAGACCCTATTTCCCAAATAAAGTCTCATTGTGAGGTACTAGAGGGGTTAGGTCTTCAACATATGAATTCTACGGACAGTTCAGCTCATAAGATGGTAGTAAAGCACCATGACTTTGCTAATGAGTAAATTGATTTAATTTCTCTCCTCTTTCTCATTTCCCTCCCCCCCCACACACTTTGTTTTTTGTTTTTGTTTGTTTTTTAGTTATGATAATGTATTTTTGCAGTGTATTTTGGTTTTAGCAAGACAATTTGACAAGAGTTTCCTAGGGTAACTCGGGGTAATATGGCAGCATGACTTTACTTTGCTGAAATAAACTATTTATCTCCTTTGCTCCATAGCAGGTTGAGAACTCAAACCCAGCAAAGTAATTTTGATACATGATTCTCTGTGAGGCTAGAAGCTGCTGCTTAGCAGGGTGTTGGTGTCGTCTGTGACTGCAGTGGCTGGCTGACCACCTAGGGTTGCCATTCACAGCATAGTCTGTTTAAGCTGAGCGCCGACAGCCTGCACTGTACACGAGGCCTTGGCAATATGTGTCACATCTTGGAATTAGCAATTTTGTAGGACCTTCTAGTGCTAAGGATTTTCATTCTTCATAGCCATTAAATTATTTTATTCTTTTATGTTATATGTTATACATTCCATACTATTTTCCATGTGTTTTTTTTCTGTACTGAGGAAAGTTTAGTATTTTAATAACCTTTCTAAATACATATATAGAAGTGCTGTTCTCATATGACATTAAAATGAGGAAGTTAATACTGAAGAGGAAATTAAATCATGTGTAGAGTGCTTCGCTCCATACATAGCACGTAGGAATTTCTCAGTAATTGCGAATATTCTTGTGCTTCATTTTCATTAACACTCAAATGAATGAGAAGCAGTTTGCACACACATAGGAGCAGAGGTAACTTGGTACACGTCAGACATTTGAATTAAAAGGAAGATGCTCTTCCAACACTGTGCCTATTACAGAAACCTGTAAGCCACTGGGATTTTACATCCTCTGCTTACCTATTCCCTCAGCCTTAAGGTTTATGGTTTCATAATTTTCTGTATTTTTTCTTATCCAAGTTAGTATTGGTTTTGTTCACAGTAACCTGTAAGTCACAAGGTCTGGTCCTGGTCTACTTCGTTTAGCTTTTGTTCAGCCACATCTCCAGCACCATGTCATAGTGCCTGGTGCATTGGAAGTGTTCACCCCAAGTTTTGACTTAGTAGTGCTTTAGTGCATTTTTCCCCTCTTAGGTTTTGTTAATTGCATGACCACTGTAGTGTTTTTTCACTTATCACTACCCCACTGCCACAGCTGTATCTCATCTGCATTTGTTTGGATTTGGTTTATCACCCCAAAATAATAGATGTAACTTAGGAAAAATCTGTTCCTGTAGGGAAACAGAATCAGAGGTACCACTTTCCGTAAGACATGAGCTGTAATATTTTAACCACTCTGGAGCATTTCTGCTGGAACGTCCTCTGTTTTATCTCTAAATCAGCACATATAAAGTGTGACTCTCCAGAGGGCTGTGCTCTCTAGGCACCCCATTTTTATGGGTAATTCTTCATGCTTTCTAATCTGGAAACAATTCGAAAAAATGTGACTTTTGCCCCCTCTTTTTCTTATTTCTTCAGATATAATCTATCACTAATTTTAGTCATTTTCTTGTTTTAAAACATCTCTTGGATAATTCCCCCTATTTGTCTGCCTTTTTTTGGTTGCAACTGAAAAGTCTCAAATTGGGTTAGACAGTAAAATTAATTTTTGACTTCTTTAACTGAATTAGAGCGATAAATTAGTTTCTGATAGTACTTAATCCAGTTGCTTAATAGATAACTTGATGTCATTAATAACATAGTTATTAATGTCTCTCTTCTCTGGTGTCCTTCTCTCTTTCTCATCTCTGCTCTAATGTCTGTGATGGTACATAGTGTCTTTGTTATCTGCCCCCTCCTCTCTGAAAGGAGGAGGTTGTCTTTCCTAGAAACCAGCAAATGTCTTTTAGCATTTCATTTACCAGGAGTGATTGAGGTGGGGCAGAGGGAGTGTGATGTGTATATGTGGGGGTGGGTGTCAGCCCTAAGCTGAAGATACAAAATATGCTGGTTGACTTAAGCAATTAAGTAAGCGCCTTCCTTTGGACTGGGAGGTCCATCTCATTTAAACCACAGGGTTGGGAATGGAGTAGTTCTCCAGATGGAAAGCAGGAATAATGGTGTCTTTTGTCAGACTGTGGCAGTGGAGGCTGCAAGAGGCAAGCCACAGTTTTCTCCATCTTCTTGATTATAGTCACCCAGCAGTTCTCAGCTGCTGAGATCCAGAGAAGCCTAACATATCCTTCCTTCTAGATGATCTCCCAACACCATACCATCCCCAACATAACAAGTACCTTGAGCACCTATGGGTCATTAATATTTATTTGGAAAGGTAACTCAGAATGTCCAAGTTACCTTG
Source organism: Mirounga leonina (assembly GCF_011800145.1). Classification (NCBI taxonomy): domain Eukaryota; kingdom Metazoa; phylum Chordata; class Mammalia; order Carnivora; family Phocidae; genus Mirounga; species Mirounga leonina. The sequence goes on along the minus strand of NW_023270268.1, from coordinate 68,150,188 downwards.
GATGTACAGTTGTACAGAATGTACAGTTACCTGCCAATATAAAACAGTTCTTTGAAAAAAAAAAAGATTTATATATTTATTTGAGAGAGGGAGCGCGCGTGCACCTGCGTATATGTGTGTGAGAATGAGGGAGTTGGGGGAGGGACAGAGGGAGAGAATCTCTAAGCAGACTCCCCGCTGAGCATGGAGCCCAGTGTGGGTCTCCCATCTCACGACCCATGAGATCATGACCTGAGCTGAAACCAGGAGTCAAACGCTTAACTGACTGAGCTACTCAGGTGCCCCAAAACAATTCTTTTTTTTTTTTTTTTTAAGATTTTATTTATTTGACAGAGAGAGAGACAGCGAGAGAGGGAACACAAGCAGGGGGGAGTGGGAGAGGAAGAAGCAGGCTCCCCGCTGAGCAGGGAGCCCGATGTGGGGCTCGATCCCAGGACCCTGGGACCATGACCTGAGCTGAAGGCAGACGCTTAACGACTGAGCCACCCAGGCACCCCAACAATTCTTATTTTTAACATCAAAGTTCTTTTAGCAGCTTTTAATATTGTTGCTCTTTTTTCATCTTTTGAATAAACAACTGTGGCAGATATTTGTAGTTGTATTTACAGATGTATTTTCTGTTTTGTCACAAATTTGATAATGAATATTTTTAAATCTTTATTAGTGTTATGGCCAGAATGTTTTTATGTTTATTATTCGTGAAATTGAACATTTTCCTAATGTTTCAGCTAGAGGGGCCGTCATCAGTTGGTTTGCTCTGTTGAGTGGACCCAATCTGTTGGTATTCAGTAAGAATCAGAATAGCCATGGGAGGAAAGGGTAAGAGGAACAGACAAAAATGGGTGAAGGAGAGTGGGAGGCACAAGCTTCCAGTTACGGAATTAGTAAGTCGCAAGGTTAGAAGGTACAACATAAGGAGTAGAGCCAGCAGTATTGTAATACATCGTATGGTGACGGATAGTAGCCATACTTGTGGTGAGCGTAGTATGATGTACACCATGTTATACACCTGAAACCAACGTAACATTACGTGTCAGCAACACTTCAATTTATTAAAAAAAAAGTCAGAATAACCATTTATTCCCTTTGGTCCAGTTATTTACTTGTAGAGACTATTCCTGATTCTGAGAACTAATTATTGCACACCTACCAAAAAGAAATGAAAGAAAAACAACTTTAAGCTTAAATATCCTGATGGCAGTCTTAGAGGAAGGAAGGTTTAGGATCATCCAAATAGTTGAGCAACTCAAAAATTAAGCTAGTATGTCTGTTATGAGATAATATGCCACCACTGTACATTGTGGAAGATAAAGTAATTTCAATTAAACATTTGATTTTGGATCATGCAAAGGGTTTCCAGATCTCCTTATAATGTGTTGTAGGCAGGACTGGTTTTATTTCTATTCATAACTTTCCCTGTCTTTTCATTCTTTTAAATTTAAAATGATGTATACAGGTTTATAGTTGGGTGCTGGCTTGCTCCAGGAATGGACTCAGAAAAGAATATATCTTTTTCCTAGGAGAAGCTAGGAGATGATTAAATTTGTGGGGCAGTTATTGTTCAGTGTGTGTTGCTGAACTCAGTTTTGTGATGCTGAAAGTGCTGTACGTACTCAGTTGAATGAATCCTAGCTAACTTGTCTCAGCAGTCCTGTTTTTTGTAGTAGTTGTTAAATTATTGTCTATAATGTTCTGAAGTAAAATATTTTATACTGAACATTTAAAATATTAAGTGTACTTTTAATATAAACACTTGGCTAAATATTAGTTAAGACTAGTTTTTATATTTACTTTTGACGAATATAGCTATGGATCTGAATTAAGTAACTGATTGCCTGTAACTGATAGGTATTTTGAATAAAAGCTCTTACGAGTTTATAGGCTATTCTGAGAGCTAGGATGGAAAAGTACAAAGGCATTTAATTTTTTTCTTTTTCTAGAACTCAGTCATTTACTATTTAAGGATAAATAAGTGTGATGAGGCAGAACATACAAAAATTGCTTTGGGGGGGCATGTGGGTGGCTCAGTCAGTTAAGCATCCGACTGTTGGTTTTCGGCTCAGGTCATGATCTCAGGGTCATGAGATCAAGCCTCCTCTTCAGGCTCTGTGCTGGGCATGGAGCCTGCTTAAGTAATTCTTTCTCTCCCTTTGCCCTTCCCCCTCCCCCTAAAAATTGCTTTGTGATTTTAGAAACATTATTTATTTTGAATGTCTTGTTTATTTAATAGTCCATCTGCTCCTTGAGGGGCAGGACTTATTTTACCCATGATAACCTCAGCAGGTCTGACACCAGGATGGTACAGGATAGAGACTGGATGAATGTCTCGCTGCTGTTTTGTGATCTTGTTTGAAAATAGTTGTACTGAAAGGTACCACAGTGGCGGAGATGCAGGGGTAAGACTTCTTGTATACCCTCTGAAAATGAATGATGTCTAGTATCTGAATGTCTGGTCTTCACCTGGGCCAGATGAAGAGTCCATCACATTACAGAGGACCCACCTTAGCTGTGTAAGCTAACAGACCAAAATGGAGCAGTTCCACAAAGCCAGTGAGTCCACTAAGGAGGCAGTCTAATTTCACTCTTTGGCACACAGGCTTTTAAGGTGTTTTGAAAGTGAAGACTGACTTTTTCAGGCAAGGAGTGTCTTAGTGTTTTCTTTTCATTGTCCAATGTCCTGTTCTTTTCAGGTGTCTTTTTGAAATTAGAATTTTAAAAGGGTCATACTCCAGAATTAAGTGTCTTTGAAGGTGGATAAACTCGAATCTTTGTAGTCTCTATGTAGTTTTATTGCAACTGGGACTGAAACCTCTAGTACAGATTGCGTTAAATTTACAAATCTTTTTTCTTTAGTGCTACCTTTGTATGTTTCTCTTCACTAACTGAACTCTGCAAGGCATGGGCCAACCTTATTTCATCTGTCTATTCCTACTCTCAGCATAGAGATTTGTCTGCCCTAGCAACACACGTGGGCAACAATAAGGTTCTTTATAGGAATGTAGGAGCTAACTGAAGTAGGGCTACAGGTGGAATAATACTTTTAAATTTGAACAGTTTACCCCTCTCCCTTAAAAAATGTTACTCTTGATTCCAGAAATTGATATAACGCTCTGATCAGTGGAATAAAAAAAATTGCAATTTGAACAGATAAGAACTTTTCTGCTCTACTTGTTGGGCATTTTTTGTGATTTTTTTTTTTTTTTTTTTTTTTATTTGAGAGAGAGCGCACATGAGAGGGGGAGGGCCAGAGGGAGAAGCAGACTCCCCACTGAGCAGGGAGCCCGATGCGGGACTCGATCCCGGAACTCCAGGATCATGACCTGAGCCGAAGGCAGTCGCTTAACCAACTGAGCCACCCAGGCGCCCTTTGTGATGATTTTTTTAAAAATGTACCAGCAATATGTATTTATTATAAGAACATTTATAGACAATAACTTCCGTCATTTTGGTTTGTATTTTTCTTTGCCCTGGAATGTATTAGGTAATGCTGAAGCATCACTGATCACCGCTTTAAGTTGAGACGTTGATGGCCCAAGCATTGTTGAAAACCTGTGCATCTTAGGTACTTCAGCGCCAGTGTTTGAATGTTGAACTGAATGGTATATTAGAGGGAAAAAAAAGACTTAACTCTGTTTTCTTTGTCAGTCTGTTTCACTTGTTCACCTAGCACATCTCATTTTGGGAAATCCTGTTAATAAAGTAGTGACGAATTGTTCCCCTTATGAACAGATATCCATGATTGGTCAAATTATGATTTAATTTCTTATAATTCTATAATGGTGTGGGATTAGGTTTGTTTTGTTTCTTTTTGAGAGAGAGCGCGCACATGTGAGAATGGGGCAGGTGCCGAGAGAGAGAGAGAGAGAGAGAGAGAGAGAGAGAGAGAGAATCCCAGGCAGGCTCCACGCCCAGTGGAACCTGACCTGTGAGGCTCATTCTCATGACCCTGAGATCATGACCTGAGCCAAAATCAAGACTCAGCGCTTAACCGACTGAGCCACCTAAGCGCCCCACTTGTTTTGTTTTTTTAAAATCATTCAGTTCAACAGGCTTTCAAAATTGACTATGATTAATATCTACTGTGTGTGCCAGACACATTGCTACACATTACTGTGGGTCAGGATAAAATTGAGCAAGATATCCTCCAAAACATGAATCACCTAATGTACCATAGTAGTAGGTCCTAGACAAGATGTCCTGAGCCAAAATCATCAAAAGAGTATTTACCTTTATCATTCCAAACATTCAGGTTATTAATTGTACTCCCTGAGTTAATTTTATGGGAGAGTACCTTTTTCTTTCTATGAAGATAATTGTTACTCTTCTTTGTGGTTACGCATTTCCTTAAGTGGAAGTACTGCTGATCCAGATTCCTCAGAGAACCTTTGGTTCTCCTCATTCCTGTGTCCAGCTGGTCGCACTTTGGAACCCCTGTACTTCTCTCCCCGACTTCAGTGCCACACCCCAGGTTTTCTTCGTCCATTAGGTCCCTGCAACATCCTGCTACCTCAGCTCTTACTCCAGTCCATTTTTGTCCAGTCTCTTCTACATATCAGAGCCAGGATGGTCTTTATACAGTGTCGGTCTGGTCATTCTGCTACCCGCTTAAAACCTGTCAGTATATTTTCTCTAAGTGATGCTGTCAAGGCCCCGCAGAACAGGGTTTTTGTGTTGTGAGCCTTACTTCCATGTTTTGTTTCTCTTTCTTCATCCAGCCTTTCCACTATTACTGCTCACTGGATGCCTTCCCTCCCTGCCTTCCTCCTACAGTCGTTTGTGTTCTCCCTCTCCTCCTCCATCCTTCCAGGTCTAAACACCAGTGATACTTTCTTCAAGATGTATTCCCAGACTACTAAATTTGGTTAGGGTTTCCTCTGTGTGAGTCATTGGAAAATTGTTATTACTTCCTTGTTTGTCTTTGTTCTTCTCTATGACAGAAGCTTGATGTGCTTAGTCACCACTTTTTCCACAACTTAGGGCAGGAGCAGTTCCCCTCACACAGTAGCCTACTCAGGTGTTTGTTAACAGTTTGTGACTTTTAAATATCCCGTGAACTGTGCATCATAAAGAGACCAATGATGTAGCAGGACAGTGAACACAGGCACATAATGTTAGATAGCCCTTTACTGAATGATGTCAGTCTATACTTTTAAAAAAGGGACCAAGAAAGTACACAGTCTGTGGATCAGATCTGGCCCACTAGCCTTGTATAAGGACCACAAGCTAAGAAAGGTGGTGGTGGTGTTTTTAAGTGCTTGAAAAGAAGTCCAAAGAGAAATATTTTATGATCCAACTTAATCATATGAAATCCAAATTTCAGGATCCATAAATAAAATTTTATTGGAACATGGCCAGACTCATTTGTCTGCATCTTGTTTGTTGCTGCTTTTGTGCTACAACCATAGAGTTGAGTGGTTTTAACAGAAACTGTGTATGGGTGGCAAAGCCTAACATACTTACTGCCTGACTCTATACAAAAAATGTTTGCTGACTTCTTTTTTAAATAATTTCTGTGACATGAGAACAGATAAGTATAATGAGAGCATATTTAAGTTAGGTCTCCGTTTCCTTTTCTCCCTCCCTCTAAATTCAGGATTTAAGTATGTCCATTAGGAGAATATCATTTGGGTTTTGAAAACTGTATTCCCACCTCTCTGCTTTACATGTAGCTAGATCTTTTTGAAACTTGAACATTGCAGATTAGATGTTGAGAAAACAGAGACTTCAAATCCTCTCAAATTATGTAGATAAAACCAGTGTAGATGGCTCATCCCTTACCCAGTGGTCTAAAATCATTCTTTTCCTAAATAAATAATATTCTGATTCCTAAAGTGTACTTTTTTTTTTTTTTTTACAATTAAGGAGAAAGAGGAAACAACTTTTTATGCTATTTGATATAGTCATATAAAATACGATGCTAAAGGCCTTTTATAAATTTTGAACCTTTTTTGCAAATATGTTATCTTGCAGAAAAATAGACCAGCCATGTTTTGGTTATATAATCTATCATTAGGCTATATAGAACCTTCATTTTACATCATTTATAATAAAATCAAATGGTTTTTACAACATTGTTTACATTTTGTTTAAAAATATTTTATTGAGAAAATACTTAATTAACTTTGTTTTATTTTTAGGGTTATATCCTGTGTTGTGACCTCATGGTTTAAGTGGGAATAAAGATGAGTATAAGCAGTGATGAGGTCAACTTCTTGGTATATAGATACTTGCAAGAGTCAGGTGAGTACTTTCATAAAGTAAATAGGCCTCAAATTATTTTAATATTCTCAAAATAACCTTTTATGCATTTGAAATTTGTATCAGTCCAAACTGTTGAACTTTGTATGTTTCCTTAATGTCTGGACTGCCATTTTAAAGCTATGTGTTACTGCATGGTTTAACTCTCTGACTCTTTCAAATATGTTGGAATCATCTCAGGCAAATATTTGTTAACAAGTGGTTTGGCTTTCAGTGTTCAAAGACCATTTTTTATAAGTTGTTATGAAATGAGATTGCACACGGTCAGTAGGAACATATAAACTTTCAGATAGCACCAATTTGATAATGTATATTCAGAATCCTCAGCTAAATGTTATTGAAACTAAATTAGCTATGTTTTTTCAGAATGTTTTCATAATCATTACCCCTATCAATTTAGTTTATCCTTGACCTGAATTCTTACTAATATGTTTATTGGCGGTGATTAATAAATTAAATCATTGGAGGTCATTTGTAATAAATATTAAGTAAATCAGTGTTCATTTTTAAACAGATTAAGAGGTGTCCTAAAACAGAAGGAAAACTACAAGGGAAAATGTGGGATGGGTTAAGCAGGAAAATGTAAAAGTAGAAACTTGAGTTGGATGGGGCACAGGACCTGCGAAAGATTGACAGCACTGGCGAGTGCAGCTTATTAGCATGATATGGAGCCATTTGGAAGTTGAAAATAAGCTGGAGAGGTTGAATTTTAGAAATCATAACTTAAAGTTGGGACGTTGTAGTAGTAAGGTGAGGCATAGTGTATGTGTAAAAGGCTAACTGTGGTGGGCGCACGTGAGGGAGGACAGAAGGCCGGGAGCAGGAATTGAGCCCTCAGTTTTGATTTTGAAACGATATTCTTCTGATAGGGCTTAGTCATTGTCCTCTCCTATGCAGGGAGTGCAAACATGGCCTTAGATCTTAGATGCCCCTGCTCGCTGAGCTGTTGCCATCTTCACTCCAGTTCTGGGGGTTTCCTATTCCCAGGCACCATCACTGCTTCTCTCTGGCCTGAAACAGCTGAGAAAATGATGTCTAATGAGGGCAGAAAGGGAGAAAGAAAAGAAACGAAAAGTAACCAACTAAGGCAGAATAATTTGTTCTGAAGCTTCGAAATGAATAGATCTTGTTTTGTTTTTTCAACTAGTCAACTGGTATTGAAGGCAGTTCCTGAGACAATATCCATTGAATATTTTGAGCAAGATTAAAATGATTAAAGAAGTGGAGAAAGTAGTGACCTGACCTTGTGATTATTACATATATAAGACAGATGCACATGCCTTGATATTGTTACTTGGTAACTTTGGCCAAAATTGAAAGAATTGTTGGGTCAAAACAAACTCCTGCTTTCTATGCCTTTGAAACTGACCACCATTTAAGCCAGAGCTTTGAGACCTGGGACACTAAAGTAGAAAACGTTGTGAAGGGCCAATAGATGAGAAATGTATGTAATGGCTTGTAGGTGTATTGTAAAGGCAACTGCTTAGGTTGAATCATAAGAAACTGCTGTTTCTGGAGATAAGAAACAGTTGGAATAGCTCAGCAGCATCCTGTAGTTCAGCCTATACTGCGATGAAGTGGGGCAAGGTGAAGTTAGGGATGTTAATGAACACTCAGATTTTTTTAGCAAACAGAAGTCCACAAATTGGTGTTTTATGTTGCTACAAAAAAAAAAAAATACAGCAAGTAAAAGGGGCAGTAAAATAATACTCTGGATTAATTTCTGAAAGAGTATCCAGTGGTTAAATATTACCAGAAGTCTTCTTGAAGTTGCTAATGTTCTCAGAGAAAATCCTTTGAAATTCCACATTTTAAGGTATTCCATGTTGCAGTAAAAATAAAGCAAGAATTATATATTAAGAATAAAACTTTGTGTGGTAGACTGCTGCTTATCATAGTAAGTCCTTTATAATTTTTTACTGTGTTCTTAGTTGTGCTTTGTGTATTTAGAAAGGTTTATACTTCACGGTGTATCCGTAGTGAAGTACAACGTTAAGCCACATCTCTGAAAATGTGAACACCAGTCCCTTTATTAAATTTGTAATTTCCTATTTACATTATGGTTTATAGGGGAAAATCAGGTTCAACTAATGACATTTTGACTTATGGCAGTTTTTCTAGGAATGCAACTTGCCATAAATTTAAGAACTGCCTATACCAGAGTTCTAAAGTTTGATCCTCTGACCACCTGCATCAGAATCACTTAGAGAACGGCGAGTGGGGCCCAGGAATCTGCATTTTACAAATGCCCCAGGTGATTCTTAGGCATAATAAAGTTTGAAAGGCACTGGTCCCTGTTAGTTGTAGGACAATTAGAACTTGACAAGAAAGTTGACAACAGGTACAAGTAGCATGTTCACAAAATTCTTGAAAGAAAAATTATATTTAGTAGCTCTTCGAGATAAAGTAGAAAGCATGAAGTGTACATATTGAGATTTGGAGTGTGAGAATACCTCCTACTAAACATTAGGGAGGCGCCACTAAAAGAGGTGTATTTGTATTTATAGGCAGGATTTTGTAGGAATGATGAGGCATGTTTATATCATAAAGGATACCATGAGACATGCATTTGAAGTTACTTCCAGAAGTAGGAGATGGGAAAAAGTTTAGGAAATTGATAGTTCTGTGAGCTCAGACCAAGTTTCAGATAGAGCTCAGAATCTAGCCCATCTCAGCACTTGGTGACTTATTCCGAAAGTTGTTTCTTGGTTCTGATCTCTAACTATACATAAAAATGGCCATTTTTGCAAGTGATTTGATTTTGGAATCCAGTAATTCCTTTTCTGGGTGTATTTTGGTGTATTTTGGAGTACTGAATTGGTTTAGGAGCTAGGTAGGAAGAAAAGTAATCATGACAAAGAAAGTATTTGTGAAAAGACCTTCACAGGACTGGTTTTTAAAGACCACCACTAAGGAAAGTAAAATTTTTTCGTGCTTGTCTCATTATCTAAAACCTCTCACGGAGAAAGTCCAAAATACACCTTATGAAAGTTTGTTCTGTTTTGATAAATGTATAATTTAGAAATAATGTTTTCCAGTAAGAACTTCTAATATTTGTTCTCTGTAAACACTGTTTAATGTTGACTGGACTATGGTATCCATCTCCAGTGAGAATAAAACCCCTTAAATTGTTTTACATACTTTATACTATGAGATGACCATCCTATTATGATGACTATTATCAGCATTAGAAGATATTATATATTAAAAGCCCATCTCCTCTCCCCAGATTATATAACTTCTGATTTTTTTTTCTTCATCCATAAAACTTGTTGCTTGTTGAAAAGGGATTACATTGTGATATTCAGCCTCAAATGTTTTATAGGCTTCTGTTTGAAATAAGTCATCCTCCCCTACTCATTTAAGCTAATTAAGAGGAAAGTATATATTATTGTAAGATGTCTTTTTATTTTCTCAATTCTATCTCTTAACAAGTTACTTTGGTCATCACCATTTTGTACTTCAATGAACTAGACTTAGGCTTTCATAGTCAACAAAAATTTTCTAGGAAATAAAATTTTTTTCTCTTTTGAGAAAACTTGAAAATTGAGTGTATTTGACAGTGTAGTACCGTAAGTAATGGTTGACTTGATTATTCAGTATGTTCCATTTAATTAGCGTTCGCCCGAGGGCATTAATAATTTGATTGCCCTAATAACTCACATCAACCAACCATGTGCAGAATAAGCACTAAGGGGTACAGCTAAGTCATATGGAACAGAACTTGATACAGTGTTAATTTGAAAAGATTTAAGGTGGTTTGAACTTTTTTTTTTTTCTTCCCATTGCATTGAGTCTTCTCTAGTTATTCCTAGGTTTAGTGTATTTTTTCTAGAGAAATTGTACCAGCAATTATTTGTGAACTTGTGCCACCTTTTTTCTTGTTGCTTTGTGTAAGATGTAATTTTATTTTGCTTTAAATGTATATTCTGTTTGGGGGAGAATTCTTGATTCTAGATAAAACTGTCATCTATGATATGTTTAAAAGCTCAGTAGCATTTCGGTGAATGGTGTACTTAGTATTGGATGCTGTGAAACAGTTGCATTTTATGATGGAAGACTAACTGGAAAATGCAGGAACAGTGTGTCCTTATTAATGAGCTATTTTCTAGATTGTGATTCTGAATGCTATCATTTTTTAAAATCCTCATGTTTTTAGAACTGATGTTCATCTTGCCATAGAGTCTTGGTTTATGAAAAGGTGATGATGTATATAAGCTTAAAGCATTTGGTTATGAAAGATCAGCTTGTCTCTCCCAACCCTCACCTCTCTCCACTGTTCACTAACTTTTTCAAGGGGATATTCAGTCTCTCTGGATATAGGCCTTGCACTACTCCACTTTTTCTGAGAGGGTGCTTCCTTCAGATGTTCTATTATTTGTTTATAAGAGCATACACACTTAATTTAGAAATCTACACATATCGTAGTAGGCACAAACTAACCCGAATGTTTATGTATAACATTAAGGTTCTGATCCTGTAACACCAAAGAACCTATTTGTTGTTTTTGTTTTTGTGTTTTCATTTAAAGATTCGGTATTAACCCCTACAATGGGTAAGAAAATGTCAGCAATCAAATGACAGTGTAGTTTCTCTTGACTCAGATAAAGGTAACTGGGCTAGATAAACATTCCTTCCTCCTTATCCTCCTGCTGGTGCCCACTTATAAACAGACTTGAACAACGAACTGAATGGAGTCAGGTTAAACTGGCTCTCAGTGCCTCTAGCCATGAAGGCCTGGAATGAGGCGAGTTCAGGATTGGGTATGTCCACCTCTAGTCTTTCTTTTCATTTTTATGAGTAATTGGTTGGCTACAGAAATGCAGGTTAAATATACATACACTTTGCTTTGTAATCAAATAAAATATGCAGTAACATGGATTTCTCACATAGTTCTTGTACACATGACTAATTAACGATAAACAGCAAGTACTTGTCAAAAATAATGGTAAATTTTATACTTCCAAATCAGTTTTTCTCTTTTATAAGCTGAATGACTATTTTTTTGCTGATAGAGGAAAATTCCTATTTACACATTACTGCTGACATGCTTGTTAAAAGACAAATGTCGTTTAATAATTACCAAATAGAGAACTTGTTCAGTCTTACTAGTAATCTTCTTGCTTATTTTTTCCAGGAATAGCCAGCAATAATAAGGGCATAGGGAAACATAAATTGCTGATGGCACTATAGATTTGCATAATTTGGGGGCAAAGCAATTGTGTAATTATGAAAACATCCTTTAAAATGCCTATGTCCCCCTCAACTTTTGAGGGAATCCATCCTAAGGAGAAAAAAACATACATATCTGGCAGAAGCCTATACATGTAGGTATTTGAGGTGACATTCCTAAGTAGTAAACATTGAGAAAGTCTAAACTTTCCATCGATGGGATGAATAATTTACTAGTTGAGTACATTCATTCGCCAGATAGTATGATAGTAAACTTATTTCAGAAAATATAGTTCATGTAGAATGTTCATGGTTATATATATATTTTAAGGGCAAAATCAGCCCTTAAAAATATTAAGGCACAGAATTGTGTAGCCCAGTGTGTTATATTGTGATGGAGGAAAACAATGTGTAAAGAGAAAAAGGAAATACAAAAAAATTAACAGTTGCACTTGGGTTTAGTTTTGTAATTTTTTTCCTTCTCCATGTTGTCCATTATTTTTTTTTTTTTTTGTAAGTACTGGGTCTAAATCTTCAGCATGCAAGATCCCCTCTAGCATTTTTTCCCCATCCTTCTTTTCACCTTTTCTAAAATCTTTAAGCCTGTAAGTATGGAACTTTTTAGAATAAACAAAAATCTGCGTCTATAGGACACAGTTGGAAATGGATTTGGGGACAAGGGAGTTTGTGGTGATGGGAGCAGGGATATAATTTTCTGGCGTTTTGTTTTGTTTTGTTTTTTGTTTTGTTTTTGTTTTTACCTGAAGCTTAAATAGGATCTTGGATTATTAGATTTTCCTCCTGGACTGTGTCGTGGTAATAGTTCAGCTTTGTGTGTTGTTGCTGTTGTTCAGTCACCCTGTACCATAGCAGTGATGTTCAGGCCCATTTTCATGTTCCTGTAGTCTGTTTGCAAAGGAGAGTTGGCTTGCTCTGGAGGTCTAATACCTCTTTGAGAACACAACCCCTGTCATCCCAAGGGAACGCCTTCCCTGAAACAAGCAGTATGTAGAAAACAGTTGTTTTGTGATCTTGTTTCTTATGTGGGAACCATGCGTGGTGTCGTGGGCTCCTGAGTTACCACGCCTCCCTGGCCACTGCTTGTCTTTATTCCTGAGTTACTGTATACTGAACTTTCGTGGTTTTTAGCCTTAATTCCTTTCTGGAATCTCTTTTCTACCTCCCAAATCTTAATCACCCTAGCGAATTTGTAGAGTACTTGATTACATAGGTATTATTTATATCAGATTTGCTCTTACTCCTGGAAAGAAGGGATGCTATTTTAAGCAATCAAGCCAGTCTTTAACATCTCACAGATTTAGATGAATCTCTTTTGCCTTCTACTATGTAAATCAAAAGCTGCCCCTGAAAAACTATTTCCTGCACATGTATTTACAGATAAATGGAAATGTTTTTTGGCATAACCTGGTTCAAGTTTTAGTATGTTTTTTAGGGAAGAGTTAAGTCAGATGCTTTTATTTTTGGATTCATAGATTTTCTGATGTGCCAAAATACGTTATAGTAGAATTGCATTCTGATTTAACAAATGTTTATTGAGCATTAGTTAAATTAGGTAACATTCTAGGTTTCCAGAATGAAAAGATTTACTAGACATCACCTCTTTCTTCAAGTAGCCCAGTCTAGCATCATACACATACACACAAGGTAACCATTCAGTGTGGTAAATACCATACATATAACAAACTATAGATTAACATAGCAGAGAAAGATCCCCCTCTAGGGTAGTGAAAGAAGGGACTTGCCCTCCATTCAAATAGGAGGAAAGAACTTAGGAACACATAAGATACAAAAGCACGAGATAGCATAGCATATTCACGGTGCTACATATAATTGGCAATCACTTGAATTTAATGTGTAATGGGAAGAAGTGTAGGGGGCATGGAATTGGGGAGATGAGTCTGGAGAGATAAGTAGGGTCAGATTACAAAGGTAACTGTGTATCATACTTAGAAGTTTGGCCTTTATTAGGAAGGCCAAAGGGATCATTGAAAGTGCCCAACCCAAGTAAGGAGTGATGTGATTGGTTTTGTTTCACGGATAATGCCCTAGCTGTAGTGTGGCAAATGGACTGAGCTGGGGAAAGAGGAACTTAGGGTAGTAATTGTAGGCAATGGATGATGGGGACTAAAGCAGGTTCTAGCAGAAAAGGAAAGCTGATGACAGAGACCAGAGAGGTAGGATTGATAGGATTTGGTGAATGGTGGAGCACTAGGGACCAAGGTAAAGTTAGGATGACTTTCAGGTGTAATGAAGTAAGGTCAAATTTCTAAGGAAAATGAAGTTTTAGGGAGGGGAATAAGAAAAGTAGTTGTGTTTTTGTTTTTGTTTTTTTAAAGATTTTATTTATTTATTTTGACAGAGACACAGCGAGAGAAGGGAACACAACCAGAGGGAGAGGGAGAGGGAGAAGCAGGCTTCCCGTGGAGCAGGGAGCCCAATGCGGGACTCGATCCCAGGACCCTGGGATCATGACCTGAGCTGAAGGCAGAAGCTTAACGACTGAGCCACCCAGGCACCCCAAGAAAAGTAGTTTTGAATATAATGATTTTAAACTGCCATGTAATGCTATGACTAGAAATTTAAAAATTACAGTTGAATTCAACATTTATTGAAGCAGAGTGTTTTTAATTGTGGACCTTTTTTAGGGTGGACATTAGTGTGAAGTGTCCAGACAGTGCTAATAACCCTTTCAGAGTTGTTTTTTACTATTTGAGATGGATGTAAGCACCTGGGATAGCTTCTCTCCTGGTCTGGTAGAATAAATTTGGGATATACAACATGCCAGCCCCAAATCGACATTGTTCCGCCTGCAACTTTTAGGATATTCTTGGACATAAGCATGAACTCTAATTTAACGGGGTCTAAATGTGATGGTTTTGGTTATTTAAATTGTACTCATGCATTAGAGGGTACAGAAGTCCTGGACTTTGCTAAAATTTGTGAGTCTTACGAAAATCAAAACACTTGAAAAACGTTGCTAATAAGATGTCTTAATGTTTCACGCACTACTGACACCTCTTTTGAACACCCTGAGTTGAAACAGAACAGTGATGTCATCCTTCATTTTCTATCAGTAAACAGGAGCTCACTCTGTCTTAGCTTTATCCTTGACCATATTTTAACTTAATTGTTCAGTAGGAGCAACGGAATGTAGTGGTCACCTCCATGGTTTCTGAATGAATTTAAATCCTTATCCTCTTAAAGATAATGTGGTATATATACACAATGGAATATTACTCAGCCATAAAAAAATGAAGTCCTGCCATTTACAACACCATGGATGGAGCAAAATAAGTCAGCAAAAGACAAATACTGTATGATTTCACTCATATGTGGAATTTAAGAAACAAAACAGATGAACATAGGAAGGGAAGGAGACAAACCATGAAACAGACTCTTACGTATAGAGAACAAATGGAGGGTTACTGGAGGGGAGGTGGGTGGGGGGATGGGTTAAATAGGTGATGGGGACTAAGGAGCGCACTTGTGATGAGCACCGGCTGTTGTATGATGTTGAATCACTAAATTGTGCACCTAAAACTAATATTACACTGTGTGTTAACTAACTGGAATTTAGGGCGCCTGGGTGGCTCAGATGGTTGAGCATCTGCCTTCGGCTCAGGTCATGATCCCAGGGTCCTGGGATCGAGTCCCGCATCAGGCTCCCTGCTCCAAGGGAAGCCTGCTTCTCTCTCTGCTTCTCTCTCTCTCTCTCTCTCTCTGTCTCTCATGAATAAATAAATAGAATCTTAAAAAAAAGTTAAAAAAAAAAACTAACTGGAATTTAAATAAAAACTTAAAAAAATAAATCCTTATCCTGTTAGTGGCTATTTTCCCATCTGTAAGCTCAGATTATAAAATAATAAAACTATATATGTGTGCATGGTGGAGACCCTCCATAAATGATATTGTCCATCTTGAAGTCTTTGTAAATCTCTAAGCCACTTGGCTGTTTAGCTTTTTTTTCCCCATTTATGACTTACTGCAAAATTTATTTAGGGAAGGGCATATAATTGAAAACAGGACTCTGCAGCCTCACTGCTTATGGATTTCACTGCCTTACCTTTTACCGTCTCTCCCCATCCTTCCCAGCCTTTATTAGCCTTCTACCCTGGCAATCTGGAATTTACTCATTTTCAAGTAGTTATGGGTTTCCTGATAGGGGCAATGCAGAATGATGCTCTTTTTCGTTGATATGTTTCTTAGTTTCATTACTATGTTTCTTAGAAATCTCTGTGAGCTCAGATTAAGCTGAAAACCATAAATGTGTTTAATAATGATTGTGCTTGTAGGCAAAATCATGAGTTAAAATCAAAGACTTAGAAGGAATGTCTTTACACTTCTCACTGTGGGTTGCAGGAGTGGAATGGCCAGGTGTTTCCAAGAGGGGAGGAAGGAGCCATGAGGAAAACCAGCTTAGGTGTACTTTGTCTACTGACTAAAATCTTTCCTAGCTTTGTGTGAGTCCATAGTACTTTATTCTAGACTGTTCATAAGTGCCACAGAACCCTAAATTAAGTGGAAGCACAAAATGCAACAAGACACAGAGTCAGCACTAAAAAACTAGGATAGACTGGGATAGTTATTACATGGGTTAAATCCATTTAAGACACAAGTAAGCCCATATTCATTTAGTTTACTTAGCATGAAAGTTTCTTAACATTCGTATTATATATATAATGTGATTGAATTGTTTAAAATACATTAATGACAGTTACTATTTAATGATAAGCTCTGGTGGATGTTTTAGTAAAGAGAATAAGTGCACATGCATTTATCATTTTACTAGAATTTAATCTTTGAGTTTAGACTTAACTTTTATAAAAAGCGAGACCGACATAGATTTTTATTACATATTTTGGGTTTAAGTATTTCGAATTAAAACTAAAGAATTGCTGATAGAAACTGGTGATTTACTTGCTAGCTTTCATTTAGATGGGTTATCACTAGGTGGCAAAGAATTATTAAATTTTTTTTTTTTTGCATTTAACTCATACATACAGTGAGATTTAAGCATAAAAATTTTCATGTTTTATAACTCTAGTTTGCTTTTTATTTCCTAAGTTAAAAAAAACCCTGCAAAATATTGGATTTATACTGTGTTTGACAGAAATATCAAATGTCACCTTAATTTATCTTGGCCTAAATTATCTTTAGTGAAGCAATCGACTCACATGATTTCCAAAGACTACCCCCCCATCCCACTGCCCCGGCCCAGCTTTAAAGTTCAGTGCTATTCTTTGAGGATAGTTATGTGCCATGGCTAAATTTTATATGTACTAGAGATTTTATATCATACTTTATGTAATTAAAGTGAAAACGAAAATATGTAAAAGTTAATATGTTTGGATTTTGGTATTTCTTTTGTTTAAAAACATATTTAACCTTAGCTAACAGTCTGGGATTCCAGATGGATGGATTGCAATTTTGAAAGATTACAGAGGTCTTTCATTTGTGTCCTATAGCATGTTGCCACTAGGAGAATAAATTCTTACACCTTTTCTTCTACTTTTAGGATTTTCTCATTCAGCGTTTACCTTTGGTATAGAAAGCCATATCAGTCAGTCTAACATCAATGGTGCCCTTGTCCCACCTGCTGCATTGATTTCGATCATCCAGAAAGGTCTACAGTATGTAGAGGCAGAAGTTAGTATTAATGAGGTAAGGAAAATTTATTTCAAATACTCTTTAATTTGTCCTTAAATCTGCTATCTTGTTTGTTCATTCATTATCTGATTTCAGCTTCACCAGGTTAACAAAATTGAAGGGTGGTGTTCCTTATGTCACAGGTTGAACAGGCAAGGCCTGTTGACTCCGAACTATAAGAACCATTAGTTCTAGTTTATTTCCCTTTCTTTGGTTTTATAAGTAAATAAGAAGAAATAATTTTCTTTAAAACAACAACATTGTGCTGTGAAATGCTGAGACCACAATTGACGGTCTGAAAATTTAAAAAACTTCGGGTTATTCGGTTATACCTGATTTTGGAAGGCAGTTTATAATTGAAGCCAACTCTTGATACTTTTGCCTATCTAATAAGGTCCATATATAGGTAGTTTAATTCAGGTGTCGGCCAACTATGACCCATGAGTCAAATCCTGCCTGCTTGCCTGGAACACAGCCACACTCATTCACTTATATATTGTTTTGGCTACTTTGGTGCTACAGTGGCAGAATTGAATAATTGTGACAGAGACCTTATGTTCTTCAAAGCCTAAGATAATTTACTGTTTGTCCTTTCAAAGAAAAAGTTTGCAAACCCTGGTCTAGCTAAAAAATTTCATATATGGTCAGGAATTATAACATGTGGGGCTCTTTATGTTATTTTCATTTCACAGATTAACATGGCTCCCCTTTCCTTTTGCAAGTATTTTTAAAACAAGCATCCGTGGTTTTATTTATTATTTATATATTATTTATTACTATAAATATAGTATACTAATTCTGGCTTCATTATTTAGTTTCCTCCTCTTCAAAACGGAAAAATCCACTAATATTGTGTCCTCGTTGACGTTTAGTACTTTCTGTCCCAGCGTATCTTTTACTGCAGAGGGTGAGAAACAGTTTCCATCAGTGGCCAGAACTAGTCTCATGGTATCTGAAAAATAAATGTCTTATAGATTTAATATAGTACTCTACAATGTATCTGTTGGTATTAATATTTTTAAGTTACTTAAAATAAATTCTCCTACTCCTCAGATACTCCTTACATTTGACAACTCAGAAAGATGTGCCATGTTTTTGTAACTCAGAGCACCCATCACCCCACTGTAGTATCTACCAGCTTACGTGAATTGGGCCTTACACATGCATATTCCTAGCTCATTTGCCCAGTTTCTATTTCTGACTTGTTCTATCTCCTTGTGCCTGCTGGAGAACTTTTTATTAATTGTGAGCTTCCTAATATCAATGAGAGGAGCTTTGGAAAATTACGGCAACTCCATAAAATTAAAGAGCACAGTCTCAAGAGTTATGATGGTACTTCTCAAATGGTAGTGTGCCCTAGAGAGCTTGTTAAGACATGGATTCCTGAGCCCTTCAGATATTTCGATTCTGTAGGTTTGACTCTCCATTTATAACAAGCTACCAGATGTGATGGTAGTGCTGTTGGTCCTCGCTCAGGTCACACTAGGAATAGTGTCAGGAGATCTCCGTTGCCATTGACTGGCTGTGTGACTTCTGCAAGTCTTTAAACCTGATTGTGCTTCCATCTCACCATTAGTAAAATGAGATGATTATATGGCAGAATATCTGACGCCTGTTTCTTGTTTTAATACTTGAATCAAATCACAAGAAATTTTTGAGTCCAACAAAGCTATTTTAAAAGTTTTTAGTTGTAAAGAAGTGTTTATTCTAATGTGGCACCAAGTCTCCTACCATTGTATGAACTCTTTCATAATGGTCATTACTTTTCCTGGACAGAATTTTGGAATCTAACGAATAACTTTTTATCACCTGGACCTGCATTTTATTATTCCTTTCAGTATTTCGGCTTTCTCTGTGCAATATTTCACAGTATGAACTAGATGAGGAGGAGGAAAATTTAAACAGCTCTTTGCGTTGCTTCACCCTAAATGTCTTCTCTTTCATGTTTCTTTTCTCAAAATGTTCCACGTCCAGGATGGTACCTTGTTTGATGGTCGGCCGATAGAGTCTCTGTCCCTGATAGACGCCGTAATGCCTGATGTAGTACAGACAAGACAGCAAGCTTACAGGGATAAGCTCGCACAGCAGCAAGCAGCGGCTGCTGCCACCTCCACAGCCGCCACAAACCAACAGGGGTCTGCAAAAAATGGAGAAAACACAGCCAATGGGGAGGAGAATGGAGCACATACTATAGCAAGTGAGCGGAAAGAATTTCTAAAAATTCCTTTGCAGCAAAAGTAATTTTGCTTCATGTGGATGTCTCATCTTCCAGACTGAAGTAACATCATCTGTTTCATTTATGCCAACTTGTTTCCCTAACTTGTATCACAATTCAGATTCTTACTTCTGAAGCTCCAAGAAGCTAGATTTACTTTCATGGATTTTATTTTCTTCTTTACATATTTAGAAACCATTTTCTACTGTTAGATAAATTTTGTTGTTTGCATTTGATTTCTAAAGAAAATTTGTAATACTAGTCATTAACACAGTAACGCTCTGACATGGAGATACAAAGGCAGCTCTCATGTTACATGAATGATATCAGCAGCCCCTACTGGCAGAAACTCAGTGTTGACATGGATTATATTTAATTCAGACCACTTTATCATTTTAGCCTTGTTTGGCTCTAACCTTTTTGCAAGTCTTTTTCACCGCCTCCCCACCACCCCAAACACATACTCATGTACATCTTTTAAAAATTATAGGGTCATACTTAACTAAGGATGGGAATTTATTTCTCATGTACAGTTATTTTCACCATTACCTGATATAGGTGCGGAAAAAAAAAGTTAGACTTTTATATTTTAAGGCAGGTATTCGCTGATTAAGAATTATCCCCCCCCCCCCCAAGGATGTTGTAATATTACTTACCTAACTGGCATTTTCCACTTGTTTCTCATGACACAGATAATCATACTGATATGATGGAAGTGGATGGGGATGTTGAAATCCCTCCTAATAAAGCAGTTGTGTTACGGGGCCATGAATCTGAAGTTTTCATCTGTGCCTGGAACCCCGTTAGTGATCTCTTGGCATCGGGGTATGTTTCTCAAAGTGAAACTAAAATGTATTTAAAAAATATCGTACTGAACTATTGCACATTTTATAAAAGCATTACTTATGTTTTCATGTTTTTGTTGCTTTGTGGTCCTTTTGCCTCTGTAAATCTTTATTCATAACATAATCTTAGAAATTATTTTTTAAGATTTATTTATTTGAGAGAGAGAACGAGCGAGCACAAGTCAGGGGGCTGCGGGAAGGGGGGAGAATCTCAAGCAGACTCCCTGCTGAGTGTGGAGCCTGACGCAGGGCTTGATCTCACGACCCATGAGATCATGACCTGAGCCAAAATCAAAAGTTGGTCACTTAACCAGCTGCGCCACCCAGGTGCTCCCATAGTCTCAGAAGTTTTAATTAAACTTACTTCTTCAGAAAAGTGCCTAGGGTCCCCAAAGTGGAGACTAAGGAAAATAATTGGAAATGGAAATCCCTGAGAGTCTAGTTTTTATTTGCCTTATTAATAAGAGCATATCAATATGTTACTTTGATTCTGGGATACTTGAGAATATCCTGAGGACTTAAAATATGTTGCATACTTTATAGGTCTGGAGACTCAACAGCAAGAATATGGAACCTTAGTGAAAATAGCACCAGTGGCTCCACACAGTTAGTACTTAGACATTGTATACGAGAAGGAGGGCAAGATGTCCCAAGCAACAAGGATGTGACATCCCTAGATTGGAATGTGAGTATCACTGTATTATCCACGGTGAATCTAGTTCCTAATCTTCATAACCTCTCTGAACCGCAGACTAAAACAGGGGTTGTCCATTTGCTGAGATGCTTTTGAATTTCACTCATAAGAACAACAAACTAGGACTCGCCATCCTCAAATGTGTTAAAAACAGCGACTGGCCTTCCAGTAGTCAGACCTCCGTCCAGCTAGCAGCTCTTCGGTTTATCTTGCAGCGGAACCTTTGTCCAGCTGGTGGTCGCCCACTCTGTGCTTCGTCCTCAGCTGTAAAGTACAACTGTGGTAATGGTGCCTGCTTAAGGGAGGTAATAGGTGAAAATCAACAGCAGGCACATATGAAGTCCTTAACGACTAAGCCCTTTGCTAGGGGGTTAGGAGAAATCTCCATAATAAAAGCATGTTCTTGTTTTTCTCATTTTGTATGGACTGATGAGAACTTCACTGCTGACTGCCTGGTAGGGACTGTTAGTCTAGGTTACTTCCAAGCTCTATTCTAGCTGGAGGAATCTTGCAGCTCTCGGGTGCTGTGTCATTCTACATCTTCCAGAGATCACTTCACTGCTCTGACTGACCAGAAAGTTTGAGCTCCTCATCCGTAAAGCTTCACCCTTTCAGTTTCACGTACGTGATAAGCAGCTTGGTTTGTGTCCATTCCCATGATTAATTTGTGGAAAATTCGCATTTTGAAAGTTCTTATATCTTTTCCTTTATTCCATGTGGCCTTTTTTTCCTTCCTTGTGACTTTGCATCCATTTTTTACCTGCTCTCTCAAGTGTAAGAAGCATCTTAGACAACTTCAGCGTCTTGAGCATTTCATGGGACTCACCATTCTTTCCTCAGCAAATGAACACTCTTTTCCTCCTTTGGCCTCTATTCGACAACTTTTGTGCGGCTTTCCATAGGATCTTCCAAGTCTCATTCCAGCGAAAGAGAGCTGTCTTTAAAAACGGTATCTCTAGCTAAATTTCTCAGTGTCTATGAAATTCTTCCAAAACAAATAGCTAGGGTTTTGTTTTTGTTTTTGTTTTTGTTTTGTTTTGTTTTTAGTGTTCCCTTATAAGATTTCCAGCAATGTATTTACTCTTTCCCTCCTATGAAGATAGCAGTTACCAAAATGAGAAAAAGGTTTAGCATGCCACGGTATTGTTTGGTTGTAGGGTCAGGACTAAGAATTATCTTTTCAATATATGGGACCTTATTATATCTTAAGTCAGAGGCCTTACCACCTTGATATGCTATTTGGCTCAGAGACCTGTGAGTTAACTTAATGAAATTTACAGGTTACACTGAATAGGATAGTTAACAAATGTTTGTTGAGCTTGGTGATTCTCAACTCCAAGTTACAGTTTTCAGAAGTGTGGACTTTTCAAACATATATTATTCATTATGAACTTGAATCCAAAGGGGAAAACATTATCCTTGATTAATGGTTCTTTTAAGACATTTGGGGTCCAGTAGTTTAAAGGAAACTTTCCATTGTGCAGAGTCTGGAAATTAGCTTTTGCTGTTTGTTTCAGCGCGGCTCCTTCTTCCTCAGATAGAACCAGATTTTGTCAGGACTGAGTCTACAACCCTCATTACCATACCAGCATCTGCTTTTCACTTACCTGCCCAGCTGAGTGGCTTGAGAGGTCTGAAAAAGGGCAATCTTGTTTCCAATTCCCTTTCCAAAAAGCATCACAAAAGCACTGAGTAAGGCAGGATTTCATTCTGTGTCTTCAGTAGTGTTTACTAATCCCAGCAATAGTGTGTTTAATGCACTCTGTAACTTGCACTTCCGTAGATCTGTCCTTCTGTTGTACCGTTCATCAAGGCCAGGCACAGCAAGGGAATATAAGATTAGAGAAATTGGTATGGATTTCTCCTCGCGGTAAAGTAGTTCCAGGCAATTGTACTCACTTCATTAACTATAAAGTCAGCCTACACTCTTTTCTGGCTTCTTTTTTTTTTTTCCCCCTCCTAATTGGTAAGGATTTCATATTGAGAAAGAATTAACAAAGGAAAGAAACACTCAATGATATTTAAGTATCTGATCATCTGAAACGGCAATATTGTTTGGCTCATACACAATATAAGCTTCATTTAGACAGTAAAAGATTTAGAGGGAGGACCATATAAAATCTTCTAATCATAACAAAATGTTTTAGCCATTTTTGCTTTTTTTTTTTTTTTTAAAGATTTTATTTATTTATTTGAGAGAGAGGATGAGAGGAGAGAGAGAGCACATGAGAGGGGGGAGGGTCAGAGGGAGAAGCAGACTCCCTGCTGAGCAGGGAGCCCGATGCAGGACTCGATCCCGGGACTCCAGGATCATGACCTGAGCCGAAGGCAGTCGCTTAACCAACTGAGCCACCCAGGCGCCCCAGCCATTTTTGCTTTTGACTCTATTAAATTCATTTTAAGATTGTGATTTTGGTGTCCTTCCTAGTCTACCCCCCTTCTCCCATCTCGAGTCATGTGCATCTGTGAGAATACCGTAGACCTTAGCATGCGTAAGGGTGGTGTTGGTCCTGCTCCAGAGTAGTTCGTGCCATTCTTGAGATTTGGATATAAGGTTCCCACACTGACTAGATGCTGGTTAAATACTAGCTTCACAGCAGTGAAGGGTCTTTTGTAGGTCGTTGGTAGCATTCCCAAATTTTGAAGCAGAGAATGTCAAGATCTACTCTTCCTAGGGTTTAAACGTGGAAATAGTCAAATAACAATTAAATGCCCTTTCTGGATTATATAATTGAAGGAAGTGTGTTTCTCTGACAGAGTGAAGGTACACTTCTAGCAACTGGTTCATACGATGGATTTGCCAGAATATGGACTAAAGATGGTAAATGAAGTATTTTTCTTTTTATATGTTGTTATTGATCTAAGTTATAAAGCTTGAAGTAATTTTCATGTTTTTCTTTTTGAATATTAGGTAACCTTGCTAGCACCTTGGGACAGCATAAGGGCCCTATATTTGCATTAAAGTGGAATAAGAAAGGAAATTTCATCCTAAGTGCTGGAGTGGACAAGGTAAAAGAACGTTAAACTAGGTTTTACAAAGGTTAGTGTGTTACAGAGTATACCTGGAATTCGTGTTTTCTCCTGCCGCTCCTGTAAACAGTAAAACATCTGTTACGGGAAATTCAAGTATGGATTCACGACGACAGTGGGAATGCTCTTAGGTTTTCTGTCAGCTCCTTCGCCAGTTTACTCATCAGAATGCCATTGATCTTTTATCTTTGTGACCACTCATCTTTGCTGGAACAGCGGATGTCATACCTCCCATACTCTGCTTTCTTTCCCTAGTTTCTAGTTTACCTCAGCCATGAAAATGGCTCCGGAGTGATTCCTTGAGAAATCTTAGAGGCAGTCTGTTAGCTGAACTCCTGGTGCTTAATTGAAAATGTAAAAAATGCAGGGTCATTGAAGCTTTTTCCACCTAACTAGGCCGGGAAATATGGAAAGGTTGAAAATAACGGCCTTTTGTTTTCTTAAGTCATCCCCTCTACCATACCCCCCAAAATGAATACAGGTCTAAGATGATTTCAGTCCAGCAAAGGATATGCTCAGTACGCTTGTTAACTGAGTCAGTTGTCAGAAATGAAAGTAGAGAAGAAAAAAAAGGAAGAAAAATAAAGGAGGCCAGGAATAGGAGGGAAACGTCCTATTACTAACCTCTGCCACTGTATAATACTTTACATCCCCAAAGTTATAAAACTAGTGATGGGAGAGTATTTAAAGGAACTATGAATATATCCATTCAGATTTATGTGTCATACTTGGGTATAATATACAAGACATTGTTTTAAATATTGTCAAAATTCAAGCTGCCCATATGTGTAAATGTGAGCTTTTAAAAATCTTAATATTGAAAATTGGTTAATGACTTTATTAACCAAGAATTTGCCTCCTAATAGCTAAAAAAAAATTTGCATTAAATACATTATTGCAGTTGAGTTTCTTAAGCAATGTAATATAATGTCTGGTGGTTTGTAGACAACTAATAATTACTTGAAGTAAGTTGACTGATGAAAAATCAGGGAAAAATGAAACTACTTAATAGTCATTTTCCCCCTCAGAATGGAGTATACCCTCGTTGTACTATTGGGGATAAAGTCAATGTTTAAAGTAAAATTCAGTCTGACATTTCCTATTGCTTTAACATAGTTAGGCATCTAATTTATGCACCTATGATGAGCTTCTTTTAACCTCTTAATACAATTTTTCTTTTCTTTTCAATCTCAGACTACGATTATTTGGGATGCACATACCGGTGAAGCCAAGCAACAGTTTCCCTTTCATTCGGGTAAATCTTCACAATTTACATGAGAACTGGTGCTTCTGTTTTTCTAATTAAACTTTTAAAAGCATGTAATTCATTTAAAATCTTGAAATATCAAATATCGGTCTTGTTACTAATCCTTTGAGGAGTTGATGTTCCATGACTTTCAGATTGTTAATTGTCAGGGGATCATCAAACGTTTTCTGTGAAATGTACCATTAAAAAATCATTTGCAGCCTAGTGCAATTAGGTTGGTATTATCTAATGGTAGGAACATAGATCTTTGAATCAGGAGGTCTAAGTTTGAATGGCAATTCCACCCCACTTAACAAGCTTTAAGACTGAGCAAGTCATTTAACCTTTCTGAGCCTCATTTTCTCTATAAATGAAGGATAAATAATTATACCTATTTGTTAGGTAAAACTAATGTATATAATACAACTTTATAAACTCATACAAATTTAGGTGTTATTTCTCATTTTGGACTCCTGTTTCTACATCAGTCCTCCTGTGCACATGAACTTAAAAAAATAGGCTTTCCCAGCATTGTTGGAACTTTGGTACTTTAAATGGATTTCTCTTTTAAAAAATAATTTGATACTTAAATACAATAATTCTGCCCCCCTCCCAGTAGTGTGCTCCTTTATCCTTGATACAGAGCCATGCATGCACTACACAACCTGATGGGTAGAGACAGCTGGATTTTAGTACCTGCTCTCTTCTCAGGCTGTTCTCAGGGAGTTTCCTGTTGATCATTATTAAACTAGAACAAGATGCCTAATAACTGCAGTTGACCCTTGAACAACACAGGTTTGAACTGTGCAGGTCCACTTACATATGTGGCTTTTTTTTTTTCAATAAATACAACTGCAATACTGTAAATTTATTTTCTTTTTTATTATTTTCTGTAGCTTTATTATATGAATACAGTATAAAATTCATATAACATACAAAATATGTGTTAATCGAGTGTTTCTGTTCATGGTAAGGCTTTCAGTCTACAATAAGCTATTACTAGTTAAGTTTTGGGGGAATCAGAGGTTCAGTGCGGGATTTCAGCTGCATGTGAGAGGGCCTAACCCCTGTGCTGCTCAGGAGTCAGCTAAGTTA
This sequence comes from Mirounga leonina, assembly GCF_011800145.1. Taxonomy (NCBI): domain Eukaryota; kingdom Metazoa; phylum Chordata; class Mammalia; order Carnivora; family Phocidae; genus Mirounga; species Mirounga leonina. Next base: position 68,123,966 of record NW_023270268.1, on the reverse strand, counting down.
GAACAGTAGGACTACTTGATTTCACTGCTTCTTCAAAGATTTTGTTACAGTCGGGAAGAGTTTTGATTTGAAAGCTGACTAAATTTAACTGGTTATTTTCAAATTTTTGGTAACATCCTTTTTCACAAATAGCCAGTGGCACAGCATCACCTTTAAAATTGAAGCAACTTCTGACATTCTGGCTTTCTGTCTTTTTCAATTAATGTGAATAAACAAGCCAAATAAGGTACAAGATGACTACTGTGTAGTATCTGGGTAACGTAATTGTGCAAGCATCTTGTTAAACAGTTCAGCTTGATTAAGGCTTACCACATTAATAAGCATTTACACATTAGCTGACCTGTTTTACTTCCACCTTTGTTTCTAGTCCTTACCCATATAGATTTCTCTTAGGCCTCTGGCTCTTCCACCCAAAAGTTTCTCCTAACTGCTAGGAGTAATGCAAATTCGAAATAAGTTAGCTATATAACGGAAACCACCTTTGTGTAAGAGATGGTGCTCTTTGTATACATGATCCCATTTAGTCCTGACTACAACCTGATGAGGTCGGTGGTATTGAAGTCATTTTACAAGTAAATAAGCTTTTTTTTCACCTAGGATATTCTTTCTTGCCATGCTTTTTGTTTTTTTAAAACAGCTTTATTGAAGTATAATTGTCATAAAATGGGCTATACCTGTTTAAATTGTACAAATTGATATGTTTTGACATGTATATACCATCAAAACTATCACCACACTGCAGACAACAAATACACCTGCTAGCTTCAGAAGTTTCCTCCTGCCCCTTTGTGATCTCTCCCCTTCATCCCTAGACAGCCACCCATGGTCTTCCACACCAGAAATTAGTTTACATTATGTAAATGGAATCATACTTTTTTGGTCTGGCTTCTTTCACTCTGAGAAATAATTTAGCATTTGCTTCAATTGTTGAGTACTATTTCATTGTGTGGATACACCACAGTTTGTTTATCCATTTACCTGTTAAAGCAAATTTGGGTTGTTTCCATTTTGGGGGGCTATTATAAATAAAACTGCTATCAATATTCATGTATAAGTCTTTGCGTGGACTTGTACTTTCATTTCTCCCGTGCAAATGTCTGAGAATAGAATAGCTAGATTACATGGGAGGTATATGTTTAACTTGTTAATAAACTGCCGAGCTGTTTTTCCAAAGCTTACATTTTCCATACTGATGGACATTTTCAGTAACAGTGGATATTCTAGTCCCTCCACGTCCTTGCCAGCACTTGATAAGTGGTCAGTGTCATTAACTGGAGCCACTCTAATAAGTGGGTATTAATATCCCATTGTGGTTTAATTTGCATTTCCTAATAACCAGTGACGTTAGAGCATCCTGTCACGTGCTGTAGATTTTACTTGGTGAAATATCGGATCAGATCTTTGGATCTTTAATTTACTGTTTTCTTCTGTTCTTTATGTATTCCGGATACAAGTTAATCAGGTATTTACAAATGCTGTCTTATAGTCTCTGGCTCGTCTTTGCATTGTTTTAACAGTATCCCTCTGTGTCAACTCTATTTCAAAGAAAACAAAACAAAACAACAATATTCCTCGAAGATCAGGAGTTATTAATGTTGATGAGTTCCATAAATTATTTATTTGTTCTTTTATGTATCATGCTTTCAGTGTCAATCTAATTTGCTCTTGTTTTCTATTTGCTTAATGTGGAAGTTGAGGTCACTGATTTGAGACCTTTCTGCTTTTCTAATATGGATATTTAGTGCTATAAATTTACTTCTAATTACTACTAAGTGACATGTCTCTGTGCGTAGCTCTCTAGCTCTCTCTTTTCCTGTAATCTGTCTTATAAATTCCAGCTGCCTTAGTCTCCCTAGATTCTTAGCTTTGTCTCTTCATTCAGGAAATTTATTGATCTCTGCCTAGAGATTCCTCTTCCCTATGCCAAGACCTGGACTTTTTTCCCCCCAGATTGTAAGCTTGGGCAGTTGTAAAAGGTCACATTGATGGTTGGTTCCCATTTTCTCAGGAACCGCTGTCTTTTATTGCCTGGTGTCTACTGTCTTGAATTATTATCTCATATATTTTGTAAGTTTTCTTGTTTTTTTTTTCGGCAGGAGGTAAATTTGGTCCCTACTACTTCCATCTTGACCAGAAATGGAAGTCTACCATGCTTTTTAAATTACTATATTTTAATTGCTATGCTAAATTGTCTCCCGTATACACTCTTGCATAAAGCATAAATCATGATTACAGATGAGTTACAATAAGTGGCCATTTCATACCCATTTGTATGTCTAGAAGAAGTAATGTTCATGAGGATATGGAGAAATTAGGCCCTATACTTCGTTAGTAGGTTTGTAAAATGGTACAGTCACTCACTGTGGAAAAACAGTAGGACAGGTCCTCAAAAAGCTAACCATAGAATTACCATATTATGATCCAGCAATTCTACACGTAGGTATACATCCCAAAGACTGGAAAGCAGGGACTTGAACAGATTCTTGTCAGTGTTCATAGCAGCATTATCCACAGTGGCCAAAAGGGGGAAACAGCCCAGTGTCCATCAATGGACAAATGGATAAACAAAATGTGGTCTACATGTACAGTGGATTATTATCCAGCCATGAAGAGGAATGAAGTTCTGACACATGCTGCAACATTAGTGAACCTTATATTCATAATGCTAAGTGAAATAAAGCAGACACAAAGGGACAAATAAATAGTATAATTTTACTTATTAACTATCTAGAACAGGCACATTCGTAGAGACAAAGTAAAGATTAGAGGTTCTCAGGAGTGGGGGAAGTGGGAAATGGGGAGTTATTGCTTAATGGCTGCAGAGTTTCTGTTGGGGGTGATGAAAAAGTGTGAAAATAGTGATGGTTGCATAATTAATACCACTGATTGTACACTTAATAAAATGACATTTTATGTTATATATGACCACAGTATTTAAAAATTAATAATAAAATATGTCCAAACCCATTGAAGTGTACACTTTAAATGGACGAATTTTATAGTATGTGATTTATATTTCAGTAAAGTGGTTTCCAAAAAAATGCAGATGGGTAATAAATGTCTTTCTCTCCTTACTGCATAGGTTCGGTTCATTTGTTACCTTTTTAAATTATGAAGGATGGAGGGGGTAACAAAAATATATCAAAAATAGTAGGACACAAAAATTTTAATCTTAGCTCCAAGATTTTAAAAGATTGTGTAACCCTAGGCAAATTAACTTTTTTTAGTTTTTTTTTATCGTGTATAAAATGAGATCAGTAATAGCGAACACACCTCTTACATATCACTTACATAAAAGTGCATTTTGTTGTGAGATGTATTTCTTTTTCTTTTTTTTTTTTTAGGTTTATTTATTAAGTAATCTCTACACCCATCTTGGGGCTTGAACTCAGAACCCCAAGATCAAGAGTCTTGTACTCTTCCAACTGAGCCAGCCCATAGAGATGTATTTCTTTCCTAAAGAATTTGCATCACCTAGACTCTTTTTATTTTAGGAGTAAGCACAAAGTAAGGACGCAGGTATTCTTAGATTACACCAATTTTGTAACCCTTGTATTTTATGAGCCAGGTGTATCACAAAGCATAAATCATACAACTCATGTTGCAGCATTCCCCAGCTTCCCCCAGTTAGCTTTACTTGGTCCTACGGTTTTGTTTTGTTCTGAACCTAATGGTGTATTTGTTTGAATGCCACTTCTCACTTTCTCAGCCTCCCATCTCCTGTTTTGCAGACAGCTCTGCATCACATTAACATCCTGATGCATCATGACAGATTCTTGGCATTCTTTGTAGCATTTTATTATACTTTCAATTGTTTTCTAAGTATATTAGATTTTTCAGGCTTTTTCCCCCACCACCTAACACTAGAACCATTTATTTATCAAAGAAACATTTTATTAAAATTATTTTTGGAATGATATCTTATGTAATAGTATTTAATGTCAAAATGAAAGTGTAGTAGGTATTGAGTCAGATTCCAGGCACAAAAACAGAATCTAAACCAGATTGTCCAAGAAGGGGAACTTAGTACAAGGAAACAGTTGCAGAGGTGTTGAAAGAATGAAAACCAGAGGACTCTCAGGTACCCCGGAGTGTAGGAACTGCAGAAAACCTAAGACTATAGAGAAGGCAGGATCCCTCTTGCCAGTGGGAATTAGAAGGGGAGAAACAAGAACTGCCTGGCAAGAACAGGCACCTTGGAGTAACTGTTGCCACTGCCAGACACCCAGCCTTAAAAGAGAGAGGAGAGCAAAATTGCCTGTCTTCTCTGTTTCTCTTGACCTTGGGCTCTCGACAGTGTCTCCCACTGTATGAATCCATCTGGAAACCAGTAGGCCCAGGAACCTGGGATATGTAATTTGCAGGAGTCCACCCACTGTGTGTAGAGCATAGCAAGACAGAGTGTGGTAAGGAATGGCCCTGAGAACAAGCAGACAATGAACAGGACAGTCATCGACATGCATCTAAGATGATGCGATGTGTACACACAGCAGTAGAGTTCATACATAATGCTCATCAGAGTTGGCCTGTGCTTTTGTTTACTGGCTGATTTAAGTTGGATACTCCCAGAAGCAGACCTGGAGCCAAGCATTTGAGTGACGTGATTTATTAAGGAAACACTCTCAGGAGAAACAAGTGAGGAATTGTAGGGATTAGGATGGAGAAGAGGGCCCAGCCTCAACCTGATCCAGGCAGGGCTTTGGAGTGTTTATTACACGTTGGAGTTTTTCTCATCTTGAACCACACGCTAGATTTTTGAATCTCCCCCTCTTTCCCCCAAACCCAACTACATACCACCAGCCATTGGGTACTAGCCATTTTTGGCTGGGGTGGGGGGGTGGGTGGTGGTGTTGGAGACAGCAGCAGAACAAGGCAATTCTCTGAAGAAGTTTACCCTGGGAGCCCTTATCACCAAAATACTCAGAAACTGGGAATCCGTCACAGAGCACAGGTAAAGAGGGTCTGCAAAGGAGGGAACGTGCGGACACCTCTGAAGGCCTGTTGCCTACGAAGGTAGTAGAATACAGCCTGCTCCTCACTCTGCTCGCTTGGCTTATCAGTCTAACGGTGCTCAGAATACCTATTTGTAATATGCTCAGTGTGAAAACAGCCAGTTACTATGATGGATACATAACAATGAGGAAGTGGTTTGTTTTTTCTTTCCCATACACACAAGTTCTGACCTCCTTCATTAAATGCTTTATATCTCTAATAATGGGAATATACAGCTTCACTTTAACTTCTTGTCTCCCCCTTGTCTCTTAGTGTTTGCTCTGAATGCTAACCTTGTTCTGCAGAGGGCCAGAACGTCCATTTTTCGGCTTGATAAGCTGCAGGATCTCTGTTGGAGCCAGTTTGGTCTGCCCTTGCAGTGCAAAGCAGCCATGATACGTGGCCGAACGAACTTGTCTAGGTTTTAATGAAATTTTATTATAAGGACACTAAAATCTGAGTTTTGTATGATGTTCACGTTCATAGGTCTTCTTTTGATCCTGTGTTGTCTTTTGATCCTCGCCCCCAGCCAAATGAAACGCAAAAACTACCCTTGGCTAATGGGCCATCGTGTCCACACTGCTCTAAATCCGGTGCTGTGTGCTCTGTTGCCTAACCCAGTTACTTGCTGCCACTGCGTTAATCTGCATTACTAATTAGAGAGCCTTTGCACCGTGCGGCAGGGGGAGATGAAAAGACAGACTCTCCAGTCATACCAGAGCTAAAGTAACTATTAATAGCCAGCTTTGGGGTGTCTAAGGTTTTAAATTCAGTGACGTAGGTTTTAAGTGATATTTGACAAGAATCAGAAGAAAATGTATTTGTGATCATCTGCAATATTCCACTTATCAGATGGGTGGATTGGAAATTATTCAGCGTAACATTTGTCTAACTTGTCATTTACAAAGTCCTTTTCACACGCACCATCTCGCTTGATCTTCACAGTATCCTTGTGTATTAAGCTTAAAGGTTTTATCCCCTTTTTTTTAGATGAGGAAAATAGCATGAGAGGTTAAATGACTTGCTTGGGGCCCAGTGGTTAGGGAGTGGCAGAACCAAGCTCCCTTGTCCATTGAACACTCAAGAGAATTTTAGAAATAAAAGGAAGTATAACATCACTTTTAAAGGTTTACAAATGCGATACCAAGAATGCAGTGCTAGTCATTCATAGAGGAAGCTCTCAGGAAGCCTAGTCACCTGCGTTACTTTCTGTTAGGCTGTGTCTCACATAGAGACAACTGAACGGAAATTTAATATTTGTGATACTTAGATGCCTTCATTTTTAAAAATTCTAAAAATTATAAAGTAAAATGCTTAAGTTCCTGTTACCACACTTAACGTCCGAGCATGGTTTAAAACTAAAGCTCCTAGCTTTCAGTACGTGTGGAATGAATGCAAACCTAGCCCTTTTTCCTTTTCAGCACCAGCACTGGATGTTGATTGGCAGAGCAACAACACCTTTGCTTCTTGTAGTACAGATATGTGCATTCATGTCTGTAAACTAGGACAAGACAGACCTATTAAAACATTCCAGGGACACACGGTGAGTAGCCTTCCCCCCCCTTTTAAAGTGGTTATGATGAATAAGTAATACTACAGAGTGGTTTGGAAGTATGTATGTTTAAGATCCAAAGAGCAATCCAGTCTATAAAATGAAAATGTGAATATTTACTGTTATTTTTAGAATGAAGTAAATGCTATCAAATGGGACCCAACTGGCAATCTTCTGGCCTCCTGTTCTGATGACATGACTTTGAAGGTAATTCGAATAGTGGGGAGACATGCAGTGGAGGTGTCACCAAGAATGGCTGCTCTGGCCATTTTTAGATCATTTAGAATGTCTCTTATAGTTCCTTGAATGCTTAAACCTGGGTCAGGATTTAACTCTACTTTTTAATAGTGAATCATTGTTTTTTATATTTTATTTTGTAAAGTATTTCAAGTGTTTAAATACAGCAAATAAATTCTACTTAAAAGAGTGTTTGATAGGAATTGTGGTGCTAAGAAACCTGCTGTCTTAACTTGTCTTCACTTCTAGAAGGTCATATACTGGTGCAATTAAAGTTTATTTGCACATGTAGAAATTTGACTAATAAGTAACAGATCTTTGTAGCATTCGTGGATTTTGCTGAAATTCTGTGAATTGTATAAATTTGATTTTGTGGTGTGAATGTATATCATCCTTGCTGGGAAGCTGATCTTATAGCAGAGAATGCTTAGTTGGTGAGTGAGCCTTGCTGACATCCCAGCATCAGCAGCTCGACATGGGTTTATGTTTTTCTTGTCAGTGTGACTAAAAGCAAAGCTAACACCTTGCACCTGTGCACATCACATTTAGAGAAAAAAAGCATTTTGAGGTAAAGAACAACCTAATACAAATCTCCAGTATTAATGAAGCTTTGAGCCCTTTCCTGCAACATAGTAACTCTCCTGAAAATAATTTTATCCTTGACTCTGCAATGCCCACGACTGCGGATGTGGTGACCCTTAAGATGCAGGAATCATGAGGGAAAACTGCTTTTCCTCCTGTGAACAGACTAAATGTAATCTTGGTAACCTGGTGAGGTTTTTCCCTTAAATACCTGCTGGGTTTTTAGTCATTCAGTTTTCTCAAGCCTGGGCTCCCTTGCAGACATTGCTAGTAAAAAGGCTTTTCTTAATGCTTTTGTCTGAGTTTACTTTGCATGCACGTGCATTGCACTCATAAAATGAAAGCCTTGTGGAACAGAGTATGGCACGTATGTGGAGTTGAAAGGCCAGTGGCTGGGGAGTCTACTGAGCAGTTAGAGAAGTTTGGATTAGAAAGTGTTAGCTTTTTGTCCTAACAATAATGAAAGGTCAGAGTTTTAAAGGAGAAACGAGATGGGTCGATATTGTGTAGTGGAGCCAAATTCTGAGAACAAGGAACAGGAGTCAGAAGATCATGCAAAACCTGAACAGTGATTTGAGCCAGGCAGGTGGAGGTGCTGGGTGGGCCTGGTGCTCCAAGAAGAACTCTACCCTTGGCATAAACATCTGGGACTTCTCTGCAGGTGGATGGTCATTCAGAGCCACAGACTTGGGTGAAGTTGTGTAGGGAGAAAGGACAGAGTAAGGAATGAGGGGAACCTTAGAAATAGAAAGTCTTAAGAACTTAACTCCCAATAATTACCAGCTCAAGAGGAACAAGCTTCCAAAAGGAAACTGAGGAGGAATGACCCAAAGGGAGGGAGAGCGTTCAGAGAAGAATGTTTCAAGGGAGGGTGATGGATAGGAGTGGTTAACAGTGGCAGTGCTATTGAAAGGTCAAATGAAGTAAGTTTTGAAACATATTTTGGGGGCTTATTTACATGGAATTAGAAATGTCTAGGATCCAAAAACATTATGGGTTTGCTGCATTATCTCTTATTAGGTACATTGCAGACATGTGAAACACACCTAATTTTTGTGAGCTCTTTTTGTTGTTGTTGGCAGTTGGGTTTTTATGTGTGTTTGTGTTTGGCAAGATTTACTCCCATGTCTTTATTGAATGATTTTGCCAGAAGTACTCTCAGTGTAGGTTTCTTTACCTCTGTACACATAGGTTTTCAACTCAAGCAAAGCTAATTATTCTCTACTCATCATTTTAACCTTATTGCTTTGTTATTTTTCATGGTTCTGTATGAGTCATTTTCTAAACTTCTATTATGGTAACAAAACTTAACATGAGATCTTTTTAATCAGGCTTTTAAGTGTACGGCACAGTATTGTTATCTATGGGCACAATATTGTAGATTTGTAGAGCTGAAATTTGTCATTTAGCTGGTCCCCCTCTGCTCTTCCCCTCAGCCTCTGGCAGCTGCCATTCTTTTCTTGGCTTCTGTGAATTTGACTCTTCTAGATACCGCATATAAATGGAACCATGCAGTATTTGTCCTTAAGTTCAGGAATTCCTTTTTTTTAAGGCTGAATGATAAATACTCCATTGTATATAATACCACATTTTCTTTATCCATTCATCCATTGATGGACACTTGGGTTGTTTCCATATCTTAACTTTTGTGACTAATGCTGCAATGAACAGGGAGTGCAAATACATTTTTAAGACCCTGATTTCAGTTCTTTTGGATAAATACGCAGAGGTGGGATTGCTGGATAATATGAAAGTTCTGTTTTTATTTTTTTGAATATCCTCCCTACTGTTTTTCATAGCACCTATCATTTTGCATTCCCACCAACAATGTACTACAAGTGGTCTAATTTCTCCACGTCCTTGTCAACATTTATTGTCTTTTTTATTTTATAATAAAATCCTAATAGATGTGAAATGATATCTGTAGTTTTTATTTGCATTTACCTTATGACTAGTGACATTGAGCATCTTTTCATATACCCGTTGGCCATTTGTGTATCTTCTTAGAAGAAGGGTCTGTTCAAGTCATTTGCCCATTTTTAAATTGGATTATTAGGGTTTTTGCTATTGAGTTGTAGGAGTTCCTCATATATTTTCAAAATTAACCTTTTATTTATAGATACATGGTTTGCATATTTTTTCTCCCATTCTGTCTTTATTGTTCCCTTTGCTGTGCAGAGGCTTTTTAATTTTATATAGTCCCATTTGGCTTTTTGGTTTTGTTTTTGTTGCCTGTGTTTTAGTGTCATACAGGAATATATTATTTGCACGTTGCTTATCTATTTGCCCTTCTCTGTTACAAAATATTTTCTGATTCTAAATCCTAAGAAGAATTTGCAATCTACATCTTTTATTTAAGGGACAGTGTTAAAACTAATGCCTTAAACATTTTAGGATCATTACCCAAGGGATTTACTAATGTTGAAGTTTGTACCATCTGAAGCTCTCAGAGTTAATCTTAGAACTACAGCTAATTCAATCTTGAAGCCTCAGAATAGTGAACATTTGGAAAGGACTTCAAGCTAATTTGTCATTTTTAAAAGAGAGATAAATATTAAATATATTCTACATTTTAATTTCTTTGCAAATATTCCCTTGATCTGTAATCATTGTTCTGGTTATACTGCTGATATTTTAGATTGGCCCAGTAGTATTTTTAAATGTATCCTTTGTATGGGAAAATATAATTACATATGTTTTTCTTTTTTGCTCAGATATGGAGTATGAAACAAGACAATTGTGTCCATGATTTGCAAGCACATAATAAAGAAATTTATACTATCAAATGGAGTCCAACAGGGCCAGGGACAAATAATCCAAATGCCAACCTTATGTTAGCAAGGTAATATTTATGTTTCACTCTTCCTTTTATGAGTCTTCCACACAAAAAGCTTCTAATAAATAACGACAGAGTTAGGAAAGATTCCATGAAATGGGAATGTATCCTGCAAAGATTGTTTTTTTGATGGGAACATTTAAACTTGGAGTTTATTCTTATTTCAGGCCATAATGGATTTTTATATCTGGAGTTATCAAATATTTACTGATGATATCAGATATTGATTAAAACTCAAGTAATTGAGGTATAGTGCAATAAAGTTTTTTCAGCATTAAAAAAATAAAAATATAGTCAATACATTGTTCAGAACCATGGATCAGTCAATATAAAAGAATTATTTAAAGAGCAAAGGAATACAGTGAATTTAGCTCATTTTGTTTTTTCAATTCAGGGACTCGGAGATGCCCTTAAAGTTCCTTTTCTCCTATATAGCTTTGCTTCCAGAACACTTGCTTCCTAACAGCCCAATCTGCGTCTCATAAGGAATTTGTGGCTAGCTACTAGAAATGGCTGGACGTTATAGATTGGGGGTGGGGCATGGGAGTATTTCATTACTTATAAAGTCAATTTTGTTGCCTCCTTTGTCAGTGCATCCTTCGATTCTACTGTTAGATTATGGGATGTAGACCGAGGAATTTGCATCCATACTTTGACAAAACACCAAGAGCCTGTGTACAGTGTGGCTTTCAGTCCTGATGGCAGGTACCTGGCAAGTGGTTCTTTTGATAAATGTGTGCACATCTGGAACACACAGGTATGTCTCAGTTATTTAAATCATCACCTGCTTTCATAGTTACTGAGAAGCACTTGCCTATATAAATTCTCTTTTCTCTTTTGGTTGTCATTCCTTTATGACATTAGTTCAATCCTTAGTTTTTAAATGAGTACTTTTTTTTAATTTACAAAGACTGAAGCCAGTTGAAGTTAATATTTTCCTAATGTAGGCCAGAATTTACAAATAAATTTAGATTCTTGTCTTATTTTTTTTTCAAGTTTGCTGACCTAAAATGTGAGAGTTTAAGATGCATGTTTAGATAAATGATGTAGTTTCTTTATTTTCTGAAAGACTTGTTTTTGAAGGAGCTATATATGAGCAATTAATAAAATGTACTAAAGGACAAGATTTTATGGCTGAACACAGTGATTTATCAGGAATAAACTTAAAACTATACTACCTTTGTAGGGACAGTAGTATAGAGAGATCCTTTCCTAAAAATGGAGAAAACAGCCAGTTGCTGTAATTTGTTTCATCTTCTCAACCTTTTTAGTTTTTATGCTCCACGTACTGTTTTTTTAGTAGCAGTCGCTTGACTCCCCCGCCCCATCAGTGATCACGTCTTAGGTGGTCGTAGTACACCCATAATCAGTTACTGTAAGCTCTTTCTTTTTGTGTAGCTGATCATCATAGTCGGTCAGACTGTTCTGCATAAAGCATCATTTTCAAGTTATCATTCAAATGGTCCCCTCTAAACACCGAAAAGGTATCCACTGGGAAGTCTTAGAGCTCCCATTTTCTTCTTGATCCCCTACAAGTAACTATTAACTTCTCTTTCATGCTTCCTGACATTTTTTATGAATAGAAGTTTTAACATTGTCATTTTTATACTCACTGTTTTATTTTTTAATTTATATTTTTAACCCCCTTGGAATTGATTTTTATATGTATAATCTGAGGTAGAGGTCTAATTTTATATTTCTAATGGATAGCCAGTTGTTTCAACACTATATACCCCTTTGCTGTCTCATAATGCCACTTCTTTCATATACCACATTCTTATTGTGGTTTATTTATGGATTCTCTTGTACCGCATTGATAGACATTTGTATATACCTGCATCATTAGCATAGTTTTAATAACTAACTTTATAGATCCCCCCTCATTAAGTCTTTTTTCTCCCTTCATTAAAGTTTTATGATTTCTTTATGAAGATCTTTTTTCTTAATTTATTCTGAAGTGCCTTATGGATATTATTGTTAGCCATGAATGACGTCTTTTTAAAAATACATCCCTTTTACTTACTGGTTGTTGCTTGTGTTTGGAACATTACAAATTTTGGCATATTGAAACTGAATCCATCCACCTCTCTGAGCTCTCTTACTAGTTTTAATAGTTTAGGTTTCCCCTTGACTTCCCTTTAATCTTTTTGTTATGATTGAATAGCAGAGACTTTCTAAATATAATCTATAGATAATCTGCCTGTTGTATACATTTTCAGTCACTTATTTAACTCCGTTTGGGTATAGAAATGTAGGATTCTAATGGAGGATACTGGTAGGCTCTTAGGGGCATTTGAGCAACTATCCATGCTATTTAGATGTATCACTATTGTGTTATCAAAAAATACCATTTTACTTTTTTAAGTTTGAAAATCGTAAGATGCATCTAGTGAGTTTTTAGTGCAGTCATTGCCTTTTTGTCATATATAAATCTAGTTTTTTCTTTCCTCATTTGGATTATCATCCATATGATATGTTACCTAAGCATTTCACAGGTCAGTTGTTGAAGTCTGGTCTGAACATATATATACAGATTTGAGTACTGCTGTTAATCCACTGATTTTTGTTAGTGTTATAGCTCTAGCTTGTTGACCATGCTATTTTGGTTCAATTATAGCCTAATTTGAGCTTAGAAATTGGTAAGTGCTTTGGAAAGAAAGTTGGTTTTTTTAAACCCCAGAGCTTACTGTCCCGTAGATTTTTACTTTCCTGTACATCAACAGATTTTAGATTTTGTTGGTGCCACTCCTTTCTCCTAATTAACCGTGGAAATACATTCACAACCCACTATACTCACACTTCATTAATGTTTTAAATTGTAAGAAACTTTAGGTGGGGGGAAGAAAACAGTTGAACCTTTCTGATGTGATCAGCTGTAGCAGTGCACCTATGGTTTCTGCAGTATTAGCCGAATGACTTTGAAGAGGAAAGCAAGGGCAAAGAGAGTTCTGGCTTAGTAAGTAAATTAGGATTGGCTGTCCGAGGAGGTATTTACAATGTACATGTCTTGCTGCCATGTTTTTAGGTAGATCTGCTACCTCTAGTTTGACCTTTTTAGGTTATCATAAAGCTGAGAGATAACTTCTCCGCCCTGTCAGGGCAGAAAACCAGAAGCATATTTTTCATTGTTTTCTAGTTTCTCACCGCAGAGCCTCTGATCTTTGCCCTGTTTAATGACTGGTTTCCTAGGAGAATATGTTTTTTAACTGAGTTTTAATTATTCAGTGGGTAGCTGAATAATTTTGGTTTCCTTTTTTTTTTTATCTCCTCTAGTTTAGGGGCTTCTCAGTAAATATAGAGTAACTAACAGACTTACACTGGAATTGTCTTTACTAGTTTATTGTACTTTCTCTTTAGGATATTTTATCAAAGAAATTCAGACTTCATTTTGTCTCTCTACATGTTAGCCAAACTCATGCACCCTTCAACAACAACAACAAAAATTTATTTCAAGTCATACATTGAATGTTTGACTCCATTGTTAACTGTATCAGAGAGGCCAAAGATAGCTAAGAATGATTATCAATACTGGAGAAACTTGAGTGTGTGTGTGTGTGTGATCTGTTGAGATCAGGCAAGTGTTATTTATCATTTTATAGAAGGATCATCATCGCATTTCTAGTGTTTGAAAACTTGTAATTTGTTTTGGAGTCAAAGCTAAATTCCATCTCTGATTGCTAGAAATAATGCCATATAATATTTTACCTCAATAATTTGGATTCCTAATAATATATGTTCCCATTTTTAAGAATCTGTGTTTTCATTTTTAGACAGGTGCTCTAGTTCACAGCTATAGGGGAACAGGTGGAATTTTTGAAGTTTGCTGGAATGCAGCAGGAGACAAAGTTGGAGCCAGTGCGTCAGATGGTTCAGTAAGTAGAATGAAGTGTTTCCAAGGGGGTGGGTGTGTAAGCGTAGTAAATAAATGTGGCTTATTGTGGTTGCGACTACAAAAGTCTTCTTTTCAAAATACATATTATGGCATTGATCTTTTTTACTGGAGGTTGTATATTTTTCATGTTTATTTCATTGAAATAATGTAAACAAAATATAGGCTGTGTTTGCCAAAAGAGTATCTTCATAACCAAGAAATGGTTCTTTTTAATGTAAACCTTTGTTAATGAAATTGAGCGTAGAACAATACCACGCTGAGAGAGGTTTGCATTTTTAATGCCTATTTCTACCTTGTCTTCCTTGCAGAAGAGTGTTGGTGGCCCAGGGCAGGGGGAGTAGAGGCAGTTGAGTCCTGCATTGAGGAATGTGTGATACTGAGAGACTTTCAGGATGAGGTTGGCCAACTCTTTACAGAAATCCTAGTTTTGGCTTCCAAAGCTCTGAAGGCAAAGGGGAAATGGAGAGGGTGTTAGCCATTAGCTGTTTTCTGAAGCTGTAGCTTAATATAATCTGAGGTTGCTTTCATTTAGGCCCAAAAGCTAGGAAATGGTCTATGTTGAGCATATTTTTTTCTATTTTTTAATTAACAGAGAGTAGATCTTCAAAATTTTAGCCATGGTTCTTTATAGTGTTAGCCCATAGTGGTTTCCTCCATCTCTTAGACGATTTGTCTGATTTCTCTTGGTTAAGTGCCCAGTGCCATGATCATTGTTGCTTTACCAGTTTTGTGAACTAGAAAGTAAAAATAGATTTCAAACTGTACTATAGAAATGTTAAGCTAAAAATGTACAATGAAATTCTTAACACACTGGTTGATTATTTTAATTTCTTACAGGTTTGTGTATTAGACCTTCGGAAATAGCGCTACTAGTTGGAAGCCATGGACCGACTATGAATGTGTACATAGCCAAAATGACTGTCCCTGACCCATGTACTGCTATAGTCCCACTTGAACCATGGCCAGTCCACTACAGCCAAATCTAAAAGAAATATATACATACAGTGTATATAAACAAAATTGCACCCTGAAGATGACAGAATTTTGTCACAGCTTGTGAATTCTGTTCACCAAGTGCTGGAATCTAATCTGCTGTGCCCCTAAAATAGCATTTAGAAGTTTTGGATATGAAAAACAGAAGAGAGAAAGAAATATGCGTTATAAGAGCAGCCCATATGTGTACCAGTTTTTGGATACTAATGACAGCCTTGTTTCTCCCCTTTGAATCAGAAGACACCATGGATTAGATTCTTTTTTCCCTTCGGTAGTTGAGCAGTTTGTATGTACAGAGAAAATGGACTTACAAAAACTCGCAGCAGTAGTTTGTTCTTGCTTTTAAACTTTGTTTTTGGTTTAGTTTATGGATGCATGAAGTAAGGGAGTGAATCAGTTTCTTGTTTATATTTTTTTCACCTTTTAAACAAAAAATTCTTAAAAATATTTTAATGCATTCTTTTGAAGAGATAGATGTTTGGTACATTTTATGGCTCCCAGAGCATATATTCAGTTGGTGCATGTTGTGGAAGGGGGAATTGGAAATTGAATGAAAACTATATGGCTTTTGGTCATGTCAATCTGTAAGACACATCAGTAAAAGGATATTATGCTCTGTTTTTTTTTGTTTGTTTTGTTTTTTTGTTTTTGTTTTTGTTCTTTTTTTGGTGATGTGGCTTAAATGCAATAGTTTCTTTTTTGGGACATATTTCTGCCAATTAAAGACTAGAAGGGCACAATTTTTTTTTTTTTTAATACCATAGAGAAGATGCATAAAAAAAAAAAAATCTTCTGATGTTTTGTAGCCATAACTAAATTATGGTTAAAATGTGCACTATTGTGAAAAGGAGCAAAGTAGGTTTGGGGTTTTTTTTGTTGTTGTTTGTTTATTTGTTTTGCTTTGTTTTTTAAGAGATTAAAATGTTTCTGGATAAGGATTAGCTTCTCAAAGTGTCCATCATTCTGTGTAGAAGCTTAAATATGTAATGTAACCAAACTCCAGTATTAAAAATCTCTCATGTTGTTTTTCTTTATACAAAGCAAGATAACGGCATATAACACTGCCATTACATGGCACAATGTTTGCTACCTTAGTTTAAAAACAATCTTTAAAACAAAAGACTTGCTTCAAGGTGTTTTTAAATAGCAGTGATTCAGAATTTAAAAAAAAAAAAAAGTATAATTGCACTAAGCTCCCTGCTGCTCTTATTCTGCGTTCGTGGTACTTGTGACTACATTTTTTTCAAATACGGATAGATTTAAGCTGCTATTTTTTTTTTCTCAGTAATCACTACTATATCATGTTTTACTCTGTTTATAATATCAAGTATTTTCTGAAAGATATAGGTATCAGAGCAAACCTCTTCTTGTGTTCATGCAACTAGAAGCTAAAATACACAGAATTTGCAAATGATGGCATGGGGCTGTGTTTGTACGTGTGACTAACGGGGTTTGTCATGATTAGTGTAAGTATCCACAAGTGTCCATTTTGAAGAGAATAGTCAAATTTATATCTCAAAGATTTTAATTAAGGAGTTGCTTATTATTAAGCTTAGCAAATTTATAACACTATTTCCGTCACTAATTGTTTTGAGGCCTTTACTTCTAAAATTTTAACCTGTGTTCTAAGTGGAAGTAGAAAGCGATTTAACCCAAGTAACGCAGCTTTGATTTTCAGCATTTGTTGTTTTGCTACATTACAAAACAGCATTGATTGAAGCAAGTCTTGGTTTTACTAAGGTAGGATAGCATTTGCTATTGGTAAAGAGAATAAATACACTTACTTTCACAATACATTGTTCTATGTACCCCAGTTATTGTTAGTGGGGACTATGATACTGTAATAATCTTTTTTAAGACTTCCATGCAGAGAGGCAGTCATTCATGATGGTTTTGTGCCAGCTGGTTTTGGGGTTTGGGATCACATTATAGATATTTAGAACTATTACCCTGTGACTTACGTAGGAAACCTAACATGCTGAGTATCTGGCACTTGAAATCCTGCTTTTATTGCTAGAGGTCCACATCTGTGGTTGACCTCTGTTGTTGTTTAAAAAAAAAAAAATAAATAAAAATTTAAAAATCTGTGCAATAATTTTTAAATGTGCTCCCAGGAATAGACACAAATGTTTTGAGTAGGTTTAAGCTGCATTTTCCTTTAGTGATGCATCTGTCAATTGCACTGAATTTAAATCTGAAAGTCAGAGGTGATTACTGATAGTACTTTTGTATTTTGATATGGACAGTTTATTCGTTTGCATACAGTTACTGACTCGCCCCCCCAGCTGATTAAGAGGTAGTCCAGAAGTTCTGCAGTTACAGCTACCAGAGCAGACAGCTACACTTTGATGGTATTGTCACCTTTTCTTCCTTCCTTCCTTCCTTCCTTCCTTCCTTTCTTTTGTTGCTGTTGTTTTTTTAATCTTTAGCTATTTTACGTAAGCATAGTAGCCACAATAGGACATATAAGAGATTATAAACACAGAGCTTTATTATCCTGAAGTCTTGGGTCTCTTAAGTACAAACCTTCCCGGGAGGGTACCCATTCTGTGGGCTTGGGTTCTTTGTGCGCATGCAGTTGCCTGTTTTTGCTGCTGTCCTTGACGTCATCACTGCCTGCTGATGTGCCACGATGCTGCCCCCACGGACGACAGTAAGACTGCCTCTGATGTGAGCAGCAGCTTGACTGTAAGAGACCACGTTTCACGGCCTGCATAATTCTGTATTTGAGGTTCTCGGCTCGTTTTTCCTTCCTTTTTTTTCTGAGTGCTTACTCCTGAAGATCAACTGATTGCAGTGGATTTTCCGTGGTGTTCATTGTGTATCGTTGTATAAGCCGCTGTACGAAACTTACAAGGAAAAACAGAAAGGAAAACTTGCATGAACAGAGTACTCACTGATTAAGGTAGAATAAGGAAAGAGCAGCTGTTGCTCTTACACCTCATCCAGGAAGAGCCTCTTTTCTTCTCCATGTAGGAAATCCCATACGTTCTTGTATCTGTTCCAATCCCCGTTTCTGTCACTGATCAGGTACCATCATTGACTTTCAAACGACTTTTAGAAGTGGTGACTTTTAATTTCCTAATAGATTTTAGAGTATATTGAATTCTGTTTTAATTAATAATTCTCTAGGTAAGTATGTTTTAGGATTAAACACCTTTTACAGATACTGAAAGTGCCTCCTTTTGTGGTGTAAAAAACAAATTATGGTGCAAAAAGTAATTACTAGATTGAATTACGTGAAGGTTTTTTGCTTTTTGACATATAAAAATGTCAAGAGAAAGGCCAAAGATTTGTACTTTTTCACTTATAAAGCACTCCTTTTTTCCTTAGACTTCTTTCTGTCAAATTAGATTTAATGAGAGAGTACTATTTTTAAGGAGCTATCTGTTTATGTAGAATGATTTTGTTAAGAGTAATGTAAACTATTATTGCATAGAGGCCTGAAGAGGAGTATGCATTTTTGCTATTTAAAGGAATCACAAATGACTGTCCTTATGTGAGCAAAAATGTTAAATTATACTAGGTAAGCAG
This sequence comes from Mirounga leonina, assembly GCF_011800145.1. Taxonomy (NCBI): domain Eukaryota; kingdom Metazoa; phylum Chordata; class Mammalia; order Carnivora; family Phocidae; genus Mirounga; species Mirounga leonina. The sequence continues at coordinate 68,105,348 of NW_023270268.1, read as the reverse complement.
AAAAATAAGTCTCAAATGCAGTGCTGTTTACTCTCTTCAAAACCGTTTTCATCATCTTAAGCACATTGTACATTTCTATAGAACCTGCATTTACTCTCACATGCTAAGGGTGGTGCTTGCGTTTGGTGAATTACTGTTGACTGTTTCCACAGAAATTCTATTTCAGTGGACCAACATTGTGGCATGGCAGCAAATGCCAACATTTTGGGGAATAGCAGCAAATCTACAAGAGACCCTGGTTGGTTTTTTTGTTTGTTTGTTTTTGTTTTTCCTTCTGAATCAGCAGGGATGGAAGGAGGGTGGTAGGGAAGTTACGAATTAACTCCTTCCAGTAGTAGCTCTGAAGTATCACATTCAATATCAATTTTTTTTAACATGATTCTAGTTAAATGTAGAAGAGAGAGAAAAAAGAGGAAGTGTTCACTTTTTTAATACACTGATTTAGAAATTTGATGTCTTATATCAGTTCTCAAGTATTAATAGCATTCTTTTATTTCTGCCTTTACGTTGACAGTGTTGAAGCAGGGTGAATAACTAGGGCATCTTTTTCTTTCCTAGTAAACTGTTTTACGATGTTTTCTTTGGAGTTTCTGCATAAGTTCAAGAAAACATTCTGCATGTTGTATCTAAGTCCGATGTACTTAGCCATCTCATTAAAAGCAAACACAGACTGCATTTTGTGGCTCTGTGACCCCTAAATACAGAAGCAATTTTCTCCTTTCCTGACTTTGACATTGTAGCTATGATGTTCTCATTTTGATTTTGGCAAATCCTTTGGGTCTAATTCTGTGAGCCTACCTATAGCACTGGATTAAAATGTCTGCATCATTTCTTCAGTTATCCAGTTAACTTAAAACTGTTGTAAAAGTGTAAACCAGCCCATGACAGTTTTTTGTACGTGTTAAAGAACGTTCTTGTTCAGTTTTCATGATCCTTGTGTAAGGAAGACTGATCCAGATGTTCTCTGCTGTCCTGGACCATGTTAATTACACTCACGATGTACTTTGGTTCCACATCACAATGATTTGTCCCCAATGACCCTTTTATCCTTTCTAGGCACATTTTTGTTGTTGTTGTTGTTGTTGCGGTTTCCCTTTGCATTGTATTGCTTTGACAACTGTAATTTGAATCAGATCTGAAAGAGGTCCAGAATAAAATATATTTTGATATTATGTTGGCTGTGTACATATATGAAACCTTTGATATCTATGTAGTTTGTATAGACTATTTACTAGTCAAGTAAAGAGAGAGGGATGCTATTTCTTGTTTACAATTTCTTGTTTACATTTTAATTGCATTTACTCCTCCAATGTTCTATTGTAGAATAAACTTTTTTTGCTCTGAGTTAGCCTTCATGACATATAGCATGTCTATTCTCTCCCACACTGGTGTTTAATCAGTTATAACAACTGCCATCAGAACCCAAACCACTGTTTTCCGTAAGTGTGTTGTTTTCTAAGATAGATACTTTAAAGTAAGCCCATAGATAAAATTACAAATTTTACTATTTTATTACTTGTCACAGGAGATGAGATTTTTTAAATGGATTATTTACTATTTTTATTAAAGAATAATAGAGCATTTAATCAGCTAAGAAGTAACAATCATTTTCGAATTATTTTGGAAAATAATGCTGTATTTAAAGGACATTGTTCTCACGTAAACTAAAAGAGACCTCAGATTCATTTGAGTTGAGCACAAAACCGTGTGTATATATATGTTGCTGAAGATTTTAGGGCAGGACTCTCAACTTCCTTAGTGACATTTTTTTCTTCATATAAACCTATTCTAATTTAATAGTTTTCTTCCTTAGCTAGTTGCTTATGTTGCTAACAAACCTTATAATCTTTGAAGAACAATACCAGGCACCTTCTGGTTTTAATTAATCCCAGCTCTTAAGAGTTACTTAAGAGACATTTTTTCAAAGAATCATTGAGCACATTTTTTGTTTTCTTGGTTTTGGGGGGGTTTTTTGTTTTGTTTTTTAAACTTACATTCTTCAGGTCTTCTGCCTTTCCCTTTCATTTCCTTAAGCGGAAACACAGGCATAGACTTGTCATGTTTTATTAAATGATAAGTTTTTACAGTTGCTAGGACTGTCTGACAGTCTTTCATTTTCAAAGGGTTAACTTTTATTGCATGGCATAGATTAATAATAGTCTGCATTTTACACTTTCAGAAAGTGTTGGACTACTAAGGATTATAATCCGTCTAAAGGTAAAACCAAATCAGTTTCAGTAGTTGTGGAAGGGATTATTTTTAATTTCATAGTTCTTACACTTTGCAATAGATCAAATTTCTCACCTATTACATACAGCAGCAGATGAAAGTTTACTGTTTCCCCAATATATTCATTTGCGAAATGCAGTGGAGGAAAAGACACTATGGACAGTAGATTTATGGTGCTTTTCTCTGCTGTACCAAAGCTCTCTGTCAACAATGAAATGTTAACCCTATGCTACTTTTTCTGCATGTTTCTTCTTAAATGTCATATCTCAATGCTTATTTGTCCTAACATGTAATATTTTTGTATTAAATTTTTTAGGAGTTCCTTGTAATTTCTTTATAATTTAAAATATATTAAACACAAAGTGTTTAGTAAAGTACAGAAGACAATTATTAATGTTTCTTGGTTGTTGGGTTTGTATGATCACTTATGCAAACAATTCACATTTTAAGAACTAGGATCAGTGGGATGGAATCTACACAGAAAAAGATAATACAATTCTTTTTTTTTTTTTTTTTTAAGTTGGTGTGATACTAATCCAGTGTCAGAATGGGCTGCTTTAAGAGATACTGCACTACCAGAAATATCAAAAGCATACTTTGGAGGGCCACTGGGCCTGACTACTATAGAGGAATTAAAGCACTGAGGGAATACCTGAAGGAGTCAAACTCTTGCATTAAAAACAGTCACACTGAACTCAGTCTGAGACATTTGAAAATATCAGCTGTCAGAATCTCATACATTCAAATTAAAGGATTTTGAAAAATCTATACACTGTCCAGTCCTCTTCCACATAAGCTCTTATTGACTCAACTTACATACACTACTTGACCAGGTTCATTATCTAATTTTCCAACTTGGGTACCTGAGGAGCAGTATACCTCAGTAGAGGATAGGGAATAGCACATTTAGCATGGATATCATCATAAAGGCCTAGAGTCATCAAATAATTCAAATGAAGTTGAATGGCACATGAAAATGTAGCTATCTATGTATGTTTTAAAATATTTCCATTTAAGTGGATAAAATATTTTAGTGTATGGAAATAAGCTGAAGTATGAAGTTGTGCAAATGTGGTGTTGGAGGAAATGATGTCTTACGATAAATCCAGACTAAATTAGAGGTAAGTAAACTTTTTAACAATGTTGATTAACCAGGAATCCATTAAAACCCTTTTTTAAAATAAAATACTTGGCCCTACCCCAAACCTACTGGCTAATATGATAGCATAGGGATGTGTGCATTTTTTTGTGCTTGTTTGTGTGTCATAGATGATGGGGGTGGGGAGGGCTGGGGAAGGAAGGGGTTGTGTAACTGGCATACTGTATATTTATTATAAAACACATGCTTGTAAGGAAATTGAAATAAATTCCCATTTCCATACTCCCAGCCAGTTCCTCAGTGGAAACCACTGTTAATGTTTTGTCCTTGCAAACATTTTTGATACTCAAAAAAAAAAAAAAGAAAAATGTAATTGTAGTTTTCACTGATTTCAAAAACTTTTTCACTGAAATCACCAGACTTTTGTCCCACCAAAGCAGGTACTTCCCTATGCTGCAGATGTAGAGTATACCGTAGAGGATCTACGAGCATGAATTCCGCATGATGGCCTCGGTTGAATCCCAACTCCGCTGTGTAACTGTTCAATCTAAGGAGCTATTTTCCTTATTTTCCCATCTGTAAAATGTGATAGCACCTAGCTCATAGATTGGTTATAAAGATGAAAATTGTTACCATACCTAAGCCCTTAGAGAATTGTGCCTGGTTGTGTCAAGTGCACTATACGATGCCATTATTTTGACTTTTAATGGTTGCATTATATTATACACCATAATTTAGCCCCCTATAACGTAGATTTACTTGTTCAGTGTTTCCTGTTATAAACAGCAGCGCAGTAAACAAATAGTTGTGTATCTGTAAAGACAAGATTGAGCAGCTGATTCTGATGGACACACACTGGTTAATAGGCACTTACAAAGACTAAAACTCACCCTCCACCCATTTTCTGCATTGACTGAGTCTTATTTCAAAAGGAGTCCCTTGGGAATTTGTACAAGGGAGATTTCTTGGGAAAAGTTTGTCTATTTACTCAGTGTGCATACAGGCGCAAGAGAATAATTTAGACCAATAAACAATCAGGTGACAGGAGTTAGCAGAAAACTAATTTTTAAGCCCATTTGACTAGTCATTAAACATTAGAGGGTATGACTAAGATTGTTAAACATGGAACGTTTCTGCCATAGAGCCAAATACATAAATTAAATCTGATTATAAATGTCACGGAACTACCAGAATATTTAATGACATCTACTAATACTGCTGGAAGCTAAATTCCTAGTCCATGTGTTAGAATAGCAGACATTCATTTTTTTCTAGGACTTAAAATGCCATTTTTATACATACTACTTTCTTGAGTCTCGGGTTTTCTTTTAAGATTTTCTTCAGCGTATATATATTTGTTGAGTATCTAGAGTATGTCCCAGGAAGTGTGTTTACCACTGAATATATAATAGTGAGCAAGAGAAAAATAGGTTCTGCTCTTGTGAAGTATTAGGGAATTAGGTTGAAGAAGCACCTGAACTTGCTGCTACTCAAGGTAGTGTGTGTTGGGTTTTTTTTTTTTTTTTTTTTTAAGATCTTATTTATTTGGGCGCCTGGGTGGCTCAGTTGGTTAAGCGACTGCCTTCGGCTCAGGTCATGATCCTGGAGTCCCGGGATTGAGTCCCACATCGGGCTCCCTGCTCAGCAGGGAGTCTGCTTCTCCCTCTGACCCTCCTCCCTCTCCTGCTCTCTGTCTCATTCTCTCTCTCAAATAAATAAAATCTTCTAAAAAAAAAAAGATTTTATTTATTTGACAGCACAAGCAGGGGGCGTGGCAGGCAGACGCCGAGGGAGAAGCAGGCTCCCTGCTGAGCAAGGAGCCCTACGAGGGGCTAGATCCCAAGACCCTGGGATCATGACCTGAGCTGAAGACAGACGCTTCACCGACTGAGCCACCTAGGCACCCCTCAAGGTAGTGTGTTTTTAATGGTAGGGAGTACCTAATAGTTTGGGCTATTGACCTCCTAGACTAGGAGAGCTTACTTGGCTGTTTGTCCTGGAACACCCAATATGGCTGTGATCCACTTTGCACCTGTAATTGCTTGTTATAGGTCACTCGTGTAATAATTGTTATTATAATTTTAAATAGTGTGTATTTTCACCTCCGCTTATTACTTTAAACATTGGCCTTCCTTATCATGAAAGGCAGAGAAATGAAGCACTTTTTCCCTCCTCACTGCAAGAGGTTTGTTTCGATTTTCACTTGTTAATGATAGACATGTTACTTCCGTTAACAACAGGAACTCGTAAATGTTGGAAACTTGTGCCAATCACTGTGTGTGTGTCTCAAACCTCACCCCTGCTAGGTTTCCAAAGGCATTTACACAAGAAACCATATATGAATCAAAGTACCTCTTCATTAATAGCTACACGAGCTACTGCTACCAACCAGTTAGCTCTCAAGAGAACCTGGTTTGGAGTTTGTGGTTTAGGGCTTTGCTACTCAAAATAGCCCAGCAGCCTCACCTGGAAACTTGTTAGAAGTAATTTCAAATTCCACACAAGGTCCTAATGAATTGGCCAGCTGCAATGTAACAGGATCCCCCAGGTAAATTGTATGCACGTGAAAGTTTGAAAAGAAGTACTTTAGGGTCCAAATCAAAATGGAAGATTTTGTACCACATCTCCCTTCCCCACATCTCTCTTGAATTCCCTGAACAACATATCTTGAGACCCCATAACATAGTTGCTGGTTGTGGTAGAGGTAGAGGAAAGGAGGAAGAGGTCCCCAAAAGATACTCCAGCTTACTGATTAAGACAATAGTAAAATGCTTGGTTATTAAAGGGTTCTCATAAAACAGTAATCCTGCCAATCTTAACATCACAGTATCTCAGGCTCTGACCAATCTAACTGGGTGAGCATGGCCAAAATATCCACTCTCTGTGCACTTAAGTTGAAGTGGGAATAACAGTTACCTGCCCCAGGTTGTAAGAATTAAGGAGATGATGCATAGTTTTTATAGCACCATGCCCAGCACATAGGAAGGCATGAGAAAAAGTATAACCATTTTTGGTTCCTGGTGGTGATGCTGCTAGAGGATGCTAGGATGATGTGAGAAGCAGAAGTTCCCATCCCCTCATGCTGAGATTTACACAGTTTCCGTTGTCTTTCCTTTGTCTTCTTTAACCACAGCTGTTTTATTCTGCAGTAAGTTCAGTTCTTACTGTTTCAGTCTCAGTTTGAGACTAGGGTTCTTCACCACTGAGTCCTTTATGTGGATCTGTCCTTTAATTGGAATGATTTTGTCTTCAACTATGGCTAGCAAGTTCTCTCTTGAAACCTTGCATGTTTGAGAATTGTGCTCTCTCAAACACACAAAACGAATACTGGATACATTGTTCTTGTTCTTGCATCGTATTTTCTCCTCTCTCTGCTGATCAGCATTAAAGTGTAAGTCCAGACTTCCCAGGAGGAGAACAAGTGGTAGTCCACCCAAGACATACTAAATCAGAAAGCGTATGGAGGAAAGGTCCATAGTGCTCTCCAGAAGCTTCTAATTCCCACTAAAACTAGAGAACCACTGAGGTGGCGCTCCCCCATCTTCTAGCAGTCACCGCTGCTGTGCTGAGGCCAAGGCCAACATGGTTTTGCCTCCTTATAGGTAATGTTTTTATACCTGGATTTCCAAGGATTCTTTGCCCTTGAAACTCAGTAACTTCTCACGATATACCTAGGTATTAATCACTTCCGAATCTGCCCTAGAACATGGCAAACCCTAGTAATCACAGTAGTCACATACTCACATTTTCCTTTACCTCAAAAAACCTTACTAGAATTTTGAATATGTCTCTTACTCATATTTTGTGGAGCCTTGCTACAGGCCCAGCTGAAATCTGTAACCATGGCTCTCCAGCAGCACCAATCGACGCCATCGTGTGACTTTTCTCCACTAGTTCTCAGGCCCAGGAAGACGGATATCTTAGGAGGTGACCAGACTAATAGCGCCAAGGAGCATTGAGCAGTGCACATTTTGCTAGAGGATTGGCACTCCCAAGTACTTCTAGAACATGGGGCCCTGTAGTCAGGACATACCTGGGACAGGTGTGGGTGACACTTGTAAGGAAGTTCAGGTTTCCGGTATCTCAGAAGGTTTCCATGTGTCTGGAAGGAACCATCACAGCCTATCTTAAAGGCAAGGGTGGCTGGAGTAAGTATGCCTGGCATGGAGGCTTCCGGGGAGAGATTTAACAGTTCTGCGGCAATGAGGGGACCTGCTGAACAGGTCGTAGAGTTAACAGTTGCTTCGAGTTGTCCATGGGAACGTGTGGCAGTGCCCAGGAGGAGGCGGGCTTTGGAATCCAGGCTAAATGGCGGGATGCAGTGGTGTTCTGATTAGCAGTTGTGACTTTAAGGAGCTGAGGAGGCTCGATCTCCCATGTTCAGTCACATTATTGTCTGGCCATACTTGAAACAAAGGCATGTACCTCCTGTAAGGTTTCCTCTCCCCTTGACTCACCTAACTGCCTCTGCCTGGAATGTCTTCTCCCCTTCCTCATTTGTCTAATTCTTGTTTTTAGATTCCACCAAGCCAAGTGCTTCCGGGAAGCCAAGCCTCCCACCTGCTCATTGCTCACTTCCTTCTGCCCCTGCCTCCACTCGGAGGGGCTCAGGTGCCCCTTCCACTTTCTCAGCATTCTCTCCACAACCCTGGCTAGTTGTTTTCTGTGCTCCTCCTTAGGTTGAATTCCTGAAAGGCAAACCTGGCTACTGTACTTCTCTCTGCATATCCAGAGCCTAGAACAGTGCCTGGAAAATAGCTTTTTGGTTAATCTGAGGTGTTGACAAGAGTGGGAAGTCACTCCCAGTGAAGGTGACATCCCGAGTGAAAACACCACATTCTTCCTGTGGATTTGTGACCTTGAACAAGTTGCTTCACATCTGAACACCAATTTTGTTATCTGTAAGAAACATCCATATAAGACATCTTGCTTTCAAGACGGTTATAAGGATTAGCAGTCCTATACATCTTGTAGCACAGTGACTGGCCCAAGGTAGGCTTTCGTACATGGCATGATTATTATTGTTGCTATTTTTGCTGTTACAAACGTGCCAGAAAAAAAAACGTTTGTCTGACAGGGTAGTTTGTTGAAAATAATCGGTTGTAATTAGATTTGCAAAGCACTGCTATTACGGACATGAATGTGGAAGTGGTTTATTGAACAAACTTATTTACAATTGTATTTTGTTAGGATGGACTATCTTAAAATATGCCATGGTTTTTTGCATGAAACCCCAGTTGGGTGATAATGGTGACGTGCGTGTCTGTGTGATCAGCTCCCTTGTGTTACTTTATCAGCCTTTGTTTATGTCTTGTCCTTAGTGTCTACTACATTTTTCTTTTTTTGCACTGTCAAGAATTGGAAAGTGCACTTTTAAAAGCAACTCTGTGCCAAACATCCATTTTGTGATCTATTATTTATAGAAAAACATCAGAAAACGCATCATTATTAAGAACTGAGTTTCTAAAGACATAGCATTTCACATTTCACTTTCTTTTGGCTTCCATTTCAATTATCTCACTTAGACTTCAATTTTGAAACATTAAGCAAGGTCAAAATAGCACTCTGCTTTTGAGTGGTCACATTTGTCTTTCAGACATAGACCTTTTCTTCTGTGTAAATTTTTTCCCCTTGTGGTAGTAATACATGCTCATTTTAGAAAATTTTAAAGTAAAAAACGCTGGGCTGTGTGTAAATAAAGAGAATATCACAGGTGTAAATTTTATCTAGCTTTGAGCAAGATTCCTAAGTACTCTGGCTTAAAGGACTACACTTAGCAGTACTTAGGAATCCTGCTCAAAGCTAGATAAAATTTACACCTGTGATATTCTCTTTATTTACACACAGCCCAGCGTTTTTCACTTTAAAATTTTCTAAAATGAGCATGTATTTTAAGCCACTTGATTGAGGAATGAGGGCATCCTGCTGACCCACACAGGGCATGTAGCATAAATAGGAAAGAGAAAAAGTTACATCAAGCCGCTGAGATTTGGGAGTTGTTAGGGTAGCATGCTCACTTTCCTCCCCTTCCTCTGACTCACCCGGGCGTTCTCTCCTATAGCAATGTCTGTTAATTACACAATATTCTAGACACTTAATTATGCATTTGGAAGCACAAACCAGTCAGTTTTGTTTGAAAGAGGATTATGCTGCCCTTGTCTTTGTGTGATGATTTTATTTCAGTTAATATATCAAAACATTTGTTTCATGTCATTCTTTTTAAAAACAGCTTTGTTGAGCTCTAATTGATGAAGTACATATTTAAATTATACAAGCATGTGTTTTGACCTATGTACACACCTGTAAACAATTATACTTACAAAATGAACCTACCTATCACCGTCTCTCGCCCCTCAGAAGCCCCTTGCTCTTAGCCCTCCCTGTCCTGCCCCTACCATTCTTAGACAGTCATTGAATTGTTTTCTCTTACTAGTCATTGGTTTACATTTTCTAGTATTTTATTAAAAATGGAGTCATTATGTACTCTTTTTAGGGGTGGGGATAGCTGAGCTTATTTCACTCAGCATTATTATTTTATATCCATGTTTCATTCTTTTTAATTGCTAAGTAGTATTCTATTGTAGGGATATACCATAAATAACTGGTAACCTCTTGAACGTTTAGGTTGTTTCCACATTTTGACTATGACTAATAATGTTGCTATGAAGATTCACGTACAAGACTTATTTGTGTATAAGACATACCTTTCATTTCCCTTGGGTAAATACCTAGGAGTGCAATGGCTGGGACATACTGTTATGTGTATGTTTATTTTCCTAAGAAACTGCCAAACTGTTTTTTTTTAAATTGGGTGTATTATTTACTGTTTTAACATTTCAACCAGCAGTGTATGAGAGTTCTAGTTGCTCTACATCCTTACCCACTTGATATGGTCAGTCTAAAAAAAAAAAAAAAAAAATTGTCTTTTGAATAATCTTAAATTTCCAGAAGAGTTACAAAGATAGTACATACAATAAGGGAGCTTCCCCTCAGAGTAGTACATTTGCTATACTTATCAAAACTGAGAAATTAACATTGTCATGGTACTTTGAACAAAACTGGAATTTATTCAGCTTTTCCACCAATGTCCTTTATCTGTTCCAGGATCCAGCTCAGCACACCACGTTGAGTCACGACAGTCTCCTCCAATCTGTGACACTGTGTTAGTCTCCCCGTTTCCTGTCCTTGTTATTTTTGAAGAACTCTAGGCAAATCCTTCCTAGAATGCCTTGCAAGTGGGGTTTGTTTGATGTTTTCTCATCAGAATGGCATCATGGATTTTGGGGGAGAATACAGCAAAGTTTAAATCTCCTTGTAATCACATCACTGCAAGGGATACACCATATCAATATGATTTATGGTGATAGGAATTTTGATAATTTGGTAAGGATAGGGTCTGCCAGCGTTCCCCACTGTCAGTAGCTTCTTTTCATTTTCATATTCTATTTATTAGAACTGAATTACTACTAATTCCAGTACACACTCAAGGGCGAGAGAAATTAAGCTCCACGTCTTAAAGGAAAGAGTGTCAAATAATCTATGGACATACGCTGAAACCACCACAGCATTTGGGAGGATGTTTTGAAGCTGTGCAAACACCTGCTTCTCTAAGTGTTGCCGCCTTGTTTCCACATTCATCAGTGGATCTTGCCTGCATCGGTTATTACTGTAGTGTTTTAACAGTGATTTTCTATTTCCCTCGTCCCCCTTACATTCATTATTTGGAATTCTGCAAAGATTTGTCCCTTTTCTCACATTTTGTTTGTTGATTTATTTAATAACTTATTTGTATTAGTGCAAAATGTGGTAATCCCTTAAGACCACCCTCACTTTTGACATCAACTGCAAGTTTGGGGGGTCCTCAAGACAAACTTTAGGCTCAAGACAAACTTCAGGCTCAATAATTCACTAAAAGGATTTCCAGAATTCAGCAAAGCCATTATACTCACAGTTGTTTATTTTATCTTATTTATTTGTTTTTTAAAGATTTTTTAAAATTTTATTTTATTATGTTAATCACCATGCATTACATCATTAGCTTTTGATGTAGTGTTCCATGACTCATCGTTTGTGTATAACACCCAGTGCTCCATGCAGAACGTGCCCTCTTTAATACCCATCACCAGGCTAACCCATCCCCCCACCCTCCTCCCCTGTAGAACCGTCAGTTTGTTTCTCAGAGTTCATAGTCTCTCATGGTTCGTCTCCCCCTCCGATTTCCCCCTCTTCATTTTTCCCTTCCTACTATCTTTTTTTTTTTTTTAACATATAATGTATTATTTGTTTCAGAGGTACAGGTCTGTGATTCATCAGTCTTACACAATTCACAGCACTCACCATAGCACATACCCTCCCCAGTGTCTATCACCCAGCCACCCCATCCCCCCCACCCCCACCACTCCAGCAACCCTCAGTTTGTTTCCTGAGATTAAGAATTCCTCATATCAGTGAGATCATATGATACATTCTTTCTCTGATTGACTTACTTAGTTCACTTAGCATAATACCCTCTAGTTCTACCCTCTAGTTCTATCCACGTTGTTGCAAATGGCAAGATTTCTTTTTTTTTTTTTTTTTTGATGGCTGCATAATATTCCATTGTGTATATATACCACATCTTCTTTACCCATTCATCTGTCGATGGACATCTTGGCTCTTTCCACAGTTTGGCTATTGTGGACATTGCTGCTATAAACATTGGGGTGCACGTACCCCTTTGGATCCCTACATTTGTATCTTTGGGGTAAATACCCAGTAGTGCAATTGCTGGATCATATGGTAGCCCTATTTTCAACTTTTTGAGGAACCTCCATACTGTTTTCCAGAGTGGCTGCACCAGCTTGCATTCCCACCAACAGTATAGGAGGGTTCCCCTTTCTCCACATCCTCACGAACATCTGTCGTTTCCTGACTTGTTAGTTTTAGCCATTCTGACTGGTGTGAGGTGATATCTCATTGAGGTTTGATTTGGATTTCCCTGATGCCAAGCGATGTTGAGCACTTTTTCATGTGTCTGTTGGCCATTTGGATGTCTTCTTTGGAAAAATGTCTGTTCATGTCTTCTGCCTACTTCTTGATTGGATTATTTGTTCTTTGGGTGTTGAGTTTGATAAGTTCTTTATAGATTTTGGCCTTTATCTGATATGTCATTTGCAAATATCTTCTCCCATTCTGTCGGCTGTCCTTTGGTTTTGTTGACTGTTTCTTTTGCTGTGCAAAAGCTTTTTATCTTGATGAAGTCCCAATAGTTCATTTTTGCCCTTGATTCCCTTGCCTTTGGCGATGTTTCTAGGAAGAAGTTGCTGCGGCTGAGGTCGAAGATTTTATTTATTTGAGAGAACGAGCGAGTGGGGGTAAGGACAGAGGGGAAGGGAAAGGGACAAGCCGACTCTGCACTGAGTGTGGAGCTGGTTGCAGGCTCCATCCCAGGACCCTGAGATCATGATCTGAGCTGAAATCAAGAGTGGATCACTTAACTGGACCACCCAGGCGCCCCTTCACAGTTGTTTACTATAGCAAATTAAAATCAGCCAAGGAGAAAAGGTGCATAGGACAGGGTCCAGGAGACACCAAGTGCAGAATTTCCAGTTATACTCTCCCAGTGGAGTCATGCCAACAGCATTTTCTTCTCCCAGCAATAATGTGTGGCAACACAGAGTATTGCCAACCAGGGAAATTTGCTCAAACCTCGGTGTCCAGTTTTTATTGGGGTTGGGTCACATATACATAGTTGATTACCCATGTGGTTGACCATAGTTTCCAACCCCTCTGAAAGCTGAGCTGATACTGTCTGACCCAAAGCCCCCCCCCTCCCCCCCCCCGCCTGCACTCCCCCCATAACATTGTTAGCATAGATTATCTGGCAGGCCCAAGGCCTCCAAGTAAACAAAGACATTTTTATCAGGCAGGACACTGGAGGGCTGAGAAGTTACCTCCTAAGAGTTGGTGGTAAAGGCCAACGCTCTCTTCAGGCAAGATTAATCCTTTACTGAGAAATTGGTATCAAATTGTCAATACTTATTTTGTTCTTTAGGTTAGAATCCAATGCTATCATTATTTTGTTGCTCACATATTCCTTATTTGGCCATTGAGGGGTCTTTCAGCTCTGCTTCTATGCCCTTTCAACATGCCTTATCATTTTTTAAAAAAAGTGCTTTGCCACTTTTTGACACTTCAAGATATTTGAAGTGTATCTGGTATTTTCCCTGCCCCAGCTACAGAAAAAGCCTTTTCTTCAAAAAGCTGTTTCCTTTTACTGGAGAAAATGGCATTTAGAAAATAAGACGCGGGCTTTAGGTGTGTTCAATGTTACTAGGTCCCTTTACTGGCTAGAGCTCGCGTACAAATATATGTGCGTATATTAACCCATATATGCTTACATCTTTATCTTTATATATATTAAAATAAACGTTAGTTCACACTGATATCTCTGACTCTAATTCAGCACCATTTTGGTTCATCTAGCCTTTCCCCCTTGATTACGTGTCACTTCTCTCTTGTAATGCATCTCTGGTTATCTAGAATTTATTTACTTATTTGTTCCATCTTAGTATACAGGTAAAGCAGTTGCACAATGACTAACCTGTGTCCCTATGTAAAACAGAATGTATCAACTATAATACAGTGGCTTTGTGTACAGTTCCTTACCCTTCCGGAATCTAGTCAGAGCAGTGTTTCTTAACGTTATTTAGAGCTACCAGGATGCCCTGGAAGACCCTGAACTCACCTCCTCCACGGACACACCAAATTTATACCTGTTGATTTTACACCTATTTATACCAAATCTACACCTGTTTATAGAGCAAGTCCTCCTGAAGAAGAGCAGAGGGCTGACTGAACAGCTCTTGCACCACAGAAGATAGAAGGGCAAGGGCGAAGGGCAGATGCAGTGGAGGGAGTGGGCGTCATGAGGGGAACCCCACTTCCCACCCTGGGAACTGCGGTGTGGGGCAGGACTAAGGGCTCTGGGGTACAGAAGAAAAGCCTCAGTTTAAAGGCAACTAGAATATAAAGGAACCAGCGCTAGAACCCAGCCAAGCTGCCCGGGGCGGGTTGGGCGGGGGGTGGGGGTAGCCACTGGGACTCTGCCTGGGCTGGAGGGCGGCAGTGAGCAGCGTTTCTGCTCCCCTTGGCCACGACAGTGACAACCGGCCGGCACATAAAAGATCCAGCTCTAGAACTCCGCCAAAGCGCGGGAGAGCTGCCGGAACCCTCTTCCAGCTGGAGGGCCAGTGCGAGCCATGGTTTCTGCTCCACAGTTACTTGGGTGAGTTCCTCCCCCCCACCCCCCACTCCTTCCATGATGTTATGTCACACATTTGTAATATAATGAATTCAGTGTCAGCCTGGATTTCATCCTGACATCGTAGTTGAATTATTTTTTAATTTGCATGCAGTAAAACTCACTCTTTGTAGTGTAAAATATATGCATTTCACAAATGCCTAGTCATTTATATACCAACCATCAAAATGCCACCGAGAAACAGTTCCATTACCCTCAAAATTCCCAGGTACAGCCGCTTTGTAGTCAACTCCTCCCCCTCCTTCCACACTCACTGATCTGTTTTCTATTCCTATAGTTTTGCCTTTTCTGGGGTGTCATTTAAAGGAAATTAAGATAATAGATGTAGCCTTTGAAGTCCGCCTTCTTTCAGTTTTTTAAACGCAGTTACGATTCATCCATTTTGTTAGGTGAATCAGTAGTTCGTTCCTTTTTATTGCCAATTACTATTCCATTGTATAGATGTACCGTAGCTTTTTATCCATCTGCCTGTTGAAGGGCATTTTGATTATTCTCAGTTTTTGGCAATTACGAATAAAACTGCTATAAACACTTCTGTATAGGTTTTTATGTAAACAGAAAGTTTCAGTTCATTTGGGTGAAAGAATAGGAGTGGGGAGAAAAATTGTTTTGCCAAGTGGTTGTAGCATTTTTTTGTTACCACCACAAGTGAATGAGTCTATGTTCAAAACTTTTGCTCATTTTTCAATTGAGATGTTTGTTTCCTTTTTAAATTGAATTTTGGTAGTTTTTCATGTTATGGATAGGAGTCTTTCATCAGATACTTTTTAAATTTGAACAGTGTCTTCCTAAAGCAGAAGGTTTTGTTTTTTTTTTTTAATAATCTTTCATCAGATACTTTTTAAATTTGAACAGGGTCTTCCTAAAGCAGAAGTTGTTATTTTTTTTTAATAAAGTCCAATGTATCATTTTTTAAACAATCAGCAGTGGGTGTTATATCTAAGAGGGTCATATAGTTGCAATCATACAGTATGTAGCCTTTCAGATTGGCTTCTCTCACTTAGTAATTTTAAGTTTCCTTCGTGTCTTTTCATGGCTTGATAAGAAAAGCTCATTTCTTTTTAGTGCTGATTGTCTGTCTGTACCACAGTTTATCCATTCTTCTACTGAAAGCCCTCTTGGTTGCTTTCAAGTTTGGGGAATTATTAATAAGCTGCTATAAACATACACATGCAGGTTTTCGTTTGGATATGCAGTTTCAACTCCTTTTGGTAAATACCACAGAGCGTAATTACTGGATTGTATGGTAAGAATATGTTTAGTTCTGTAAGAAACTGCCAAACTGTCTTCCAAAGTGGCTTTACTATATGAGCATGAGAAGAATGTGATTCTGCTATTAGATGAAGTTGTCTATAAATGTGAGTTACATCCAGTTGATTGATGATGTTTTGATTTCAACTGTGTCCCTACTGATTTTCTGCCTGCTACATCTGCTCGTCTCTGATAGCAGAAGTCTCCAACTATGAGAGTGGGTTCATCTACTTCTCCTTGTATTTTTATTAGTTTTGGCATCACGTAGTTTGATGCTCTTTTGTTAGGTACATACTGGGTAAGGATTGTTATGTCTTCTTGGAGAAATGACCCTTTTATTATTTTGTAATGTCTTTCATTATCCCTGTTACCTTTCCTTGCTTTGAAGTCTGCTTTGTTTGAAATTAATAATATAGCCACTCCTCCTTTCTTTGATAAAGTTTAGCATGGTATATTTCTCTCCATCCATTTACTTTTCACCTATATGTGTATATTTAAAGTGGGTTTCTTGCAGACAACATATTGTTAGATCTTATTTTTTGATCCACTCTGGCATTCTCCATCTTTTTTCCCAGCTTTATCGAGGTATTATTGACAAAGAAAAAGAGTATATTTTTAAGGTGTACATGAAGTTTTGATGTACATTGTGAAATGATTACCACAGTTAGGCTAATTATATCCATTGCCTCACATAGTTACCTTTTCTGAGTGTGTAATAAGAACACTTGAGATCTACTCTCTTAGCACATTTCAGATATAGAATGTGGTATTATTAACTTTAGTCACCATGCTGTACATTAGGTCTCCAGAACTTATTCAACTTACAACTGAAAGTTTGCTCCCTTGACCAGCATATCCCCTTGCCCCCCACTCCCCAGCCCTTGATAAACATCATTCTACTCTATGCTTCAATGAGTGAGACTTTTTTTTTAGATTCTACATATAAGTGAGACCATGCAGTATTTGTCTTTCTGTGATTAGCTTATTTCATTTAGCATAATTTCACTTAGCTCCACCCTCTTCTTGCTTGCATGGTTTCTGAGAATTTGGATCTTTGTCTTTGTTCATCTATAGATTAAGTGGTTTTTTTTCCCCTCTGACTTTTTCCATGTTTTATTTTTTTAAAATCATTGTGATTCTGCTGTTTAAAAATGATACACCTTGGTGTATTTGTTTTGTTTTTGCTGTTGTTTGAGTTTTTTTGTTTTGTTTTTATTTGTTTGTTTATTTTGGCATTTATCCTTCCTGGTATTCTCTGAGCTTCCTGGAGAATGTTTGTTGTCTGACATTAATTTGGAGGGACTCTCAGTTCTTATTGTTTCAAATATTTCTTCTGTTCCTGTCTCTTTCTTCTTCTGATATTTCTATTAAACATATGTTATACTTTTTGTAGTTGTCCTTGTATATACTGTTTTGGTTTTTTTCAGTCTTTGTTCTCTTTGCTTTTTAGTTTTGGTGGTTTCTACTAAGATATTCTCAAGCTCAGAAATTCTTTCCTCAGCCATGTCCAGTCTACCAATAAGCCCCTCAAAGACATTCTTCATTTCTGTTACCATGTTTTTGATTTCCAGCATTTCTTTTTAGTTCTTTTTTAGAATTTCCATCATCTCTGCTTACAGTGCCCATATGTTCTTGCATGCTACCTACTTTATCCATTAGATCCCTTAGCATATTACTAATAATAGTTGTTTTATTTTTTTATTTTTATTTTTTTTAAAGATTTTATTTATTTATTTGACAGAAAGAGACACAGCGAGAGAGGGAACATAAGCAGGGGGAGTGGGGGAGGGAGAAGCAGGCTTCCCGCCGAGCAGGGAGCCCGATGTGGGACTCGATCCCAGGATCCTGGGATCATGACCTGAGCCGAAGGCAGACACTTAACGACTGAGCCACCCAGGCGCCCAATAATAGTTGTTTTAAATTCTCAGTCTGACAGTTCCAATAGCCCAGTCATGTCTGATGATAGTTACGCTATCTTCATATCGTGCTTTTTGCCTTTTGGTACACTTTGTAATGTTTCCTTCCTAGCCAGACATTATGCACTGGGTTAAAGGACTACTATAAATAAGCCCTTAGTAATGTGGTGTAAGTGTGAGGGGAGGGGAAGCATTCAACAGTCTTAGGATTAGGTCTCGATCTTTTTTTTTTTTTTTTTAAAGAATTTATTTATTTATTTGAGAGAGAGAGAATGAGAGACAGAGAGCATGAGAGGGGGGAGGGTCAGAGGGAGAAGCAGACTCCCTGCCGAGCAGGGAGCCCGATGTGGGACTCGATCCTGGGACTCCAGGATCATGACCTGAGCCGAAGGCAGTCGCTTAACCAACTGAGCCACCCAGGTGCCCAGGTCTCGATCTTTTAATGAGCCTATGCCTTGGCACTGTGAACTTACAAGTGTTTTTCAGTCTTTTCCTGCCCCTTGAGGTAGGAGAAGAGGGCTAGGGCTGACTGGGGTTAGGTATTTCCCTTCCCTAAAGTCAGTTCAGTTCTGATAATACCCTAGCAGGTTAGGCTCCGGTTACCTAGTTTCTTCTGAGGTCAGGCCTCATTAAAAAGAACGGGGTGCTCTGATGTATTTCAAAATGGTTTTCTTTTTGTCCCTCCCTCTTTGAGAAGCACAAGGGAATTTTTGTCTGATTTTTACTGTGAGAACCTAGTTGAGCTCTTGTAGGTAAAATGCATAAAAGTGTGGGAGCCCCCCTATGACTGGGTCTCCCCAGAGTTTTTAACTGTCAGACTAACCCTCACTGAGCTTCCAGCAATTCAACAATTACAGTGCAGGTTTTCCTACCCCAGCACTGGATCCCATGGCTGTTGATGCTTTTGAGTTTCTGCCTCTATAAACATGACTCCCTTTACACACACTGTGTGTTTCTTGATCTTGGAGATAGAGGTTTGCCCTAGGTCCTCACCTCTCTTAGGGATCCAAGAAGAGTTGTTGATTTTTTTTTTTTTTTTCAGTCTATTCAGCTTTTTACTTGTTAGGGCCAAACAATAACTTCCAAGTTCCTTACCTGTGGGACTGGAAACCAGCAGTTTTAACTTTAATTTACATTGGGCCTACTTGAATAATCCAGGGTCATCTCTATTTTAAGGTCAGCTGATAAATAACTTTAATTCTGTCTGCAACCTGAATTCCTCTTTGCCATAGCATATCATATTCACAGGTTCTGAGGATTCAGATGTGGATATCTTTCATAGTGTCAGTATTCTGCCTATCACACCCCACTATCTCTCTCTCTCTCTCTCTCCCTTTTTTAAAAAAAAATCTATTTTAAAGAAAATAAGATGTTGGGAAATACAGGGTTAGAGATCACTCCTCCTACTACTGCTAAGGAGCTGTTGCTATTGCTGGATAATATTTAGAAAGACTGAGCTATGCCCACCCTTCCTTTCATCTAGCAGGTAGCTAACTTTTTGTTCATTATCTCAGGGATGACATATGGCAGGGCAGAAAACAGAAATATTCTCCAAGTCTTTCTGAATTTTGTTACTAAAACACTCAAGTCCTTAGGAAAACTTACGGGTTTTGGTCATAGTAAGAGTATTACAAAGAAACATGAAGGGAGAGGGATTTTCTCTAAACCACAGTTAGTGGCAGGGAGCTAGGGAGCTCAAGGGGAGGGAGAGAGAGAGAGACTGAGAGATTGAGAGACACACAGAGAGAGAAGAATGAAAGGTCAGTGGGTTCCAAGAGCAGAGAAGACCATTTCCTGCCTCCAGACAATATTACTGTGGATTCCACAAAATTCAGAGGGTACTAGCTCCAAGTTGTGTCTAGGCAGATGGGACCTGTGCAGCCAAGCAAAAGATTTCCATGTTCCAAGAAGAAGGTAGCAGAGAATCTCCAATTCTAAAGGGGCCATAAAATTGCAAAAAATGTGCTAATCTCTTGCACCAATAAAGGATTATCTGAAAAACACATCCCTCCCATGCTTTGGCATACCAGGAGGCCCTAAGACTGTAGTACTTCTCAAGGAAGGAGGATAAAGTACTAGGGTATTTTTTTCTCTGACTTTGTGGAATGGGGAAGGCTGGAGAATGACTCAGAGTCAGAAATTAAGTTTTATTAAAAAACAAAGAAAATTCTGTTTCTTTAACACTTGTTGAATGGCATTCATTCCTGGTGATTTGCTGTTAATTTACCTGAAAGTCATTCATTCATGCTGCATTCACAAAGTAAACTGCTTCATGTTCAACTATGTTGAGGAAGAGTAAGAATAAGAGTTGTTTTTTATGTATATATCTCGTAGCAATCCCATGACAAATGAAACTTATTTAAAAAAATCTTCAACTGTGAAATATAATAGAAGTCCCAATGTAAGTTATACTTTGTTAATCAGTTGGTTTTGACACATTCTAGTAAACAGTAATAGGCAGAAAGATTCAGTGAGGTTATCATCTCAACCTGTTTAAAATATTTCCCCTCTAAAGTTTATATCATAACTTGATAACATTTTTACAAATTCCTTGCTTTCCTTTAAAAGAAATTCTCCAAAATTGCTTCTTGACAGGTAATGACAGGATTTTAGACAAATAGCCTGAAATGATGTTGCTTCATTTTCAGTGCTGTGTTCCAAAACGAAATTAGCATTCTTTAGATTGAAGATTATTTCTTGAATTCTCAAATTCAGCTGAAAGAAAATAGAAAACCTCTCAGTCAATCTGAATGGAACAATTTGAGAATTCTTGCATGATCACTCAGTATGAAGGAAGGAAGTTGCTGAAGAAGGCGCCCCTGGAGGCAAGTCCTTCTAAATGAAACCTGTGATGCCTCTTCATTACAAATACCAAGCTGACTACTGTAAGAGGGGCCATTATAAAACCACAAACTCCTCCCTAGGGGGACCATTCCCTTTCAGTTTCTATAACCAGAACCTACTATGGAAGTGTTTTGAATGAATGACTGCCTAAGTAACTGCCTGCCTGAATGGATTGGACTGATTTATTTTGTATCACACGTATAGAGGAGTACCTGGCACATGGTTGGTACTCTAAAGATTTTTTAGGTTGAATGAAAGAAAGATCAAAGAAATAAACAAACAAGTAAATGTGGCAGGTCCTGATGAGTCAGTAAGGTCTGGTGTTTGCTATCTTCACAGGGTAAAGACTGCTGCATGATCAGCTGTTCACATCTGCACCAGTGGGGCCCTTAAGCTGGGCCAACTCTCCCCCGGTTTACTGGTTTACTGAGCTGTGGTCTTTGAGTGGCAGAGGGAGGAAGGAGCATCTGGGTTTGAGTGAGTGGAGTTTTATGCATTTCACCTAACCTCTAAGAAACTGCCCCCTCCTTTGTGACATGAGAAGCACAATGCAAATTTAACAGGGTTTCTCTGAGGATTAACCAGTATCATACAAGGTTGTGCCACACCCTGCAGGTGTTCAATATTGTTATTTGTCGGGGAAAGACTGACGTTCTGAGATTATGGCAGCGCTTGCCTTTTTAGAAAAAAAAATGTATGAAAATATCTACTGGTTTTGTTCTTAAAACCAATGTTTAAGTAATTTGGATCAGTTGATTTATTTACTAGGTTATGTTTTCTAGGGTTACTGTTATGCAAATTCAGCAGAATGGTATGTTCCTGTAAGTCGAAACTATGCTATTGTCGGTTTCCCTTTCTTACCCTTAGGTATCGCTTATTGAAAGTCATTTAGGATTTTTTTTTTTTGCAAGATGGCGGAGGAGTAGGAAACCTAAATTTCGTCTGGTCCCAGGAATTCAGCTAGATAGGGGTCAAACCATTCTGAACACCTACGAACTCAACAGGAGATCGAGGAAAAGAATAGCAACTCTGAACAGAAAAGCGACCACTTTCTGGAAGGTCTCTTCTGATTTGTTCAGCATATATTTTTCTGGGGTCGTTGTTACCCTGTTAGCATTTTGTTCTCTCATTTATCTATTCTCCTCTGGACAAAATGACAAGATGGAAAAAATCACCTCAAAAAAAGGAATAAGAGGCAGTACTGACTGCCAGGGACCTAATCAATACGGACATTAGTAAGATGTCAGAACTAGAGTTCAGAATGATGATTGTAAAGATACTAGCTGGGCTTGAAAAAAGCATGGAAGATATTAGAGAAACTCTTTCTGGAGAAATAAAAGAACCAAAATCTAACCAAGTCGAAATCAAAAGGCTATTAATGAGGTGCAATAAAAAATAGAGGTTCTAACTGCTAGGATAAATGAGGCAGAAGAGAGAATCAGTGATATAGAAGACCAAATGATGGAAAATAAAGAAGCTGAGAAAAAGAGATAAACAACTACTGGATCACGAGGGCAGAATTTGAGAGATAAGTGATACCATAGGACTAAACAATATTAGAATAATTAGGATCCCAGAAGAAGAAAGAGAGAGGGGGGCAGAAGGTATATTGGAGCAAATTATAGCAGAGAACTTCCCTAATTTGGGGAAGGAAACAGGCATCAAAATCCGGGAGGCACAGAGAACCCCCCTCGAAATCAATAAAAATAGGTCAACACCCACATCTAATAGTAAAACTGATGAGTCTCAGAGACAAAGAGAAAATCCTGAAAGCAGCTCGGGAGAAGAGATCTGTAACCTACAATGGTAGGAACATTAGATTGGCAACAGACCTATCCACAGAGACCTGGCAGGCCAGAAAGGACTGGCATGATATATTCAGAGCACTAAATGAGAAAAATATGCAGCCAAGAATACTATATCCAGCTAGGCTGTCATTGAAAATAGAAGGAGACATAAAAAGCTTCCAGGACAAACAAAAACTAAAAGAATTTGCAAACATGAAACCAGCTCTACAAGAAATATTGAAAGCGGTCCTCTAAGCAAAGAGAGAGAGCCTAAAAGTAACATAGACCGGAAAGGAACAGAGACAATATACAGTAACAGTCCCCTTACAGGCAATACAATGGCACTAAATTCATATCTTTCAATAGTTACCTTGAATGTAAATGGGCTAAATGCCCCAATCAAAAGACACAGGGTATCAGATTGGATAAAAAAAATAAGACCCATCGATATGCTGTCTGCAAGAGACTTATTTTAGACCCAAAGATACCTCCAGATTGAAAGTGAGGGGGTGGAAAACTATTTACCATGCTAATGGACATCAAAAGAAAGCTGGGGTGGCAATCCTTATATCAGACAAATTAGATTTTAAACCAAAGACTATAATAAGAGATGAGGAAGGACACTATATCCTACTTAAAGGGTCTATCCAACAAGAAGATCTAACAATTGTAAATATCTATGCCCCTAACATGGGAGCAGCCAATTATATAAGCCAATTAATAACAAAAGCAAAGAAACACATCGACAACAATACAATAATAGTGGGGGACTTTAACACCCCCCTCACTGAAATGGACAGATCATCTAAGCAAAAGATCAACAAAGAAATAAAGACTTTAAATGACACACTGGGCCAAATGGACTTCACAGATATATTCAGAACATTCTATCCCAAAGCAACAGCATACACTTTCTTTTCTATTGCCCATGGAATATTCTCCAGAATAGATCACATCCTAGGTCATAAATCAGGTCTCAACCGGTACCAAAAGATTGGGATCATTCCCTGCATATTTTCAGACCACAATGCTTTGAAACTAGATCTCAATCACAAGAGGAAAGTCAGAAAGAACTCAAATACATGGAGGCCAAAGAGCATCCTACTAAAGAATGAATGGGTCAACCAGGAAATTAAAGAAGAATTAAAAAAATTCATGGAAACAAATGAAAATGAAAACACAACTGTTCAAAATCTTTGGGATGCAGCAAAGGCAGTCTTAAGAGGAAACTATATAGCAATACAAGCCTTTCTCAAGAAACAAGAAAGGTCTCAAATATATAACCTAACCCTCCACCTAAAGGAGCTGGAGAAAGAACAGCAAATAAAGCCTAAACCCAGCAGGAGAAGAGAAATAGTAAAGATCAGAGCAGAAATCAATGAAATAGAAACTAAAAGAACAGTAGAACAGATCAACGAAACTAGGAGCTGGTTCTTTGAAAGAATTAGTAAGATTGATAAACCCCTGGCCAGACTTATCAAAAAGAAAAGAGAAATGACCCAAATAAATAAAATCATGAATGAAAGAGGAGAGATCACAACCAACACCAAAGAAATAAAAATAATTATAAGAACATATTATAAGCAACTCTATGCCAGCAAATTAGATAATCTGGAAGAAATGGATGTATTCCTAGAAATGTATCAACTACCAAAACTGAACCAGGAAGAAATAGAAAACCTGAACAGACCTATAACCACTAAGGAAATTGAAGCAGTCATCAAAAATCTCCCAACAAACAAAACCCCAGGGCCAGATGGCTTCCCAGGGGAATTCTACCAAACATTTCAAGAAGAATTAATACCTATTCTTCTGAAACTGTTCCAAAAAATAGAAATGGAAGGAAAACTTCCAAACTCGTTTTATGAGGCCACCTTACCTTGATCCCAAAACCAGACAAAGACCCCATCAAAAAGGAGAATTACAGACCAATATCCCTGATGAACATGGATGCAAAAATTCTCACCAAAATACTAGCCAATAGGATCCAACAGTACATTAAAGGGTTATTCACTATGACCAAGTGGGATTTATCCCTGGGCTGCAAGGTTGGTTCAACATCTGCAAATCAATCAGTGTAATACAATACATTAATAAAAGAAAGAACAAGAACCATATGATCCTCTCAATAGATGCAGAAAAAGCATTTGACAAAGTACAGCATCCTTTCTTGATCAAAACTCTTCAGAGTATAGGGATAGAGGGAACATACCTCAATATCATAAAAGCCATCTATGAAAAACCCACAGCGAATATCATTCTCAATGGGGAAAAACTGAGAGCTTTCCCCCTAAGGTCAGGAACATGGCAGGGATGTCCACTATCACCATTGCTATTCAACATAGTACTAGAAGTCGTAGCTACAGCAATCAGACAATAAAAAGAAATAAAAGGCATCCAAATTGGCAAAGAAGAAGTCAAACTCTCACTCTTTGCAGATGATATGATCCTTTATGTGGAAAACCCAAAAGACTCCATCCCAAAACTGCTAGAACTCATACAGGAATTCAGTAAAGTGGCAGGATATAAAATCAATGCACAGCTACTGGGTATTTACCCCAAAGATACAAAAGTAGGGATCGAAAAGGTACGTTCACCCCGATGTTTATAGCAGCAATGTCCACAATAGCCAAACTGTGGAAAGAGCCAAGATGTCCATCGACAGATGAATGGATAAAGAAGAAGTGGTATATATATACAATGGAATATTATGCAGCCATCAAAAGGAATGAGATCTTGCCATTTGCAACGACGTGGATGGAACTGGAGGGTATTATGTTGAGCGAAATAAGTCAAACAGAGAAAGACATGTATCATATGATCTCACTGATATGAGGAATTCTTAATCGCAGGAAACAAACTGAGGGTTGCTGGAGTGGGGGGTGGGGTGGGAGGGATGGGGTAACTGGGTGATAGACACTGGGGAGGGTATGTGCTCTGGTAAGTGCTGTGAATTGTGCAAGACTGTTGAATCTCAGATCTGTACCTCTGAAACAAATAATGCAATATATGTTAAGAAAAAAAGAAGAAGAAGAAGAAGAAGAAGGTAGCAAGAGGGGAAGAATGAAGCAGGGGAAATCGGAGGGGTAGACGAACCATGAGAGACGATGGACTCTGAAAAACAAACTGAGGGTTCTAGAGGGGAGGGAGGTGGGAAGATGGGTTAGCCTGGTGGTGGGTATTGAGGAGGGCACATTCTGCATGGAGCACTGGGTGTTATGCACAAACAATGAATCATGGAACACTACATCTAAAACTAATGATGTAATGTATGGGGATTAACATCAGAATTAAAAAAAAAATCAATGCACAGAAATCCGTGGCATTTCTATACACCAACAACAACACAGAAGAAAGAGAAATTAAGGATTTGATCCCGATTTACAATTGCACCCAAAACCGTAAGATACCTAGGAATAAATCTAACCAAAGAGGCAAAGAATCTGTACTCAGAAAACTATAAAATACTCATGAAAGAAATTGAGGAAGATGCAAAGAAATGGAAAAACGTCCATGCTCATGGATTGGAAGAACAAATATTGTGAAGATGTCAATGCTACCTAGAGCAATCTACATATTCAATGCAATCCCTATCAAAATACCATCCACTTTTTTCAAAGAAATTGAACAAATAATCCTAAAATGTGTATGGAACCAGAAAAGGCCCCGAATAGCCAGAGGAATGTTGAAAAAGCAAAGCAAAGCTGGCGGCATCACAATTCCGGACTTCAGGCTCTATTACAAAGCTGTCATCATCAAGACAGCATGGTACTGGCACAAAAACAGACACATAGATCAATGGAACAGAATAGAGAGCCCAGAAATGGACCTTCAACTCTATGATCAACTAATCTTCGACAAAGCAGGAAAGAATGTCCAATGGAAAAAGGACAGTCTCTTCAACAAATGGTGTTGGGAAAATTGGACAGCCACATGTAGAAGAATGAAACTGGATCATTTCCTTACATCACACACAAAAATAGACTCAAAATGGATGAAAGACCTAAATGTGAGAAAGGAATCCATCAAAATCCTAGAGGAGAACACAGGCTGCAACCTCTTTGACCTCAGCCACAGCAACTTCTTCCTAGAAACATTGCCAAAGGTAAGGGAAGCAAGGGCAAAAATGAACTATTGGGACTTCATCAAGATAAAAAGCTTTTGCACAGCAAAAGAAACAGTCAACAAAACCAAAAGACAACGGAGAGAATAGGAGACGATATTTGCAAATGACATATCAGATAAAGGGCTAGTATCCAAAATCTATAAAGAACTTATCAAACTCAACACCCAAAGAACAAATGATCCAATCAAGAAATGGGCAGAAGACATGAACAGACATTTTTCCAAAGAAGACATCCAAATGGCCAACAGACACATGAAAAAGTGCTCAACATCGCTTGGCATCAGGGAAATCCAAATCAAACCTCAATGAGGTACTACCTCACACCAGTCAGAATGGCTAAAACTAACAAGTCAAGAAATGACAGATGTTCGCGAGGATGCGGAGAAAGGGGAGCCTTCCTATACTGTTGGTGGGAATGCAAGCTGGTGCAGCCACTCTGGAAAACAGTATGGAGGTTCCTCAAAAAGTTGAAAATAGAGCTACTGTACGATCCAGCAATTGCACTACTGGGTATTTACCCCAAAGATACAAATATAGGGATCCAAAGGGGTATGGGCACCCCAATGTTTATAGCAGCAGTGTCCACAATAGCCAAGCTGTGGAAAGAGTCAAGATGTCCATCGACAGATGAATGGATAAAGAAGATGTGGTATATATATATGCGATGGTATATATATATGATGGTATATATATATATATATACACACACACACACACACATATATATATATGATGGAATATTATGCAGCCATCAAAAAGAATGAAATCTTGCCATTTGCTATGACGTGGATAGAACTGGAGGGTATTATGCCAAGCGAAATAAGTCAATCAGAGAAAGACATGTATCATATGATCTCACTGATATGAGGAATTCTTAATCTCAGGAAACAAACTAAGTGTTGTTGCAGTGGTGGGGGTGGGAGGGATGGGGTGGCTGGATGATAGACATTGGGGAGGGTATGTGCTATGGTGAGTGCTGTGAATTGTGTAGGACTGTTGAATCACATACCTGTGCCTCTGAAACAAATAATACATTATATGTTAAAAAAAAAAAAAGAAGAGAGTAGGAAGGGAAAAATGAAGGGGGGGTATCGGAGGGGGAGACGAACCATGAGAGACTATGGACTCTGAGAAACAAACTGAGGGTTCTAGAGGGGAGGGGAGTGGGGGGATGGGTTAGCCTGGTGATTGGTATTAAAGAGGGCATGTATTGAATGGAGCACTGGGTGTTATACGCAAACAATGAACCATGGAACACTACATCAAAAACTAATGATATAATGCATCGTGATTAACATAACATAATAAAATAAAATTTAAAAAAAAGTCATTTAGCCAACTTCTTAAAAACTTTAATAATTGGAGAAAAATGAATCATGGTTATCATCAAGGTAGGTTAACCTAATTGCTTATTGGACTTCAAACTACTCTCCATTAGTAGCTTCTTTGTGTATTTACAAAGACAATGAGAACAGTAAATTACAAAATAATGACAATACATTAAGGATGATATTAAAAATACATTTTGCATCGATATTGAGATTATGAACCTAAATGAAACATCAAGATTGTGATTTTAAAGACCTAAGAAGAGGGGCGCCTGGGTGGCTCAGTCAGTTAAGCATTGGACTCTTGATTTCAGCTCTGGTTGTGATCTGACCATCATGAGGTCCAGCCCTTCCATGGGCTCAGTGCTCAGTGGGGAGTCTGCTTGAGATTCTCTTTTTCCTCTCCTTCTGCCCCTCCCCCCAGTGTGAGTGCATGCATGTGTGTGTTGCATCCACGCATGCTCACGTTCTCTCTCTTTCTCAATAAATAAATCTTAAAAATGAAAACCTAAGAAAAGTTAATGTTAAAAAAGGTAAAGTGTTTTGATGAGAAAGTTAAGATGACAGGTTTTTTTCTAATGACCTTGGGACAAAGATTTTAGAATTAGGAGAGAATAGAGAGATAACTTTTAAGTCTAACAGCTGGTGTTTTTCTTGTTTCTTTTGTTTGTTAATAGTTGGAAAGACTGTGGCCAAGACGGGTTAAGTGAAGGCTATCCAAAGTTTAACAGGTGAAAGTAAATAAATATTTAACAATGTTAATAAATATTGAGACCACGGTACAGGACAAAATATGAACTCCAGAGGGCAGGGACTAGAACCTATGGTACATATATGAATGTTTTTTTACTTCCTAAGTTGAACCAGTGAGCAAAGATACACATGTTAATACTCGGTCCTGGTGAAGATTTTCTCCAATTAATTATTCACTGAAAGCAGGGTAGTGTGGAAATCTGGCTCTTAAAGGAATAACTTGAAGAACCTCAAGCAAATCTTGTGGTCTTTAAAATTCTGTTTTTTAAAAATTTTGTATAGTGGAAATAAATAATATGTATTACCTATCCAGGGATCACAATGTTTATGCAGAATCACTTAGAAAAGAATAACTTAAGTCCAAAATGTAATTTTTCCATTCATAGCACTCTATTACAAGGGTGCTCAAGTGTTGGGCCATGCAGCTCATGGCCTTGCGTGGATACATGCTGGGAGGCATCTCAATGTGTGGCCTTGAGATGAGTTAGCGTGGCGGCGGTAGTGGTGTTAACAGCTGTCTGAGGTCCTTCTGCCCAGACCCTGCAGATCCCCGTTGCTGGGGCCGCTACTAGTGTTTTCTCTTCCGGGCTCACCTCGAAAAACCTGGATGGTGATCGTTAATGTATAGTGACATTTCAGTGACCCCAAGATGGAGAAGATCAGTCTCGAATGATTATAAGAAAGATCCACTTTAAAAACAGATAGCGATTTTGATACTCCAGCAGCAATAAACTCAAAATGTTTTACGTTCTCCTTTTCACTTTGACTGGAGTGGTTCTCAAGAGGAGGAGCTCTTGTACTGCTCTCCTAGGGGCAGGGGGGAAATGTAGGGTGTTGTCACAATGGCTGGGTGACACTCTGTGTTTAGGTAGTACTGACATCTTAGAACGTTCCAGAAAGCCTCAACAGGGAGGAGGCACCCCTCCCTTGGTGTGCAGCGCATCTTTCTCTAAAGAAGAGTGTAGGATGTGAGGGCGATCTGGCTGCGACATCTGTCACCCCATTGATCGCCAGGGCTGATTCGGCTGATCTGGCTGGCTAGGCGGGTGTCCCCTTCCTCCCTCACCGCTCCATGTGCGCCCCTCCCGAAGCTGCGCGCTCGAAGAGGACGACCTTCCCCGATAGAGGAGGACCGTTCTTCGGTCAAGGGTACACGAGTAGCTGCGCTCCCCTGCTGGAACCTCCAAACAAACTCTCTCCAAAGAAGAGTGCAGTTACAGTCCTGAATCGAAAGCCCAGAACTTTCCGGAGCTTTCTGCTCTAGGGAGACAGCATGCTTCGGTACACGGAGTATTTCTGTGATTACGACTGGTTTTGAAACGTAGGTGGACGTCTTCCTCGCTGGACAACCTTCAGCAAGATACTTAATTTCTTTAATGCTCTCTTTTCTCCCATTTATTACGCGGGGATAAGAACACTGATTTTTCGGGGCTGCCATAAGGGTTTGATGGCACGACGTCTATCTGAAGTGCTTAATGCACATAGGAGCAGCTTGATAAATGGTAGTTTTCTTCTTTCCCTGGGAGACATGTGCACTTATTCCGCACAGATGCCTGCTCTAAAAAAGATGGAGACGTGAAGCAACTGTTTCTATAAAGCTGCAGAGACACAGTTACAATTTCTCTTAGGCCTCCTTGGTTCCCCCTGGGCCGACTGACTGAAATCCCCTTGGCTGTTTTTAGGGCAGTCGGGCAGGCTCAAGCCCTCGTCATGTGAGGCGGCTCACCGGGGTGTGTGTGACAGCCATCTGAAAGGACCCCTCGCCCTCACTTGTGGGCAGTGCAACATACGTAGTCGCCGGGCTTCCCCTTTTTGGGGGTGCCAATATCAACCTAAGAGTAGTGAGGTTAGAGACCAGTGCAAGTAAAAGAAGGTGCCCGCAGCCAGGGAAGGGCTGGGAGGCAGGGGGAAGTGGGCGGGGGTTGTGCACAGGCCTAGCTGGGGGCCAATGAGGTCAGAAACCAGGCCATCTTTTACTCACATGTCCTAGTCCCAGTGAGGGTGAGGCCCATGTTCTGAAAGCCTCCTGAAATCTGGGCCAGCAGAGGCTTACAGCGGGAGCAGGGCTCTTTGCGGGGCCCAGAAAAATAGCTACAGTCCTTCAAATGGCTTTTGGTTGCCCTGGGGATCTGGCCAGAGTCCACCTGTCCAGTGTCACCCCCTTCTCATAGACCATGCTTCGTCCACCTTGAAGGGATTTCTGTCCTTTGATCTCAAGACTTGTTCTTGTCCTTCGGCCTGCCTTCTCTCTGCAGGACGCCATCTCAACTCCCACTTCACCTTCAGTTGTCTTTGAGGACACACTTTCACCTCATTTTCTCAGGAAAGTCACACTTCTCTCTGGGTGTTCCTGTGTTCTTACTCTATTGGTTAATTAATTACTGAACTGAAGAATTGTTTAGCTTTCATTATGTGGTGAATATGATTATTAGTTCCCCAACTAAGGTACAACTAAGACTTTATTTTCTATGATTTAATTTCATATCGGACTTTGAGCTCCAATTCCACCAAGTTAGAGGAACAATTTAACCTTGAAACTTTCAGGACTTTTCTCCAGAACCCATCCCCACCCCACCTCTTTAAATTCTCTAAGGGGCATAAGCCTTTTGAAAAACAAAGAATTCTCTCCTGCGGCAATTAGTACACAGCTGACTATTGGAAGAATGAAGAAAAAGATGGGGATGTGGGGGAAGTCCCTTAAGATCCCAAAACAATATTCCAGCCACAGCTGTACACCACTCATTGCTGAACACAGGGACAGAAGCCTAAGTAAATATGAAATTAAAACACCCTATACTTATCCAAATTCTAATGCTAACCATACGATATTACAATGACTTTTACTCCAGCATTTATTTTTGAGCTGCTTATGTCCCTTGTGACATTTTCCAAGATCCTTTAAATGTCCCTACACCAAACTTAACTATCTGGACAAAACACACATCCAGATCAGAGTATTAAAAATAATGGAGGGGAGGGAGCCAAACCAGGATTCTTTCTTCCTGTTACCTAAAGAATATGCAGAAGTTGATTTACCTTTTCTGTGAAAGAATCTCCCTATTACAAATCAAGATATGGAATAATTTCAACTTGTATTAGGGGAAAGGTTTTTCATGTATTTTTTTTCCTATTATTACTTTACTGTTTTCCAGAAAGGAGAAAATCAACAGCAACAAATACTCCCGTGCATTTAAAAGTAGATTTCGTGTCTTCTTAAATTGCACATTTTGTTGTTTTTAACGATCAAGTTCAATGTTGCAGCATATAAAATTCCTTGTTTTTTTTTTTTTAAGGTCATAGTTTTTATTTTTGTTTTTAAGGATTTTATTTATTTATTTGACAGAGAGAGACACATAGAGAGAGGGAACACAAGCAGGGGGAGTGGGAGAGGGAGAAGCAGGCTTCCTGCAGAGCAGGGAGCCCGATGTGGGCTCGATCCCAGGACCCTGGGACCATGACCTGAGCGGAAGGCAGACGCTCAACCATCTGAGCCACCCAGGCTCCCCTCCTTGGTGTTTTTGTAAGAGAATACAAGAATCACTCACTGTACTTGATTTGTCTGTGTGCACACCCAGGTGTCTGAGGCAGAGCACTTCCCAGGGAGGAAAGGGCACCGTGTTTATGTGCATATTAATGAAACTCGACAACTTTGCTATTCTCACTTAAACACTTTGCTGCCACTTCAGCTGATTATGGCCTTGGATAATTGCCACCGTGAGTCCCGTATTTAGTGGAAACAAAAATCTATTGATGACAAACATGTGGCCTATCAAAAGCCAGAAAGATGGATCTGAATTCAGATCGTGCAGTAAAAACAAGTACGTAAAGTCATTAGATCGACAAGATGTAACTTTACAGAGCCAGGGAAAATGATGAGGAGAGCTTCAAATCTGAGGGAAGAGGCAGCGTCAGGCCTCATTATTGTAAAAGCTTGGCTAGAAAATAGATTTTTCAGGGCATGCCTGTGTGGAGGTGAATATTAAGTCACCTAATTCCCTAGGAGGTGGCGGAGCAAGGGCCCAGCAATCGGTCGGGTAGTGAATGGGCCAGAACCAGTGCCATCAGGATTGTCCTTTCTGGCTGGGCTTGTGTTCAGTCCTGCCTGATGAGAAGACTGAACCGATCATGTGAGGCCCAGGGTGTTCTCGTTATATGGGCCAGGTGGCCCCACCTCCAAATACTATCATATTGGGGATTAGATTTCAACATCGGAGTCTTGGGGGGATGCAAACATACAGTTTATAGCACTGTGCTTATGGTTAAAAAAATAATTCAGTTTTCACATATTGTGCATCTAACCCCTGAGAAATGTTCTGCACACATGGGTGTCTTAGCTCAAAGCAAGCCTGCAAGACTACACTGAGAGAGACAGAGAGAACACAGAAGCTAAGTCCCAAATATCTTTGAAATCCTACCTAAAAAGTGACTTATATGGTAGGCCTAATAATGACTCCCCATCCTAAGTCTTGGAAACTGTGAATGTTACCTTACATGACAAAAATACAACTTTGCTGATGTGATTAAGGATATCGAGATGGGGAGATTATCCTGGATTACCTAGGTGAGTGCAAAATGCCATCACATACATCCTTATATGAAGGAGGCAGAAGGAACTTGACAGGGACAGTAGAGGGAAAGGCACCGTGACTGTGGAAAGACAGGTAGTTGTGATGGGGCCACATGCCAGAGATTGCAGCCCCCACCAGCAGCTGGGAGAGGCAAGGGAGGGCTTCTCTCCCGGAGCCTCTGGAGGGAGCGTAGCCTTGCTGTCACTTTGATTTCAGCCCAATGAGACTGATTTCAGACTTACAGATTGCAGACCATGAGAGAATATATTTCCGTTGTTTTAAGCCACCATTCTGTAGTACTTGGTTACGGCGCCAATAGGAAATGAATCCAGCTTTCTTCAGGCAGCCTCTCTGACCTCTCCCTGGGGGTTGGGTGCCTTCTACATGGTTGGCAGCACCAAGTACTTGGTATGTCAGAGAAGTACTGGCCCTGCTTAGTCATGTCCTCTTTCAGGGTCTTTTGCCTGCTAGATGGAAGTTCTGTCAACATAGGGACTCAGTTCTAGTCTCATTCATTTTTGTAGCCCCAGAACGTAGCTTTAGGTTTGGCACCTGGTAGGTACTTATTAAACAATTGAGAAATGTAAGTTTGATGACATCATATTACTTCCAATATTTAAAAGTTGGCATCTTAGTTTTCTAGAAGGTATACATGTGTCTTATATTGATTGTAAAGAGCCAAATTCCAGAGATCCCCAAACAAGTGGCAGCTTGAAAAGAAAAGGAAAAAAACAAACAAAATAAACGCCAAAATCCTTCTGTTGGAAATTAGCCTATGTTTACAGAAGAGCTGACATTTGGAAAATAATTTTATACTCAAAGTTCTGAAGATATTGATAGGATTCAGGACATGTACTCCATAAATGGCACCCGGGCATTTGAATATTTTAAGCTGAAGGAATTTGAGAAATGTCAGGTGCTGGAAGGCTTCTCTGTTCTCCCTTTTCTTCCTTGAAGGAGGTCAGAAGAACCTGCTGGGAGAGTTGCCCTCCCTATGCCCACAGGGAAGGAGCATCCTTATCTCTAGGACTAGTGAGCAATGCCCAGAGGAATCCGAACAAACAGGACTTGCTGTTTCCCTCAGTTTATTACTCTTGGATCCTACCCTTTTGTTATAGGATTTCTTTTCCTTTGGTGCCCGCGGTTCTTGATCACGCCACTTTGAAGAATGAAGAGGTAGACCAGACAGAGTGGTGGGCAGCAAAGCAAAGTTTATTGAGTGACAGTACAAAGCTCCCAAAGAGGGAGGAGACCAGAGACGGTTGCCACTGGAGTTTCTAAATCTAGGGGTTTTATGGGCTGTTTTAATCTGATTAACCCTCCATGAGCCTGTCACCCAATCAAGTTTTTTTCATCTATCACATGGGAAAGGGTGGAGGGCTCCTTGTAAAATCCTTTTAAGGGTGGTTTCCTTTTAGGGTGGGGGCCCCTTGTCCCTGCCTGCCTTTCTTCCAACTATCCTTCATCACTTCTGTCCTATCGTGCTTCCCAGGTCCTTCCTCTCTTCATCAGTAGCACAGACACCCTCAGGTTTCACTGCCTAGAAGGCTTCCTCGTCATGTGAAACGTATATTAAATATGTTTGTATGCTTTTCTCTTGTTAATTGATCTTTGCTTGCAAAGCCCAGCAAGAACCTTGAAGGGTAGAAGGAAAAAAGAACATTTTTCCTCCCTCACAGTTTAAAGTTTGAGTAATAAAACTGTACACACCCTAGTATTATTTCAAGTCTCTTATGTTTGGTTTTCTCACTGGTCTCCCTATCTCATTCTACCTTCCATGTCCCTTCCCTACAGGGGTAAAGTTCAAACTTGCTAGAGGTGCAATCACTCCAAAGTTTAGTCTCCTCTGCTTCCTAACCTCATCTCCCACCACTCACTTAGACAAAAATGTCTCCATGTGAACCTAAAGTAGTGTCCATCCTAAGGGCTCAGCACGGTGGTGTTTTTCTGTTTTTTTTTTTTTTTTTTTTTTTTTTGTCTTCATGGCTATTTTCTCTCATCTCTGCTTACCCAGACACTTTATCCTTCAAGGACCTGATCAAATGCCACTTCTTTGAAGCTTCCCTGCTCTACTGTTGACTGATTCGTCAGAAATCTGATAACGTTTAGCTTTATCGTGTATTTTGATTTCACTAAATGGTGAGAATCTTTTCGTGTGTGGATTCCTCATCTTCTCATTTAGCATAGATATGGAGGTAGAAAGTTTGTTCTATTATGTAGCTAGAGATAGGTATTCAACACATATTGTATGATAAATTAATAATACCCAGTGACTACTTGAATAATCTATGATTATTTTCTGAAGCCTCACTAGTTAACTACAGCCTGCTTGTAGCAGTATGGTTAGACAAAGAGGGTGAGTAGTTGATCTCATAGGATGCAGCATCCACATTCTGATTTGATGAAATTTCCTTTAAAGAGATTTTCCCCCTGAGTCCTACATTAAGCTTACTTAATAAAATGCCTTTGTAACAAAATGATCATATATAAGAAAAATAGCACAGATTTTGGGACGTGCCAATGTCAGACTATGTTTTTATCTTGGTCTTATTGGTGCCCTAGGGTCCAGGTTGCAGTGTGCATGACAACTGATGGGTGTTATCATTATCACTCATCATGGGCAGATGTAACTCCGGAGATGGTGAGAGGTGGGCATTGCTGAGGGAAGGACTTCCTTACTTCCTGGGACTGGGAATGAGTTGGCCTGAAGAAGCCTCAAATGGTTTTAGGAGTGGGGCTGAGCTGCTCCCAGATTGCTGGAGTCATGCTAAGGACAATAACAAGGGCAAGTATCTGCTTTTTGACACCAATAACACTATCAACGGGGTAGATGGTAGTCAGCTTCTAACATAGTCAGTACCTGGGCAAACGATTGTAGAGTCTTCTAGTCACAGGAAGATGTATTTGGTTTTTGGCTTTATTTGTAATGGTAAGAGTAACTTGGGATGTGAATCAATGGTTATGGGGATTTGGGGACATGGGAAGTGGCCTTGGGAATGACCAAACTTTCTGCTAATCTAGGTATGCAAGTTTTAAAAATTGGCATACTTGGGAATAATTTGTTTACCCTAAACTTAGTAAAGATAGACACTTGACTGATATGGTTGGTCAGGTTGTACAGCTTTCCTACAGGGTTTAGCCAGCTTTCCTAGCTCCTTTCTCTGGTACAAGGAGTCAGATGATATCCCCAGGCATTTTCTCTTCCTCTCCAATATTCATACAAGCACTCATTTAGTGGCCACGTGATGAAATTTGAGCCAGTACGACACAAGTAGAATTGATATGTGTAACTTCTAAGTACTTTCTCACTCAAGAAAAAAAGAAAAAGCTGCTGTCCTTGGTCTTTGCTTTTCCCCTCTCCATAGGCTGCTACATTGATGTAGTGTTGACCCAGCTTCCGTAGTGAAGGGCAGTGCCCTAGGGTAATGCAGAACGACAGATGGAAAGGGCTTGAGCTCCTGAATGAACTCCTGAAGTTACCCTGCTATGTTGACCTACCAGGCTGGTTTTTGATGCCTGTTTTTGCAGTGTCATTTTTTATTGTAACTAATACAGAAATCAGTACTTAACATTACAAAGAATCTTAAATATGTGGCATTGCCTTAGGTGTTAGGCAGTGGACACTAGAAAAATAGAAATTGCAGATATTGGAAAGCTGATGAACTTTGTGATGTCAAGGCAACATTTAGTAAGACTGTCTTCTGCAATCAGGTGGAAGACAGATCCTGTGTCTATATAGTCATTAGTAATAGAGAAAGCAGTTGGACAGAGTGAGCATATTTGTGTGTTGGTTGCTCTTTGCTGCTATTCACAGGATATTTTAAGAAAGAAATGAGTGCAGGCAAAAATTGGCCAGTTTGCAGGAAGAGCTGGGGTATGATAGAATCCCAAGTGCTTTGAGTCCGCAAAGGCAGAAGGTAAGTGTTAACAAGAGTATTCTTCATAGCCCTTGATACTCTACCAAACAAAGGGCGTTAGACCGAGCGACAGAGATTGGATTAAGTTTGTTGTGTCAGATGGCCTCAAGGGACTTGCCATTTAAGTGGGGAGAGAGTGATAGTTACATGGAAGCCAGGAAATAAAGCACACTTAAGAAATCATGCCCAGGAAAGAGTTCTGGGTGATTACTGACACATTAAGTCAGACCAGAATCAAATACATCAGAAACCTATCATGTATTTGAGCAACTTCTATTGCCAAAAAGCCCACGGGCCTCTGATTTTTCAGTCCTAATGCAATCATGAGGCTCCTAAGACTACATTGGTAGGAAGCAGTCTACAAGGAATTGGGTACCCTCAAAGGAGGGCTCAAGAGAGAAATGTCAAGCTCAGATGCGACAATGGGGGACAGTGGACAAGGAAGAACCACCCAGAAGCAAGACCATGGGCTCAGGGGATGGATGGACAAGGGAGTTCTTCCCTGAAACCAGAAGCAAGGTCTAACTATAGAAAATACCCCACTGCCAAGGCAAGGCCCTTGGTAATTACTGCCCAGCAAGACTCCACCATTGCAAAGGACCAGTGGCTGCTGTGTATCTTGATTCTTCTCTTTTCTAAGAAGAAATGTCTGTTGTGCATATCTTATCTTATCCACCATTGTTTATTGAGGATGTTGTGGGTGCAGGGATGGGTGAGGCAGGGGATGGGGAAGAGAATGAGCTGTAACTTGTCTACTAGGAGATGCATCCAGATCTGGCGGAGGAGACTGTCCATTGTGCATTTCAGTTGGGTGCAGTAGTTGGATGGGACCTTGACCCCATCTTTTAGGGGAGGGGTGAACGTGTTCTGTGTGAAGGAAGAAAAGGATCTACATGGATATTTGGGAGATCAGAAAGGTGGGCTTTGGGAAACTGCCACTTGCCATCAACTCTCTTTCCAGCTGGGTGTGGACATCTGACTAATCTCTGGCAAATAGAAAAGTGAGCTGCAGTAGTATGTATAACTTTGAGATACTCTGCAGCTTAAAGATAAGCATGCTTCCCTGGATTTGGGCTTTCTCACTCTTCCCATAGGCTGTAGTGTGGATGTTGGAGCAAGCCAGCTGTGGCAGTGTGGGTGAGGACAATAACTTTGGGGATGGGGGAATGACAATTAGAAAACACTGTGTGCCTAACCTGTGTAAGTCTGGACATACTATTCTTTAGAGAGAAACTTCTATCTTATTTAAGAGACTCTTTGTTACAGCAATTTAATCTTTATCCCAGTTAATACATACTTCATGTTGGCTTCATGTGTAAATATTTATTAAGTGAATACATGAAAATATTCTGGATAATATATGGCAAGTATTTACTGTTCTAAAGAGTTGGATGTCTAGATTGCTGAAGACATGGGTACTTTTCTCACAGTGTGACCTGACTGGCCATTGCTACAAATAAGGGAAAATGGACGTCACTCTGTTTGGGCCACTGTCACAAAGTATCACAGATCAGGTGGCTTATAAACAACAGAAATTTATTTCTCACAGGTATGGAGGCTGAAAGTCTGAGATCAGGGTGCCAGCCAGCATGGTTGGATGAGGACCCTCCTCTGGATTGCAGATTTCTTGTATTCTCACATAGCAGCAGGAGGGACTGGGGAGCTCTGGCCACTATCCCATTCATGAGTGCAAAGGATTCACCTCCTAATACCATCACCTTGGGGATTAGATTTCCACCGTATGAGTTTTGGGGGAGATACAAACATTCAGATGAGAGCAATAGGTTTTCATTTTTGGACATGACTCTGGAAGTCCAGTTTTGGGAGTGTTAGGACACAACAGAATGTTGGAAAGATAAAGCCTTCTGTAGTCCTCCTTGCTGTGGTTCTCATATCTGGGTCAGTAGATTTCAGGTTGAATCACAATCTTGACTTTTTCTTCCAGAGCTCTTAATTTAGTTCCTAGTGATCCCTCCTATACATCTAAGTAATTTGCAAACATAATAGAAATGATCAAGGTGAGATCCCCTTTACACTCTCAAACCCTCCAAAAGGTATCAAAGATTTGTGAGAAGATATCACTTAAAATCTGGTGTGTGCTGGCTCTCTCTGGTTAAAATCCTCTCACAGATGTCTTCCCATGGGAGCTGTACACTTATAGTGTGTGATATCCCTTAATCCAGTCACTAGTAGAGAAATCAGTAAGTTACAGTCAAAAAATATTTCCTTATAACTCTGTACACACCCTGCTATCCTTATTTGCAATGAGATTTCCTAATGATGGAAATCATAGGGAAGTAGGTAGGCTTCCTGTTTGGGAATTACCAAAACACTTCCTAGTTTCACTTCTCCATTTCCTTAGAGCGCCTCCAGTACTTTATTCTTACCTTTGCTCTTAAGTACGAGAATAACACATTAATTTGTTCATAGGATAAGACTCTTGAGTTTGTGATGACAGTGACCTGGAAGGAATACTAGACCTATTTCAAACCACCTTTTTGTAGGTGACTATCACTTAATAATCCTCACCCCGAGTATGTAAGAAAACCATTAAATATCTAAAAATGTCTCATTATATTTCTAGTTGTTCTGATTTCTAAGCAACCTCCAGTGATCTTAGAGTCCTTGAAAGAAGATTCCAGTGATCAGTTTCCAAAAGAGTGACTTGTATTTTCCTCTGAGTGGATTTTTAGGGTGGGACTATTTTCAAATTAAACCAGACTCCCCTTCTCTCCCGTGCACTGAGTTTAGTATCTACTGACGTTCTCCTAACATTGACTCTTTCCCCATCCTTCCTTATGTTTTCATCACTCCTATTTTGGTAACAAAAGGTCTCAACTCCCCATCTGGTCAAGTGAACATCCCCCTCCGACTTTTGTTTTTTCCTTTCCAAATAAATACATATTGTATGTAAATGATCCTGTATGATCATTTGATATTTTGCTCCTGTCTTTGGATGACATAATTTAATTTTTTATGCTCACATGCAAATAAGCATTATCCAATAATAAAAAGTGATAGATGTACTTGAATCAAAAGCTTTGATAATTATACAATCTTTAAATTAATTAATGAGCCAAAGGCAGCTAAACATTAGCATTTAGAAAGATCTCTACAGCATTAGCTACTAATGAGTTCATTTAGATCCATGGTACAGCCCGTTATGGAAGGCACAGACCATATTTAATCATATTCAATCAGATCTAATATTGAAATTATGAACACAAGGCATTGTTGAGTGTGAAATTACCATAGAATTTTAATTGTTAAATACATTTCTTGTTGGTTCTCCTAGATGAATGATAATTTGATGAGGAAGTAGGTAACCTGTATAAAGTGGGCCGTTTAAAAATTATAAGGAATTCTAAGCTGTCCTAATTCGAGTTGATCATTCACATACAAATTTAAAATTTATTTACCTCATCTGCTTTGGAGGTTCTACTGCCCTAAGGCAAGAAGGCTGCATTTTGACTTCTTTCCCCCTTGTAAGGGAGGAAAACTTTTCCCTTCTTCCCCTCTAGGTTCCTCGCCTGGTCTAATAATTAAGTTGATATATGACAGATTAACAGGAGAAAAATTTAATTTCATACATATGGGAGCACATAAAAACATGAGACTCAAAGAAGTGACCAAAGCAGGCAGCTTTCATGCCTTTTAGACAAAGAAACAATACATTTGTGAAGAATTGATAAGACAAAGTGGTTTGGGCTTGGGGTAGCAAATTAGTGAAGCAGTAACAAGATTTGTTTATATGGTCTTCTCAGCCTTAGATTCCCTGTCTCCAGTGATCCAGATCCCTTCTGCCTTCCTGGTAGAGGGGTATGTCCCTTTCACATGGGAGACTTATTTCCTGCTTTCAGGGGGACAGAGGAGGTCAGACAGCCCTTCTTGCACCTGCTGCTTTTTAAGTAACCTTAATTCAAAATAATCAATATACCAAAGTGGCATATTTTCTGGGGAGTGGCATATTCTGCTCCCCATTACCCTTTCGTCTGTAAGGTTTTTTTTTTTTTTTTTTGAGAAAATGTAGAGAATTTTATTTTATTTATTTATTTATTTATTTATTTATTTATTTATTTATTTATTTATTT